>NW_021319315.1:2405865-2463004 GCF_001605985.2 Dendrobium catenatum | reverse complement strand
GGCTTAGATTCCTCGGACCTCAAGTAATTTTCTCGTGCTCGATGGGGGGTGTAGGGGGTTTACACACGAAAATTTTTTATGTTGGTACAACGCCCTGGAGATGTATACCCGAACGCCCCAACATTGATCGACAGAAAGCAGAGCGCCGCAGCGCTCTCGATTCGGCGCCACAGTGTTGTGCATGTCGCAACATCATCAGATAGAGGTTTGAGTGTCATAGTGCTTCGAGGCGGACTAGGCAGTTATCTTTCTTGTTTTTTTAAGGGTTGTGTCCCTTGGTTGTTTAATACTTGACTTTCTCTTACATTTCTTGTATTGTAGAGAGTGAGAGTGTGTGCATGTAAGAAGAGAAACAAGGAGAGAGTGAGAGACGAGAGATATGTACTTATTTCTCCCAATTTTCATAGTAGATTTCTTGGTGCGGTGTGGCTCCATGTTTTTTCCATATTTTGGGTTTTTCCACATTAAATCCTAGTATCCTATTACTTTCTTGTTTGTTTCATCACGGTGTTTTACTTCTATCCCCAACACTAAAGTTTGTGTGACAAATGAAAATATAACTTTTGACTCTTAACTAAATAAAATGTATTACATTATATAGATGAAAGGGATGCAAGACATGGATTGGTGTGCTTTGCTTAACAAAGCTTGCTTATGTTGATGCCCGAGCCCAAAATGGCAGATATCAGGTTTGGAGCAAACTATGGAGAGCATGTGAGTTTTTTCGTAGATGCGAGGGAATGTGATGGCTAAGCGGGCATAGGCTATTGCAGCTAGAACCTTGATGGAGAACTCCATTGGTCTTTTATTTTGAAGCTGGAATCATCAACGGAAATATAACAAGAATTGTTGGTTACTAATTTTTGAACGGAGAGAACATTGTATACAAGGTTCGAACATGAAGAAGATTAGATAAATGAAGCTTATCATGCGGAGTTGTCAGCAAACTTCGTCATGAATGTGAAATTGCAAGTGACCTACTATTGCTAATTATAGAGGCGGAACCAGCCATAATTTTTAGGGTGAGCAAATTTATAAAAATAAAATAAAAAATTAAGGAAGAATATATATCATGGTCCTACATGATATTGAGTAAGAATTAAGTCAATCATCCTCCAAAGCTCCCAACAAAAATCAAATATTTAGATTCTTCCAAACTTTTTGAATGCAAAAATTCCTCTCAAAATGGAAGCAAACTATTTGAATGCAAGTCGAATTTTTATTATAATAGGACCAAAAAATTCATTGAATCCAAAAGTCCACAATTCATGCCACAGAAAAACCAATTAAAACCAAATAGAGATTCATCCCAAAAAAAAAAAAAAAAAAAACAAATGAACCAAATCATGATAAATACAGAACCAACAGCCATATTCAGTTACAGCCTAATAAGGAATTTATCAACCCAACTGAAAACCAAATTAGCAATCCCAACATAAATCAATGCTAAACGAATTAGAAAGCAGTTGGATAAATATTTATATATGCATCTATACACAGATTCACAACTCATAGCATCAAGATTTCTTAGGACAAGCCGTCCATCCTTCTAATTTAGCAAATATTATAAGAAAAAAGAGAACGAACCTTACGAAACGTACCTTACAGGAGAACAACGGTCGCCGGAGGTTGTTCCGAGGGGAGCAAGGCTGCGAGAGTTCAAAGGACCGAGAAGAACGAATGGCGAGCCTGAGCGCGCGGAAAGCCCGAAGCATAAGTGAGATTGGCTACGTGAACAAAGGATGAGATCAATAGTAGATTCGAGCCTTCGCCTGCCACGGTGCCACCTACGTATCGAACCTATACACATAATTATTTGGCTCCACTACCTACTGTATATAACTACCTACTCGGTCGTATAATTGATTGTCTTCCATGTGCTCACCATCACATATCAGCCATCATACATCGCTCTCTACTTATATACATATGTATTCCCTTGTATTCATGAACAGTAGAAGAGAATGCAATACACTGAATATTGGTTATCTTTATTTTCCTTGCTCTCTGTTATTTTTGCTACAGGTTGAATTCCTTCATGAATTCTTTTATGGTATCAGAGAAGGTTTCAAATCCTATGTTTTGTTTCTAGCGTGCTTGTTTAATTGGCCAGATATTGTCTTTGCAATTAATTACTTATGTCAACATATGCACAGCCCAACCAACACACATTTCCAATTACTTAAAAGGGTCGTTAGATATCTAAAAGGTACCATCAGCTGCTCTCTGCCTATTCGCAAGTCTTCTCTACAGCTTTCAGTCTATGCCGACTCACATTGGACGGCTGATTCATTTGATCATCGCTCATTTGCTGGATTTTGTACCTTTATTGATAACAACTTGCTCTCTTGGTCTGTCAAAAAGTAACTCACAGTTACAAGATTACAACAAAAGCTGAATACAGTGCATTGGCAGCTATTGCAAGCGAACTTATGTGGCTAAGACGCCTACTTGCTGATTTTTAGATATCCAACAGTACTCCTACTTCGATTTATTGCAATAATACTTCCGCAATTGCATTGGCTAATAATCCAATTTTTCATGCTCGCACAAAGCACATTGAAGTAGATCATTACTTCATTCGGGATTGCATCACGGACAAACATCTTATCGTCCACCATATTGCATCACAGGACCAACCGGCAAGACTCCTTACAAAGAGACTTTCTGCTACAGGTTTGATACGCTTCTAGAAAGAGACGTTTCCATTAAATAGCAATGATATAATAGTTTGTTAGAAAAGCAAGATTGAGATTAATCCAGTACATTAAAGTTTCATATGGACAACTTTCTTACTGTTTTCTAATACAACTTTCTAGTAGAAAATTTTCTAGTTCAAAATTTTTTTGAACTAAAAGGTTATTTTAAAAAGCAATAAGAAAGTCATCCCAAACAAAACCTAAGTGACGTCTCTCTAACTTCTACAAAGCAGTTTTTGTAATTTGATGGTCATTAGTATTAGGTTGCTATCAATAAAATTAAAATAACCTTAATATACATTGCATAAGATATGTCATATATAAGCTTAATGAGGCCTTTACATTACAATCTGAATAATGTTATACTTCTAAAAGGAAATTCACACATTTAGTTGGGAGCTGTTTGATTTAGCTATGCAAGTTAAGTGAACCTTTTATTTTTTTGGGTGAAGCTTTTTTCTTTGAATTTAGAAGATAATGAAGCAAAATCAGATGACTCCAAATATCCAACTGGTTTCTAACATATAGAACAAGCGACCGATCTTTAAACACTAAAGAGTGATAATGATTCCACATATGCAACACAAATGATATTATACAAAATGGGCATGCTTTCCCCTCAGTAATCCACCAGTCTCAAAAGACTAATTAATTAACCAGTCAATCAAACTAATCGACGCAACATCAACCAAAGCGATCAAATTCAGAAACTGAAAAGGGGACATGCCTGCAACCCGTTCGACGAAATGCCGCACTCACAATCCCAGCGCGCCGAGCGGCGTCTTCCCCTGCCCGGCCTCAAAGTAGAAAATAAGCATCGCAACCATGGCAATTCTGGCATGTTTGATCTCCGCTAGCTTCAGCCGCTCGAGCTTCTCCGCGTCCGGGATGTAGACTCCATCCTTGAGCGTGCCGGCGAGGCCGAGTGGGTCGAAGAACTTGCCGCCGGGGTAACCCTGCTCGCCTGTAGCGTTGGCGAAGTTCTCGGCGGAGCGAGACCAGGGGGTGGCCCAGTCGACAGATTGTGAGTCGGGGTTGAAGAAGTCGACCCAGCGCTTGCTTTCAACCCATCCCATGAGGAGGAGTTGGGTGCCGAGGAGGGAACCGAAGGAGAAGGGGGCCACGGCGCCAGGGGCGGCGCCGGCTTCGAACCAGGGGATGCCGCTCCAGGCTTGGCCAACGAAGATGCCGACGACGGCAGCCATGGCCCAGCGGCCGTGGATTAGCTCGGCCTCACGGTACCACTTTAGGAAGGCGGGGTCCTTGCCGAGACCGAGTGGGTCGAAACCGTAGTCGCCGGGTAGACTGAGACATGTAAGCATATTGGGAATTTAATTAACTTCATCCTGATAAATTTTTGCCTAAACAAATTGAGTTTGAATTGAGAGCTTACGATCCATCAAGCCACTCTGGATCGACAACGCTGCCTCCGAATCTCACCCCTGGAAGCCATGACTTCTTCACAGCGCCGGCAGCTGCGACGAAAACAAACCTCCTTGGCGCTATGGCGCCGACCGCAGTGGCCGCCTTGGATCCCGCAACCAAAGCACGAGAGGACTTAGCGCCGGCGAGGAAGGGGCTTGATAAACCATGGAGGACAGCAGTGGAGGCAGCCATGGCTGTGAGCTCACTACTTCTTTGTGGCTTATCGTCGCCTTTGTTTCCTCAGCTGCTGATGTGAGGCGCGTGGTGTAGTGGATATATTTGAGACGTGTGGCTGTGGAGTGAGTGAGGTGGGATGTCACAAAATCATCAAGGAAATCTTGGGGAGGATTTCTGGCCAATAGGAAGGATCCCTCCATCCACTTCTGCGGTCTCCATGCCTTACACGTGGACTCGATCAAGGAAATCTAGGGATGCGATGGGCTTTTTATTTGATCTGATGGGCTGCATAATGGATTTGGGCTAAACTTAGATCAGTGTGAGCTCCAGATTATAATGGGTAAGGGTAAGGAGTTAAATTTAGCTAACTATATAAAACATTTTTTATAATTATTAAATATTCTCAACAAATTTTAAAAGTTCTTTAGAAAATTTGGTAAGCGGTATTTTTAACAGGAAAATAGAAATTAGCCTATACAATATAAAAAAATTTGTCTTGCAATCTAAGAAAAATTCTAATATTAGACAGGGAGAAATTATTTTTACATTTAAAAAAATTTAAAAAATCTCATCCATCACTTTGATATTAGATAGGGAGATTTCACTTTATAGTAATTCTCTAAAGCTTTGTTGGAAATGAAAGAGATGAAATGAAATGAAAATAAAAATGAAAAAAACGAATTAAATTGATTTTTTTTTTCACTTGATTTGTTGAGGCGAAATAAGTAAATATTAGTTTATTTGACTTTTTTATTTAATTAATGATAAATTAAATTTTTATTTCCTGTAAGCTAAGAACAGAAGTCTTAATAATATTCAAATGAATGCCTCTTTTCTCTTTTTTCTTTTTTCTTTTTTTAGTTTAAGGTTGGGTAGGAAAGTAAATGTAAAAAATTTAAAAAAAAAAAAAAAACTTATTTTATATTTCTAAAGAGACTCGAGGGGAAAGCCTCATCTATATCAAAAGCAAAAACAATTACAAGTGTAAATTTCAGCCTCACTCCACCTCTCTCTTCGTGCGGTGTGCTCTGCTAAGGTTTCACTCCCGCGAGTCGTTCCCTTTATCGTAGTCCTGTTCGTGGCCTTTGGTGTCTCATCTTGCCGCAGGGAAGTTTCTCAGGGAAGTTTCTTAGCTTTCCTCTTTGTGCTTTCCTTGAGTTTTGGTTTTCGATCTCTTGGCCGTTTTGTCTATATTGTGTGTGTATTCGATCGATGGCGAGCAAACGTTTGGTTGATCCCAATTTTTTGGATGACAAAAGCTCTTCTAGGTTATTTTGTGATGCTTTATTTGGTGGCACTTCTTTTTCGCTTTTCCATGACCTCAAAATCTCTTCTCACTGTGGGTTGCCCTCGTTGTGGATTTCGGAAGATAAAATTCTTTTGCTTGCTGCCCCTTTCGAGTTCACATTGGCTAGCAAATTTCCTTCTCGTAGACCCACACTAGATGCTATCCGTAAATTCTTTTTCAACCTTAACCTCAATGGTGAATTTTGGGTTATTGTTCTAATATCTAAGCATTTATTAATTAAGCTTGTGAACGACATGGATTACTGTCGTGTGTTTACACATCACTCCTACTTTGTGAATAATTGCTTCATGAAGGTGTTTAAGTTTACTCCTACGTTTGATATTGAAATTGAGTCACCCATTATTTCTATTTGGGTTTCATTTCCTAACCTGAAACCCCGCCTATTTTCTCCAAGAATTTTTCATGTTCTTGGTTCCATGTTTGGTCACCCTCTTAAAATTGATCATGTTATATATATTAGTTCTTAGCCCTTGGTTGCATGTGTCCTGGTGGAATTAGAGTTTCCAAACAATTTTTCGATATGGTGTGGGTTGGAATTAGAGTTTCCAAACAATTTTTCCTGACAACTTGGGTTATATCCAGTCGGTGGTTATGGAGGAATTTATATTTTTTTGTTCTCATTGTAAATCTTTGGGGCATTCGAAATTAGAATGCAATATCTTACATCCTCAACTGATAAAAGCCCTTACTATTTCGGTTAATGTGGGTGAAAAAAAACCTATACATGTGAATGATTCTGAGCAGGTCAATAATTATAGTGATTTACCCTTGAATGATAATGTTGTTGATGCCAATGCTAATGGTCTTTTGCCTTGTTGTGAGGTGGAGCATTTGGTGGTGCCCGATCTGGATGTTGTCGATGTCTCTGTAGTTCCTCAGATATGATGGATTTTCCTAACTCAGTTAACAATGGCTAAATGGTGAATGTCGTTGGCTTGGATCCTCCTCTTATTGCTAACAATGTTGGTCATCTAGCTGATTTGGAGGGGGCTCTTTTGCCTGCGGGTGAATCTTCACTAGTTATCCCTTCTTCTATTATTGAGAAGTCCCTTAATGTTGTTGTTTCTAATGATAATCATGTGGAGGTGTTGATTGGTCCGTGTGAGTTGGCTATTGCATCTAATGATTCTCCTTTAGCTATTTTGGATACGTCATTGGGAGCGATTGAACATGCACACTTTTTTGATGTACCAGTTTATCAAATTTCTAATGATGTGTTGAAAGCTCAAGTGGCTAGCAAGTTCATAGACACTTATGTGGATCATTCTGACTGGATAGATGCTTCCTCTAAAAGTGTGGGGGTCGGGGGGTTGATTTGGTTGACCTATTTGACGAGTTTTATGAATTATATAGTTTGAAGGTGGGTCGCATTATTGACAATGCTTTCTCCCATAGTGGTGGCAAGCGTCGTCGAAGAAACTTAAAAAAAAATAATTATTATTATTTTGGGCTTTTCTTTCTGTTTGGGTGCTGGCATTCACAGTTTGGTTTTGGGTGTTTAGTTCTCTTTTTGGGACTCTTTTGGATGGTTTGCTTGTTGGTTGCTTTTGGCTCAGGTTTGGGGTATGTCTTGGGCGTTGGCTAGCTTTGGGGTGCTCTTTTGTTGGTTGGGATCTTATGCTGGTTGGTTATTGTTGTGGTGAGGTGCTGGTGGCCTTCTTTTTGGTTTTTGCTTATCCTGTCTCTATGATGCTATAATTTGGGGGTATTGTTTGATATTTGAGGTATGTGTGTCTTTGTAGGGGCTCTTTCTATTGTTTTTTTGGCCTTTATTGTCTTTTTTGTGGGGCCTTTTGGCATGCCTATGTGGGGGCTCCTGTATTTTTTTAATTGTAGTTTTGCTTGTTTCTTTGTTTGCATTTTCTTATTTTGCGGGTGATTCTAGTGGATAGTTTAGGTATGGATCTTTTGGTTGTTGGCTGGGTGGCTCGTTGGGTCACATCCTTTGGCTCACATTTTTTGTTTCTTTTCTTATATAATTTGTAATATATTGAAAATCCAGCTCATAGGTTTTGTTTAAAATAATGTTTTTTTAGGGAGGTTGAGGTTCTCTAAGGACTTGTAATTTTACCATATTATTTAACGCGCAGGTCCTTCCCTGAGTTTTTCCCAAAAAAAAAATTACAAAATGTAAACGTAGAAAACTCTATTAATGAAAAAAGAATAACAATCAAAATAAATACAATTGTGTAATTCCTAAAATGGTCGATCATAGCTGCACAAGGAAGAGGCGAGTTTGAGCTTTAGATACCAAAAGAATGCTTTAAATTATCCATGCCCATAGTCCGCACCGTCTAGAAATCCCAAAATTGAAAATAGTAGGGCCAAAACTGATAAGAGCATGTCCCAAAAAAAAAAAAAAACCCAAAAACTGGTAAGAGCAGAAACATCCCAACAAATCAGTGCAGTTATGATCAACCCTAAACTAAACTCAGATTAAAAAAAAAAAGATGAAATTGTGAATTCTATCCTTTATTTCTTTCCCAATACAAAAGATTATCAATACCATTGTCTAGATAAAGCTTTTTTTATCATAACTTTGTCATTGCAAGAGTTACCATTTTAATATACTTGCATGAGAGTGATATCCAAAAGAAAAAAAAGTTGTCAAAGGTAAAGTTTTTTTTAATAAGTCATATCGAATAGGATATTTAAAAATTAAATGATCAGTGTACTCAATAAAATCCGAAGAGCGTAGATCATTATTTCTGAGACCTTTCGCCGTTTTAAAGTCATCCAAATAAAATTTCCATATAAAATAATTAATGAATGGAGCACTTTTTAAACCAAATATAATGATTTGACAAAAATTTTATTAGTTGCATGACGACATCGTGTTATTATGTAAATGCACCAAATTAGTCACTTCACTATGAGGTAATTTATTAATTGCATCTTCAACAAATTATACAATTAAGTTCTTAAAATTTCTTGAATATATATTCTCCAACTTGTGCACAAATTACAAAGAACAATATCCACACATAACTCAAAATTGCATGCAAATTCTTTGTTGGTCCAAATAACCTGCTTGAATTTCATGTTGGTCGATTTCTCAAAAGAAAATTAAGAAAAAGTTTTGCAATTTTATTCATGAATATTGCACCTAACACCAATAATAAATTTTAAAAAAATATATCGTAGCCAGCAGAAAACTTAAGACCGGCAAAGCAACCTCATACTTCAAGTTCTCACAAGTGACTTCGATTGACCGCAGCCCATAATAGATTTGGGCAGCTTTCCCAGCCTCTCCACTCCTTCCTCTAGAACAACTCCCATGCCAATGAAGAAATGGGCTTCCAAGTGGCAGTGGAAAGACCATACGCCCGGATTGTCAGCCTGGAACCGCAATGCCGTCCACCCGTAAGGGTGCAATGGCACCGTGTTCTTTTGAATCGGGTCAACCAAATTATAGTTTTTTGGGTCGATTTGTGGGTCAAATTTGCCCAATCCATACCCCAACACCCAGAAGTCATGCCCGTGTAAATGCCACGGGTGCGTCTCACTTATGTTTGAGCTCAGTGCATTTGCATTCTGAAGGATGAGGTCTACTGTAGAATTGAACTCCAACCTATGGATTGAGTTGCCTAATGTTGCATTAGGGTTTTTTAACACACTATGGATGTCATAATTTTTGTATTTGTAGGTCTCTAAGGCGGGCTTTTGGCTAAAAACGTGTCGCAATTTTTCTTTAATTGCTATTAAATATGGTGTGGTGGGTAGGTTCAATGACACATTGTTGACACACCATCTAATATAGCCATTAACCTTATTTTGAGTGTTGAGGAGGATGATGACACGATTTGATGTGGGTGGTGGAGGTTCGATATGATCTGGATGTGATTTGATCAACTTGGTCTGATTGAATCGATACAACGTGTCATTCCACAATGGACCAGTCGGTGGTAAGGTTGGAGGTACCTTAAATGGACTAATGGGATAATAGTTAAGAATAGATGTGCCGGTAGGAGTGCCCGGTTTTCGACTAATAACATTGAGTCCGATCCAATAATTCCTTGATGGATCTTGATCAGCCTTTACTATAATTGAATATGTCTCACCAGAGTAGATATTTAGGTTCTTCACTATGACCGGATCTACATAATGACCATCAGCTTCAACAATAATCATATCATGCCCCTGAAAAGATTAAGATTAAATTATAAGTTAACAAATGTGTGGTTAATTTTATAATGTTTTATTTTAAAGTACACTTTAATAGTTTTTAAACTTGATCAATTTTTTAAATTTCAGGCTTTGGATCTGGAGTTGCCAAATGTTGAAAGTGTTTGCATTTCACTTGACTTTGGCTTTACTTTTTAGTTTGTACTTCTAAAATTTTAGTTCGCAGGAGCCCCTCTCTCAAGGGAGCGATTATTATGTGCAGAGACCGGACATAGATAACAGTTCTGTTTTGTCTCTGTGAATAGTAAAAATGCAATGATGAACAATAAAAGCATAGTTCAGAGACAAACCGAACGGTTCTTTATATCTGATCTCCACACATAATAATTTTTCCTCCCAAGAATGGTAATTACCAGTGTAGGAAAGCTTGAAAAAAATAACATTTAAGTTTACAAAATTTAATATTAATCATCTTATTTCATGTATATTATGTAGACTCGTTCCATAAAATTAAAAATATTTCAGCAATATGAACGTATGAATTGTAAATGTAATATTGTAAACTAAATTGAGATCCGTGCAAAGAGACTATCTACCATTAAATGAGATGATTTTCATGCGATTTTTCATACATTATTTACAAAAATTTTTTACCAAAATTTCATGAGCACTTAGTTGAGCTGAAAGAGATAATTAAATGAATTTTGCCAGTGATTTTGGCTTATTTTGGTAGGCTTTATTATTGTTTCTTAAAGCAATTTTTTTAACATAAAAATTTTAATTTTTTTTATAAAACACTCTTTTAAGAAATAATAAGAAAACCATTGCGAACAAATCCTTAATTCAACGTGAGAAATTAAGCGCTTAAAAAAAAAAATTCAGAAGTTAAGAAAAAGGTAAATTTTTATTAAAATTACTATTCTAATTATACCCACCCCTACCGAACATTTACTTGGCTAGCACGCTTTTGATAAGGTCAGCAACTACTAAAAAATATCGTATTTCAATGAAAAATATTAACAATACCTGCGAAAGTTGACTTAGAATATTTTTTAACTTAAATCCATTAAAACTTAGTGGGTCATAAAAATTCTATATATTTACCTATCAAATACTTAAATTTAAATATTAATTTATTAAATGATATTAAAAAATCATCAATATTAATATAATTAAAATAAAACATATTTTGATCTCATTAAATTATTAAATAGTTTGACAAATAAATTTAAAATTTAGATGATAAATATGTAAATTAAATAAACAAAAATTATATAACATTCATGTAAATCCCACTAAAATTTATTGAAGTACCTCTATTTCCAAATTCAACGCAGAAAGGGAAGCGAGGCTCGCGATCCTCAATCGATAAGTCTTCCCAGGAACCATTGTCAACACAAAAGGCAAGCATTCAGTATTTGTCATATCACACACATCAGTAGTTCCAGCCAATGAGCAGTTGTATCTCCCCCTCCCATTGATCAACAGAGACTGCACCAACAGTTCTTAGATGACTATATAAATTCTTCCTAAGAATAAAGCACTAGCTGAGATTTGACGAATGAATATAGTTATTATGTAGAGCCCTGCATTAGGTACCCATGTTCATATCCACTCATACCTAATGAGTATCGTTGGGTACTCAATATCAGCGGATAAATCAATTTACATTACTAATCAACGTATATTTTATGTTACTACAATTCTCACTATGTAGTGTGCAGCGGTTAACCATATTGCGATTACGGTAAATTCTGATATGTAGCTTGAAAGTTTGCAATCAGAACAAAGGGCAACAAGCCTCAAGGCCATCAATTCGTGGCATACTGTGTTCAAAAAGCAAGAAAAGTGGGTGGATATAGATGTGTACGACATCCCGAAAGTCATCATGGGTGGGCGAAGCCTGTCCGGGTAAAAAATTGATACCAAAAGGGTTCCCAACCAGGATCCCATATAGGACTTTGCTATGTATTGCTCTATATGAATCATAGTAATATACTGTAATAGAGAGGAAAACTATACCTGTGGCTCACCAACCCAGCTAAAATTCAATGATAAAAGCCCTGTAGACTGTTCAATTGCACTTTTATGCCACCAATCATTAACGACGATGCTTCTTTCTTCATCATATGAAAATGGTTCCACTGTACCTTCAGGAACCAGCACTCTTATCAAGCCATGCAGCCCTGCTGATCTTTGCATCTCGTAGTGAGCGTGATACATGTATGTTCCAGCCTGATCATACAAATTAATATACAAACACATAAATGCATCAAATCTTATTGCAATATCTATAAAGTATTTAATTTTGATGTGCGAATTAAGACTTAATATATTACCCTATCAACAACAAATTGATATGTAAAAGTTTCCCCAGGAAGGATTGGACACTGCGTTATTCCCTGAGTGCCATCGCTCCAAGGAGTGCCACGCTTCATTAATGGCCATAGAGAAAAAAGATTATTAATACAAATCATTAGAACAGTTAAAGACTTTTGTATTCATCTAAGTTGCCGTTTTCCTATCTCTGACCAGATAAACATTTTGATTAACTAAATTGCAGAAACTGCAAAGAAACTATATCATGAGCTTGTTATGATATAACAATATATTAAAGTGTTAATTAGTGGTTGAGATTAAGGTTTAATTAGTTAATTACCTGGCGAATTCCGTGCCAGTGGATGGCGGTGTTCTCAGTGATTAAGGAGTTGGTGACCTGAATGATGAGTGTGTCGCCCTGTGTGGCGGTGATGGTCGGGCCGGGGCTGAGCCCGTTGACGGTGATGCTGAGTTTCTTAAAACAGTCGGGGGATCTGTATTAAGGTTTAATTAGTTAATTACCTGGCGAATTCCGTGCCAGTGGATGGCGGTGTTCTCAGTGATTAAGGAGTTGGTGACCTGAATGATGAGTGTGTCGCCTTGTGTGGCGGTGATGGTCGGGCCGGGGCTGAGCCCGTTGACGGTGATGCTGAGTTTCTTAAAACAGTCGGGGGATCTGTACTCGTACTTTATCTCCCATTTCAGGTGCTGCACCGTTGCTTCAATAATGTTAATGGAGGAAAGCAGACATAGAGAGAAGAGGAAGAGAAGCTGGGTGGCTTGGTGACCCTTAAGGCCCACATAGCTTGAGTTGATGAACATCAAATCTCTACTCTCTCTCTCTCTCTCTCTCTCTCTCTCTCTCAAGTCTTCCTCAAACTCAAAGAAGTTAGGTTTTAGCTGAGGCATGTCCTATGGATTTATATAGATGTTTAACACGTATTAAATAATTTAAAACAAAAACAAAAACTTCAAATAATTGACGTTTTATAATTTCTTTAAAAAATATAATTAATTAAGAATACATCAAATTATTTGACATTTTTCTGTGAAAAAATGTCATATATTTTGACGCTATTATTAAAAACTCCAAAAATCTCAGATTATTTCTCTCACTTTGCCGAAGAAAGAGATAGCCGAATGAGTGGGCAAATTAATGCATATGGTCACCGGACTCGGAGATAGGTCCAAATATTAATAAAATATTATTTTAAATTAAGTGTGTAAAAAGAGCAGGTAAAACACTGTCAAAAGGCCAGGTAAACGCAGTCAAATCGCATCTAAAGCGCACATAAAGCGCAGTCAAAGCCCAGTCAAGAGTGCGGGTGACATGACATATTTTTATTGGATGTTCGAACCTATTCTGCGCGTCAGACAACCGGATACAATAATTTGCCGAATGGGAGATAGGCGGCGTGAGAGAAACAACATGTTTTATAAAGTTATACATTTTAATTAAATTGAGTTATAAAGTTATTATTTTTAGTTTATAATTATATTAATTTATAAATTAATAACTTTATAACTTAATATAATTATAAATTTAATTATAATTTTAAGTTATTAATTTTAATTAAATTAAGTAATAACTTCATAACTTAATATAATTATAAATTTAATTATAATTTTATTTTATTAATTTTAATTAAATTAAGTTATAATGCAACCCGAACCAGACCTGTTTTTGTAAACGGGTCGGCTTCCCGGACCCGAACCCGACCCGCTTCGGGTTCGGGTCAACCCAAACCCGAAAATTTCGGGTCGGGTTCTGATCGGGTTTTCGGATCGGGTCCAATATTGACAGGTCTATATAGAAGTTTTTAACAAACGACTTTCGGCATAGCTAAATTGCTGTTGGGAGCTTAGGCTTTTAATGAAGGTTGCGGAGGAACACTTAGATTTTCAGGGAGATATTAAATGTATGTATATATATGAATTTATAATTAAATTCATTTGTATTCTTCTTCTAACGGCGACTACAATTGTTTTTAGTTTTTTTTTTATATATATATTTATTATTTTACATAAAAAAGTCAGTTAAATTTTTTTACTTAAATTACGCCAGCCAGCCTTTATTCGTAGCTCTTAAAAGTTATTTTCGGCAGTTCCATATTTTTTCCGGTCATAACTATGAACTCTATTTTCCATCCGACCTTAATCTACTTCCCATTTTTCCTTTAGTCAGTCATCGCCCTAGAAATCTCTCCCAAGATTAAGATTTCGTTTTGAGGTTATTTTTTTACTATTTCTTAAAGCAAATTTCAAATTTTTTTTTTTAATTTTAAATTAAAAATTGCTTTAATAATCAGTAGAAAGCCGTCTCAAATGAAAGCTAAGGCTTTATTTGAGACAGCTTTCTTATTATTTTTTAAAGCTGATTTTTAGTATAAAAATTTTAAAAAAAACTATACTAAAAAGTTGCTTTAAGAAATAGTAAAAAGGATATATTTGGGACGACTTTTTAACCGTTTCTTAAAGAAAATTTCTAGTACCAAATTTTAATTTTTGTACTAAAAAGTTGCTTAAAGAAGCTGTAAAAAAGTCATGCCAAATGAAACCTAATAATTTATTTAAGACAACTTTATTAATACAATAATACTTCTTAAACCAGTTTTTTAGTATCAAAATTTTAATTTTTTATTAAAAAAAAATTTAGAGCTTTTTTTAATTATTTTTTAAAATAATTTTTTAGTATGAAAATTTAAATTTATTTAAAAAAATAAATTATAGCTGACTGCAAGATATATTTTATTGATATCGTTAGCGATAAATGCCTATATAATATTTGGTAAATAGTGAACAGCGCAGCCAACTTGACTAGGTTGTTGACTGCGTTTATTAAATTGTATTCTTCATTTGAGATTTTTTTTCTATTTATATTTTTAATCATAATTTTAAATATATTTTTCTAATCAATATATAAAGGCAGTTATATAAATGAATATTATTATTTTTAATTATGTTCTTGCTATCACAAAAATAATCAAAAATTTGTCCCAAGCTTAACTAGAAATGTGTGATTATGAGTAGCTTGCTTTACTTTATAAAATTAGAGTCTTTTAAAAAGGCAGGTTCTTATTGATCTTTTTTTTTTTTGGGACATTTAGGCCAATTAAGACAAACTCATACACACAACGCATACACATAGACTCGAATCTTGGACCTCTTAGTTGGAAGCCTAAGCTCTCAACCAATAGGCCAAGAAGAGTTGTGTGGTTCTTATTGATCTTGTGATTCTAAGTAGGTGTTAATAAATGTAAATTAATATGAAGACATTTTTTTTGGGGTAAAAGGAGGGACTTGATCCGAAGAAAAAACAAAGAAATTTGTTGGTGAATAAATGACTAATAATAATTTTTTAGTATCCGGTCGCTATTGGAAAGTGGAAAGCAAAGTATAGAGTGTTATTTTACGAAAGGTTCGAGATGTGTTCTGGCTAATTATTCGTGCACTTTATGAATTACTGCAAAGTATGTGTCATGTAATATTTATTTTAAATGAAATATTTTATTTATGGCCATATTTCTTAATTTTTAGTAATGAAAATAGTAATCATACCAAGGCTTCATTTGGGATAGCTTTCTTACTGCTTTTTAAAGTATTGTTTTAATATCAAATTTAAAATTTTAGTACTAAAACAATGCTTTAAGAAACAATAAGAAAGTCATCCCAAAAGAAGTCTTAGAAAGTAACCCCAAAGAAAGACTAAGTCCTAAATGATGAGACTTATTAATAATTTGCTTTATTATTAATTCCCTATAGGTAGAATGCTATTAAGCCTAAAAGTACAGCTTAAGATAATATCATCATCAATATTCAATAATATCTTTATTTACGTAATTTTTTTGTTTGTTTGTTGATTGAGAGTCGGACTCTCAATTAAGAGGTCATGGGTTAGAGTACTCTCACGTATGTATTGTGTATAAATATATGAAACTTATAGGGCTTGAAATAAGTATGTGAAACTTACAGAGCTTGGCAAAGGATTAGGGGAAGAACACTAGTCGGGAGGAGTTAGGGAAGATGACCCAAGGGCCGAAAGGATGATTAGAGGGAAAATGAGAGTGTAAAATGTGATGTTATAGCCAAGGGACTCATATATCGGTGCCCACTACAATACCGCAGGGTTGAAAAATCAAACCAACTATGAGGCAAGTTGGGTTTTGCTTTGCAAAATGATGAGAAGGGATGAAGAGATTTGGAATTTGTCATTTTGTGAGATGTTATCATAAAATGTGACTGTATGGAGAAGATATATTAAAAATAAGGGAGATCAAAGGTAACATCCAACTCTCACTTCACTAAATGATTAAGATTGTAGTTGCCAACATTATCATTGTTCATACAAGATGCATGTACCCAAGTTGATTTTGATTTGATCAATCAATCCGACCTCAATTGAAATAATAATTAGGTATATATTTAAGATCTAAAGTGAACCTGTTCATTAATCAAGTCAGTCTAAGCTCAAAATTTTTATTTCATTTCTTATCAGGAATTTATCATTCTGTGAGATGTCGCTACGAAATGTGACTGTGTGGAGAAGATATATTAAAAACAAGGGAGAGAGGTAATATCCAAGTTACTATCCCTTCTCAGTAGCCAACATTCTCTTTTTTCGAGCAAGATGCAAGTACCCAAGTTGATTTTGATTTGATCAATCAATCCAACCTCAATTGAAATAATAATTAGGTCTATATTTCAGATGTGAAGTAAACATGTTCACTAATCAAGTCAATCTAAGCTCAAAATTTTTATTCCACTTCTTATCAGGTTGTCGTATATATAGGTAACTTATTGACACCCCTACTTAAGCAACTTTGATTCACCACAACTCATAATATATTTAGGTAGCTTTTCATGCCACTGCACTCCTTAAACAATCTTCACAACCATAAATATATGGACTTCCATGTTGTACTGAAAAATACTTACCCCTGCTTATTAGCTCGAACTTACAATATAATCCATCCATAATATGATAGTGGCATTTTGTTCTTCTGAATTAGGTAAATTAAATTGTACTACGCTGGACCTACCTCTTGATCAAATTTGCTCAATGCACACTCTAATACTAAACAGTCATGCATATGTAGATGCTTTGGTGTATCTCGTTATTGTTAGATTTTGATTAGCCTTCATCTTACAAGAATGTCTCATTATAGTAAATATTTAGATTCATCACTGCCATATGATTTACATAACCAGCTACCAGCTTCCACAGATGTCATAATATATACTTGAAGATATAAATTCTTTATTATACTTTATTAAATTACAAGCAATAAAAATATAATCAAATTATTTTGAAGCGCACTTTCATTGATTTTTTTCATTAAGCGAACTTTTTCTCTCAAAAATACTATGATTTCAAAAGATTCCACTAAACTAATTCTTACTCATTGAACTTGAGCACTTTTATTTCACTTAATATTAGGTTTACTTATTTATTCTTCTTATAAAACTTGAGTTCATATATAGCCCACTTTCAAGATCAGTAATTCTGAGCAAGCTAAATTGATTAGGCATTCTAGATTCGATCAATTAACTAAGCTCATGTTTTCAATCCAAAGTAAGGATCTATCCTTCTAATAGCCTAACCACTATTGCTAATATGATAACTCTCGTTTCCTATTATGTCCTGATGACAATAATATCCTAAAAACCATCATTCTACTACAGTCCATTGGCAATTGTTGTTTGATTTTTGTAGTCCCATTATAGTTTGCTAATAACGATTGTCTAACTATGATCTTGTGAGCATCGTAACTTAATTATTATAGCTCCATTATAATCAATTGAACACTATCACTTGACTATAATCTTCTGATCATTTTTGTCCAACTATGCCGAAATGGACCAATTTCATCACCCTTCGTTACTTATAATATCAACATGCATAAGATCAATACCATTGATACACATCATCACCTAATTAATTATATTAGCTCTTCTTTTGATGTTGTTGTAAGGTTAGTTCCAATGCAAAAAATTCTGAATTAATACAAGCTTGCTTATAAATATGCCAAACAATTTAGAGGCATTAAAGCAGAGGAAGGAGTAAATTTTAATGAAATATTTTCATAATTTATACTGATTTGTATGTTTACATATGTCAATGATTTGTTATCTAAATAGTGCTTTTTCACAATGTAGAATTTTAATCAACTTAGGCTTAGTTTGGAATGGTTTTCTTACTGTTTTTAAAGCAAAGGTCTAGTATAAA
Organism: Dendrobium catenatum; assembly: GCF_001605985.2. Taxonomy (NCBI): domain Eukaryota; kingdom Viridiplantae; phylum Streptophyta; class Magnoliopsida; order Asparagales; family Orchidaceae; genus Dendrobium; species Dendrobium catenatum. The sequence continues at coordinate 2,444,724 of NW_021319315.1, read as the reverse complement.
ATTAAAAATTTTGTACTAAAAAATTGCTTTAATAAACAATAAAAAAGCCATCCAAAATAAAATCTTAATTTCTAATCCTTGATCGTGTCACCCTTAAAAAGGGCAAAGTATAGCCAAATTAAATTAATCTTTTATTATCATCCGTTAAAACAAATAATGTTGAAGAAGAAAACGATAGTCAAATAGAAATTTTTGACTTATTTTACAATTTAGGTTTCGTTTGGAATGGATTTATTACTGTTTCTAAAAGCAACTTTTTAGTAAAAAAATTATTTTTTTACTAGAAAGTTGATTTAAGAAGCAGTAAAAAAATTCATCTTAAACGAAGCCTTAGACTGATTTATGTGAATTTCTAAGATAGTCAACAAAAAATTTTGAAAAAATAAGTTTAGAGGAGGCGTGAGGACTTTTTTTTTTCTGCTGAATGGAAGATCCATAGTTTTATAGTCTTGTTCATGTCGGCATTTGTATTGGAAGAATAATTGGTCTCAGAGTGGAAGGAACATGGGCGGATCCCCATGTAGTTGAGGGGGGGCAAATGCCCCCCCTCAAAAAATTTTTTTTTTTAATTTTAGTGAGATATTTTGAAATATTTTGAGTATTTTGGGTATTTTGCCCCCTCTCAAAAAATTTTTTTGCCCTCATTTAATCAATCCTAAGCATTTTTGCCCATCCCCACAAAAAAAATTTTTTTTGCCCACCCTAAAAAAAGAAGCTGGATCCGCCCCTGGGAAGGAATGTTCATTACTTAGAACCTATCTCTGCACACAGTGGACGTATGAAAGGTCATATTGATTTATTCATTTATGTGAGCTAAATAGGGTTAGGCTTATACTTAGCCTTCTCTATAGGTAAAGAATAAAATTTTATTTATAAGCTTTTTGATATAAGCATTTTGGTAAACTTAGAATTCAAAATATTCCTTCATATGATTCATATTAATTGGCTTGATCGTAAAGTATTTTTCCAATGATTAGGTGTATTAATGATGTTATAATTAAGTGATTTTGTGCTTGTTAGATTCATCTCATTAAATTGCTCGATTCGACCATAAACATACCAAATTTGGAGATCATCTGGTCATCCAATTAATGTCTAAAGTTTTCAACCACGCATCAAGTGCTTGATTTGAGCTCTGATTGGATCACTTTTGATATCATTAAGTTTGGCTTGTTGAGACAAACAATTCGGTTACGAGTTTGCTGAAATCAAAGTTCAAATTTAATTTTGAAATTTTGTAATTCAAAATTTATCTTGAGATTAATACTAGTCATGCAAATTATTTTAAAAATATAAATAAATTCATTTTTACAATTAAACCTGCAAAATCATGAAAATTTTCAAAAAAAATCTATAATACTAAAAATATTTTTTTACAATTTATTTTTCTAACGAAAACTTAAAATTACTTTTAGAAATAGCCGCAAATACCATGATTCTTAATGGACACCAAAGGAGGTCCCTTTTTTTTAAAAAAATCTTAGTTCAATAACTTGAAGAATGCAAATTAAAGAATATATAGAATGAGTGGCAAATAATCACGCAGGAGCATTTTGTAAGCCGACGGTATTTGAAGGAGCATTTTGTAAACCTGATTCGGTCCGAGTTGGGTCGTCGGGCTGCTCGATAAAGATTAAGTGCACGTGATGACATATTATAAGCTACTTGATGTAGCTCTACATCAGGTAATCAAACAGAATAATTTTTCCTGGTGGAGGAGGTGTTGCGACTTCTTGATCGGGCGGACGTGCAAGGAAGGCACTAACTAACGAGGCTGATTTCAGCGAAGGACTGGGTGTGTCGCGTGAAGATCGGCAGCGCGCTGGGTGTTTGGCGTGTGGCTGATTGGATGCAAGTGGAACTAGGCGGCGGCTAAGGGAAGATCAGCCGGCGTGGTGTTCGAAACCGAAGGAGGCAGCGTAGCTGCTACGTGGGTGGAGGCCTTGGCGGAGGCTTGTCCGCAAATATAGGAGCTTCGGGTCAAGAGAATGGTGGTCACGGATGACTGCCTCAAGCTTGCCTCAAGCTTATCAAGAGGTCATTCAGGAACTTTAAGAAGCACGAACAGAGGGCTATACTATCAAGAACGTGATGCCGCCGGCTTCTGATGCATGGGTTTCTAGCAATGTTGTGGAGCCTGCTCTGTAATCTTTCTCTATTGATGATCTTGAAATGGCTGCTTCTCAAAGCGGGGCTTAAGAAGGATCTGATTGTGATAATGAGGATTGATGGGGCAGATCTCAAAGAGTTTCTAGAGAGCTCGAGATTTGAAACAGAGGCCATGGCCATTTTCTCTGGGGTTTGCCATTTAGCAGGGCAGATTGTGTGTGCAAGGCTAGGCCGAAGGCAAAGCAGGTTGTCCGCATGTGAGAGGCGGATCACGACAGATTCAAGATCGTTGTTCTTCATTAATAAAGATCAGTTTAGATCTTTGAGGTGGATTCGGCATGTTCTTGGGGAACAGTGTCGGGAGTGCGGGTTGCTTGGAGGTGCGAGGTCGTGCGGTGCAAGAGGAGGTCGCATAGGAGCACGGGACACTGGTGAAAGACATGCAGTGAGCTGGCCGGACACGGCAGTGTGGAGTGTGGGCTTGTGACGAGTGGAGCGCATGTGAAGGCGAAGGGCTCGCTGCACGGGTGGATATGTGCAGGATGTGGTTGGAGACAGACCACGTGAGTGCAAGGCGCGGGCTGGAGGCGTTGGACGCTGACTGGAGGAGCGGGGCGCGGGCACGAGGCGCAGGGTGCAGGTGGATGCACAGGGCGCGGAAGTGGGGCACAGGGTGCTCGGGAATTGGCTGCGTTGGACACAGTGCGATAGGTGAAGATCTGTCGGGAGGTGGAGCTAGAAACTCAAGAAAATGGTTGATCAGTTCTTGAGAAACTTTTAACTGCCGGTGGACGCTTTTGGCGGAGGAGACTGGCATGGTTGTTCTTTGGTTGTTCTTTAAGAACAGTGGTTATCTATTGTTTTGTAAATCTAGGAAAAAGATGGAGATTGTTGGATATTTGTTCCTAGATTTAGGATTGTTTTTTGTATGGCATGTATGATCATTTGTGTAGCTATTTGTATAGCTTTAAGAGTCTATTAATAAGAGTCTTTAAGTTGTAATAAGGGGTCAAGAAGAAATAAAGTTTGCTGCATTTTTGGCTCTCCTCCCTCTCCTCTCTCCCTCCTCCTCCTCTCTCAAGATCAAGAGGAAGTGCTTCTTCCTCAAGTGATCTTACATAACATGTCCTAATTTTGTTATTTGAAATTTTATTCCGACACAATGTAAATTTTGTAATTAACTAATTATGTAAACTATTTGATTAATGGAAGCTTTGATCGTGTATCCCATTACTAATGTCACAAAATTATAATTTGATATTGAAACTTGGAAACCGTAGGATGAACAGGATTATGGGCACCAACTTTTATGCGCTGAGTTGGGTTGTCTAGTTTTCAGAAAAAATGATGCGTTCTTTTTTGAAGTTAGACTGGTTCTTTTCCTGAAAATTACGTAATGGGGAAATTGGACTGCTAGGTCAGTAAGTTGGCATGAATTTTCAATTCAGGCTAATCCTCTCGATTCTGATCTCAATCTGGCTCTTAAAGATATTAACCACAAGCTTGCGGTTAAAAACTCTGATTGGTCGTCCTGGATTATTCAAAGGGCTAAAGCTAAGTGGCTTTCTAATGGGGAGGATGATTTGAAGTTTTTATATTCCAGGATTAATGTCAGACATAATTCAAATCAGATCAAATGCATCTCTACGGTTGAGGGGACTTTTTATAATCCTGTTGACATTAATAGGGCCATTGTCAACCATTTTCAAAAGGTCTTTAACTCGGCTGCTCCTAATACTCATCATAGCAGGGTCCCACCAACTCATTACCTGCTCCCTCCTAGCTCCATTCCTGGCTTGGTTGCTCCTGTTTCTATGGAAGAAATTAAAAATGTTATCTTCTCCTCCCCTGCCAGCTCGGCACCCGGCCCTGATGGTTACACATTTGAATTTTATAAATCCACTTGGAATACTATTGGGAATCAAATTACTGATGCAGTGATGTCCTTCTTCTCGACTGGCACTATGCCTAAGCATGCTAAAGCTACGGCTATAGCTCTCATACCCAAAAGGCCTCATGCTCAAGACATTGCAGATTTCCGGCCTATCTCCCTATGCAACACCTTTTATAAGATTATAGCCAAGATTCTTGCCAACCGTTTGAAAGAGGTTATGCCTTTTATTATACATCCAAGCCAATCTGGTTTCATTAAGGGTAGAGTTATTTCTGATAATATTCTTTTAGCGGATGAGCTCCTCAAAGAATTCAATTCCAGCCGCAAAGATCAATATTTCTGTGCTAAATTTGATATTCACAAGGCATTTGACACGGTTTCCAGGAAATTCTTGATTGAACGTTTGCTTGCCAAGGGATTCCCTGAAACTTTTGTTTCCTGGATCAATTGATGTATCTCTGACGTTTACTTCTCTGTTTCCATTAATGGGGGGCTTGAAGGATATTTTTCTTCCTCCTCAGGTCTGAGGCAAGGTTGCCCGTTATCCCCTTACCTGTTCTGTATTGCTATGGATTGCTTATCATCTCTTTTTGAGGAGGCCTCCAACAGCAACACTCTCTTGGGTCTGAAAGCTGGCAGCACCTATTTCTCTCATCTCTTATACGCAGATGATCTTTTAGTCTTTGCTAATGCTACTCGGGAGAATGCTCAGCATTTGAACTGCATCCTTGATGACTTCTTTAATCTCTCGGGTTTAATGGTTAATAGCAGCAAAAGCAAAATTGTTTTTTCTAAGAACTCTACTCAGGAGCAAGCCATTAGTCATACCTTGAATATCCCCATATCATCCAGTCCTATTAAATATTTGGGCATTCCTATTTTCCATAGGAAATTGAAAATTGCGGACTTTCAGCCCCTCCTGCTTAGGATCACTACATCCTTAGATGGCTGGAAAGCGAGATCCCTCTCTATGGCCGGTAGACTGCAATACCTTAAACACACCATTAACAGCATCTTGCTGTATTGGGTCCGTGGGACTATGCTACCCAAAACCTGTATCAAGAAGATTAAAAGCCTCTGCTCTAGATTTCTTTTTTATGGGGAGATTCAAAAACGTAAAATGCACCTCATCTCTTGGAAGGATACCTGCAAACCTAAGATTTATGGGGGGCTGGGCATCCCTTCTATCGAAGCCTTATATTATGCTTGTGGCTGCAATGTTATATGGAGGTTTTATAGCTCTAAAAGTTATCTTTTCTGTTGGTGGAAAGAGAAATATGGATCCATTTTGAATACTCAGATTACTAAATGCTCTTCTTACTGGAAAAACTTATGCGATGTGGCTAAGAGCCTTTTGCATTCTTTGAACTTCAAAATTATTCCTACTAGTAATCTTTCTTTTTACTGGGATCCTTGGTGTCTTGGTTTATCGGTGGCTGATCGTCTGAAGCAGGATAAACTCGAATTTTTGATCTCCAAAGCTAATGTGCCTGTTTGTAAACACATTACTAACGGTTCCTGGACTCTACCTGCTTCTTTGCCTGCCCATATTGCTGTTTTGATTCGGTCAGTCCCCATTTCTGCTGGGCTGGATGATTGCTGTTGGATTGCACCTTCTAAACCTTCTTTCAAAAAATTTATTCATGACTTCTATGAGGATGTGGTGAAGGTTAATTGGTATAATTTTGTTTGGCATAAACATAGCTCCCTTCGGTTTGCTGTTTTCTCCTGGATTGCTTTTAGGGATGGCCTCAAAACTGCCTCAGTTCTCGCCGCTAGGGGCATTCCGGTTTGCCACCTCTGCGTTTTTTGCAAAATTAATGTTGAGACCCAGAACCATTTGTTCTTTGAATGTGATTTCTCGTTTAATATTCTGCTGAGGTTCTTTCCCAGAATGCAATCCATGCTGTTTAGGCCTAATCTATGGCAAACCTATAATGATATTGAGGTTGAGGAAACTGTTAGCAACAGAAAGAACTTCTCCTTTTTAACTCTGTCTGCTATTGTTTACTTCATATGGAGATCCAGGAACGACAGATTATTTGGCAACTGTTTGGAAAGTATTAATGTCATATCTTCTAAGATTAAACGGGCGGTTTATCTCAAGAGTTTCAAGAAAACTTGTTTTCAGGATATGCTCACTTGATCTTTGCCTTTGCTGTGGAAGGTATTTTGGTGCCTCTTGGCCGGCTTTTCTGAGCAACCAGGGGCTGGCTGGTGTTTTGAAGGACTATGATGATTGCAATCTACATTATTCCCCTTGGACGGCCTGACGCTGATGTTCTTCCTCCCGGCAACCAGGGGATTTTTGGTTTCCTGGGTGTTTTTCTGATGATTGCTTATCTGAGTCCTTATTATTTTTGCTTAACATTTTGCTTTCCTTACTTGTATTTTCACAGTTTCATAGGTTTTTGTTTCTTCAGCAGCTAAGCTGATAGCATTTTGTCAATTGCCTCACAATTTTGTGTGAGTTGCAATTGTTTTCCTTACTGTAATTTTTTTTCATCAATGAATCGGGCTGATGCCCCAAATATTCCCAAAAAAAAAATTTTCGCCTGCAGAGGGGTTCTTTTCTCTCCTTCAAATCCCACGAAAACTTTATTATATAGATTGACCTATAATTTAGTCTACAAGTACATTTTTATTGTAGCACAAAATTAAGCTCTACAACATAACACGGCAATGATATTTTGTTGCTTTTTTCTTTAAATCTCTGGCATCCTGAATTGGATTTGTGCGAAAATTGTTTGATAGGAATTTTCACAACTCAATGTTTTTAGGTCATGTGAAATAAATTTATAAAACTATGCCTTTTCATGTTTGAACCATGCAAAAATGATTATTTTATATCAATGATACGTCATCGAAAAATTATCTTGATTGGGCATGAATCTCGATGCAAAATCAAGTTGGAAACTTTCAAAATTAAATTTGGGACCATCCAAACTCCGATTTCAGCAAACTTACAGTCAAACTGAACATCTCGGAAATACGAACCCAGCGAAACCAAATTCGACTCAATCCGAGCCCAAATGAGTCCAAATCAAGGACCCAATGCGTTGTTGGAAGGTAAGAACCACAATTTGAAATATCAAACAATTTTCAAACATTACATGCTTATAGTCGAATAGAGCGGCTCAACAAGACAAATCCAACAAGCCCAAAATTGCAGAATTCCGACATCACTAAGACCTTCAAATGTCTGATGAACGGTCCACGATCAAGAGATTCAATATTGGCCGTTCATCTAACCACTCCCGATTTACCCTTGATCTCTCACCTATTTATGGGTCATGTGTGAAGATCGCTTTGCTCTAGGATCTTCCGGGACGAAGTTGGATCGTCCCGGGACGATCGGTACAGGTTTGGTCGGAATTGTGAAAATTGAGCAGTTCGTCTGGACGAAAATTTGGATCGTTTGGACGAAAATGCTTCAGAGGACCGGTCGTCGGGGACGATAATTAAATCTCGTCTGGACGACACTTGTCCAGAGCCAGATCGTCCCGGGACGAAGTGTGATCGTCCGGGACGATCAGTCTGGATATATATGGAAATGAGATATTTTGAAAAGAGAGAAAAAGCTTAGGAGAGAGAAGAACGAAGGAAAAAGTGGAAAAGTTGATTTTCGGGCGACGCCGAGCCGTTTTCGTCCGACGAGACTGTTCAGGAAAGTGTTGTACGCAAGGTAAGGCACAATCCGCCTTTCTCAATTTTCAGAACCGTCGTGTTTGGCGGTATTATCTGTCCGGAATTGATTTTTGCAAGGGATTTTCGTCCGTATTTTCCGTCTGGTTCAGTTTTTACCGCGAAATTTTCTGTATGTTGTCGACGTGCCGAGTGTGCACATTTTGGTTATTTTCTGGAGATTTTTGTTCGGGTAGATTTGATTTGACGGCGTTTTTCGTCGACTGTATTTTTCTGTGTAGTCTAAAATTGTCTGAGCAGTAGAATTAAAGTCTTGCAATGTTGTTATCTACATTCTGTGCAAATTTGGTATTCTGTGATTTTTCAGGAAAAATTGTGTAAATTCCGTATACAGCCGTTGTGCTGCCCGATTTTTGTCTGATTTCTGAATTCGTCCGGATTTCTTCTGAATTGATATGCTATCTGTATATGCTATTAAAAGGGAGATATAAGGGGCCTGGATCCTAAGAGATTCAGTTAGTGTCTGGGAAATCTGAAATGAGCTCAATCTGAAATATGATATCTGTTCTGTTCCAGATCCGATGAAATTTGTTCTGGTGAACTTCGTCCCGGGACGATCCTGGAGCAAAGCGATCTTCACACATGTCACTCCAAAAATCTTTAAATATAGACCCCTCTCTCTTGAAAAGGGGAGCTCAAAGCAAGAGAGCAAGAGAGAGATCGAAGATTGCTCTTGCCTCCTCGCTCCTCCAAGACCACCGCCGGAGTTTTGTCGGACCAGCGTCTGACGTTGTTGCTCCTCCGAACCATCACTTGAGGCCCTCACCTCCATCGGACCATCACTTGAGGCCCTCACCTCCGCCGGACCACCACTTGAAGCTCAAACTTTTGTCGGACCGCCGCCTGAGGCTCATACTTCCGCTGGACCACCAACTCACGTTGTTGCTCTGCCGGACCACCACTTGAGACTCTTACCTCCGTCGGACAACCACTTGAGTCCCAGACTTCTGCCGAACCACCATTTGAGGCCCAAACTTCCGCCGGACCACCGCCTGACGTCGTTGCTTCGTTGGACCACCACTTGAGGCCCTCACCTCTATCAGACCACCACTTGATGCCTGGACTTCTGCCGGGCCACCACCTTATGTCCGGACTTCTACCGAACCACCACCTGAGGCCTGGACTTTTGTCAAACCATCGCCTGACGTCGTTGCTCTGTAGGACGACCACTTGAGGCCCTCACCTCCACCGGACCACCAATTAAGGCCTAGACTTCTGCCAAACCACCACCTGATGCCCAGACTTTTATCAGACCGGCACCTGAGGCCCGGACTTCTGTTGGGCCATCATCTGATGCCCAGAGTTCTACCAGAATACCGCCCTACTACAACGATCTTTCTGACCCCGATCTCCAGCCAACTACGGTCTTTTGGACCCCTATCTCTTGCCGACTATGGTCCTTCCGACCTCCGTCGCCTACTACAGTCCTTCCGACCTACATCGCCAGACAATAGTTTTTCTGACCTAGGTCTCCTGCATACTCTAGTCCTTCTGACCTACACCGCCGGACAATGGTCTTTCTGACCCTGATCTCCTTCCTGCTACGGTGTCTTTCAGACCTCTATCCTATCAACCATGGTCCTGACAACCAAGCAAACATGTATATGTTGATTATTATAACTCCCATCATGTAATGCGCTCTATATGATGTACATTTGTGACATCAAACTAAGGTCTTCTCCCAAAAAAAGGCTTCATTTGTAATGGACTATAAATACTAGTGGATTCTTTCAAACTTGGTCAGGCCCCGTGATTTTTTCCCCATTTTTCAGGGGTTTCCAAGTAAAAACTCTAGTGTCTCTTATAAACGCTACACCCTCTCTCTTATCTGCTTTTGTGCTAGATCTTCGTACAACGCTAAGATGCTAAACTTTATATTTCTCTACCGCCACGAATACTCCAGGACGCAACAATCAATAATAACATAGAAAAGGGGATTGTAAATTTAGAGTCCGCTTTGTAAGTGTACCACATTAACAATCAATACAATACCAGGCGACAAGACAAATTTTCAAAGCTTCAAACAGCTGAACCAAGATACTAATTGGATAATTATGCACCTATACCATAATCCGCTGGTCTTGGAAAGGCTTCTTTTTTTCTTGGATTATATTATACTCTTTTAAGTATGGAACTATAATATTTTTGGTGGAACATTTGTCTTATTATACCTTAATTTATAGATATTTGCATGTTCGTGAAACTTCTCAACCATGCAAATTCTATGCTCTGATATGATATCAGTTTCCTCTGGTTTACAAATCCAAAGGAGCGGCGGTAAATTTTGCAATTAGGACAATAGGTTGAAAATTTTTAAAGAAAATTCCAGGACTGCATACAAATTCGAAAGTTAGGTTTAATTAACACATTACTGAAGGTTATTCAAGTAAAGCTACTAAACTAGCTTTCATCTTTTAAATTTATTCTAGTTTTGGCTAATTTTGGAAATTCTATGTAAATCTGTTTGGAAGGATCAAAACACCAGGATTTTACCTGTAGCAAAGAACAAAAACAGAAAAAAAAAAAAAACGGGACAGACAAGTTTCTTCACACACAAAAAAAAAACTGTTTTCTTCTTCTGTTCTTCAAAAGGAAATACAATAGTCTTAAATAGAAAATAGGAAGCAGATGGTTTTCGGTACAGTTATTGCTCTATAATAACTGCTGCACACATATAAAACAAAACTAAATAAAAAACTGCTACACAGTTATTTATCTAAACAAACATCTAAACATAGGATTAACACAAAATGACAAAGATTAAACTAACAAAATCTGTGCAAATAAACTAGAAATATAAATATATAATAGAAACTCATTAAAAAATCATTAACATAAAGGAAAATGAACAGATTTGCTCATACTCAGACAACTCAACTCAAACCTCTTCATCATATTACTTAACAGCCATGAAAGTTCATTCTTATTTGACATAGAAATAGGCACTTAATTTCTTTTCTTTCCTTTTCCATCTTCTCTGAAGCCTCTTAATTTCCTCATTACATAATAGAGCAGGCATTGGGGTTATCATCACTGAACAAATTCGTGAACTGGTCCTCTTCCCTAATTGCATGGCTTTGAACTGTGATTGCCTCCAGGTTTCTCACATAGCCAGGAGGAGCCCTCTTATCATAGGTCCCAGCCACATATGGCTGCCTGACCAAGTTATATGGAACGTAAGGCCATATCTCTACCTTCTTCCCAGTGGACTGGACTCTTTTCAGAACCTTGTTTAGTTCAATGTAACCAGTGACTGTAACCTTATTTAGCTTTCTGTTGATTTCCACCGACTGGACTCCTGCAATTAATGATATACATAATTAAGGAAGAAACGCTTTCAGTTCAATTATTAGCATATGTTAGGCTAGTATCAATTGAACACAAATATGGGCTAGCAGCTAGCTCAATAATAGCTCTATTATCATTATAAATGTGCAGAGAGAGAGAGAGAGAGAGAGAGAGAGAGAGAGAAATGCCTTTCATGTAGGAGAGGGCCTTCTTCACTTTGAGTTCACAGCCATCACAGTCCATTCTGACTCTAAGCTCAACAGTCTGAAGCTGCCTCCTATTCTTCTTGTGACTGTGGCCATATCCCAAAAGGCTAGATAGATACCCCATGGTTGCTGAAGATCTCAAGAATGCAATAAGAAGCGCGAAGAGGTTGCCCACTCACAGAAAGGTTTTAACAAGGTAAAGGCAAAGCTTTTGGCTGAAATGAGCGTGCAGAAATGCCAAACTAGAGATTTCTATGAGTTTTTGATGGAGAAGAAAGGGAAGGTAACTGATCTAAGCCAACAAAACAGAAGGTAATAAGAAGGGAAATGTGGGATGGATTATTAGAGAGGGTTATCCTTTGTAAGTTGCACGAAGTTTTCTTTCAGAATTGCTTGCCTCCCACTGTTGTTTCTTTACTCTCTTAACGCAAGTATGCAAACTATGCTAGGCCTTCAGCTCCTTTATATAGGCCTTTTTAAGAAAGCACAAGCCAACCCCCAAAAGCTAAGCGCTCCTCACCCTCAAAGTTTCAACTTTCAATGGTCGGTGAGGGAGAAAAGAGATGCAAAAGTAGAGAGGAAAAACTAATTAAATGCAGAACCTTTTCCTGAAAGATTCTAAGTAATTTTTTTTTTTTTTGGGACATTTAGGCCATTTAAGGTAAACACATACACAAAGATTCGAACTCAAAACTTCTTAGTTGGAAACATAAGCTCTCAACCAACATGCCAAGATAAGCTGTGTAGATTCTAAGTGATTTACTGTTTATTGTTTCGGTTCTGGCATTGGATAAATCTGCGAGTGCTAGAACTGTTCATCTGTGTGCTAGTCGGGCCTATTTCTGTCTGGTTTAAGTTTTTAAATGAAGATAAATATAACAAAATGGGTGAAGGGAAAAGATTTAAGTGAGGTCAAAAAATTAAGTTAAAAGTTTATTTTGGTTTCCCATCGCCATCCAGCATCTTCATTCTATATTTGTTCAGGGCTTAAGCTTAGTCGGGTTTTTGAATTTGAGTTAATTAAATAAAAATACGAAATATGTTTGGCGTACTTTAGGTATTGGACTATTGGAGCACACTTTAATCCCAACAAAACACTAAATTAGGCTTCATTTGGAACGGCCTTTTTACTATTTTTTAAAACTTTTTTTTTAATTAAAAAATTTAATTTTTTGTATTTAAAAATCTCTTCAAGAATTAGTAAAGAAGCCGTCCCAAATAAAGCCTTAGGTTTCATTTGGGACGGCTTTTTTATTGCTTCTGAAAACGGAGTTTTAGTACAAAAATTAAAAAATTTGTACTACAACTCCGTTTTAAAAAGTAATAAAAAAGCCGTCCCAAACGAAGCTTTAATCTCATATCAAGAATCATATTTATTTCACTGCTACTCTCCAAAATTTATTTAGTTGTCACTGCAGGGAACCAAATATTTAGCATTATCTAACTCAAACAAACAATACTGACAAAATGTAGCATGCATAAACATGATCAAAATGCCATTGATGATATGTAGAAATTATCTTTAGGGAATTAGGGGAATTTATATAAAAAGGTTTAGTTCAACTATATATACATTAATATATGGTTTTTTTTTTTAGCGGGTGGTGGGATATTTAAATCAATTAAGATAAATTCATACATATATCATATACGCAAGATTGGAACTCAAATTCTTTTTGTTGGTAGCTAAAACTCACAACCAATAGACCAATATGAACTATATAATGAATTGATCATCGATCATAAAATTTACAATTTACATCATTGACGACCTTCATGCTTTTTGTGCAGAATTTTTCTATATGAACATTTTCGCTCTTTTTTTATGATTTTATTTTATTTTTTCTCACAATGAATGAAATTTTCAATTACTGTAATAATCAAGCGACTATATTTACTGCAAAAAGGATAATTTTTTTTAATATTTAATCAATTTGTATGAGGATTGAATTCTTTTCTTGGAAAAGAAATATGGTATTGTGTGTGCGGGTGGAGAAGCAATGCCTTTGGTTGGAAGAAATCAAATTGCAGTGTGATGGAAACCTGAAGGAAAATACACTGAAAGTGACAGTCTCCAGTCCAGGTCAATTTCAAACAGAAGGCCTGCCACGTGTCATCGTGTGGACTCTTAAGATCCTGTCGCATGCAGTTGGGGTATTACCTGGCTTAAGTTCATTATTAGTACTTGATTGTCCCATTAACTTTGCCTGTAAAGCGAGAAGTTATTTATTATGTGCTGCAGAGGGATGATATCGAGTATCGAGCAGTATTGAGCTCTGGTACAATAAAAGAATGACGTGATGCATTTTTAATTTTCTAGACGTCATTCAGTGTCCGCACTAAATGATTTTTTTAATAGAGTTTACTTTCATGATTCAAATTTATTCATTTTCACAATGATGATTGGGGTTGCTTTAGATTTTTTTTAATATATTTTGTTTTTTAGATTATATTTTTTTTATTTAAACCATTTTTTAACTCTCAAAATAATTTTGAGATAGTATAAGTATTTTCTTAAAAATAAATTAGCATTACTGTCACCAACTGTTGTTAATCTCCACCATTGTGAAGCTAACAATCACCAAATCAATTTATTTGATGTTTAATAATAATAATAATAATAATTATTATTATTATTATTATTAAATCTAATTTATTTCACACAAAAAATATAAATAAAAAAAGTTAATAATATTCCAAGTGGCCACTTTGTAAATTAAATTGACTTTGGACATGCATTTAACTATGGCATTAATTCTTATACTTAAACTTTTTTTCTTTTTTTCGTTCAGAAGTGTACTCTCCCTAAAAATAGCCCCGCATAAGTAGGAACTTTTATTATATCCAGTGAACGTGCGCAGAGAAACATTCGGTTTTAGGCAAAAAAGTGCCTGTACCGAGTTTTTGCGCTAAAAACTCGGTACAGGCAACTTTTTTGCCTAAAACCGAACGTTCCTCTGCGTCTGGATATAATAAAAGTTCCATAAGTAGGGCCTAGGGAGTTTTGTGGTTCAAATTTTATTGAAATCGACATATAAATAAAACTTGGAGAGCAAGGAAGAAGAAGAAATGCATCATTAACGAATATGAAATTGCCTCTTAGATTTAATGGATCAATATTAGCTGCATAATTGGATATGAGATTAAGGCTTAGTTTGAGACATATTTTTTACTGCTTTACATTTTAGAGTATAATCATAATTTATATTTGATCATTGATTTTTTGTTGCTTTCAAAAATTTTGGTACTAGAAAACTACTTTAATTTTTACAATAATATCTTCTCTATAATAATTTATAAAACAGTATGAAAGCTATCCAAAATGAAGCTTATCAAGTGTCACACTTGCTTAATTTCCTAAGCATTTCTACAATTTTTGTAATATTTATAAGTTTAGTTGCACCGTCCACTCTGTGTATATGAAGAAGACTATTTAGGATAATTGCGGTCAAGAAAAATTAAAGTTCAAAATTCATAAAATTTGTACGTAATTTAAATGATAAAAAACTTTAAAATCTCAAGATTTAATTATTTTTAGATTTAATTTATATTTTAAATTTTACATTAAAAACAATCTTATATTCTTATTTAAAGATTTGTCAAAGTATGCAAAAGTCTATAGTCTTCATATGACTTGTTAAGTATTGAACAACAATCAGAACAGGAAAAGTGAAAAGTTAAATAGTCACTGATATTTTGTGCATGCTTATTATACACCTCAGATCGATTTCAATTAACTGCAAATATATTTCTTTTATTATGCTTGTGTATTTCATTGAACTCTAAATCATTAGAAGTGATTGTATTGCAAGAAAGAAGAAGGAGCCCGTAAGAAACTAGGCAGAAATGTTCATTGAAGTTTTTGTATACATATATTTTGGGGTGTATATAGAGGTCAGAGTAGAAGTTGTACAAAAACTTTTGGCTATTTAAATGCTATTTGAAGTTTAGTAAGCTCTGTATTACACAAGGTGGTTTTGCTACAAGCTTAGTGAAGCAGGTAATGAGTGCATAAGTGAGCCGCATTATGCATAAGTTTTTTTTTTGGGACATTTAGGCCATTTAAGGCAAACTCACACACACAACGCATACACAAAAACTCGAACCCACGACCTCCTAGTTGGAAGCATAAGCTCTCAACCAACAAGCCAAGGTGAGCTGTGTCATTTATGCATAAGTTTAAACACTATTTGTCCTGCATATCAGTATTTTTTTAAATTTAAACATGTGAAAGGTATAACTAGATTTGGGAAACGAGGCAAATTGAGTCCTAGGTATATAGAACCTTTGGAAGTTATTAAAAAGATTGATAAGATTGCTTATAGGCTTTCTCTTCCGGCTGACATGTCAGACATTCATAATATTTTTCATGTGACACTGCTAAGGAAATGGGTTATAGATGCCCATAAGAGAATTTTGCATGATGAAATTGATTTATAGAAAAATCTAACTTGAACAAGAAAGAATAATATATCTTGATATTAAACAACTCATAAACCTTCAGATCCCTTATATTAAAATAAAATGGAAATACATGCAAAAAAAAAGGCAACCTAGGACACTACAGGAAAAACGTCAATTTCCGGCATCTATTTTTCGTCGGAAAATGGCCAAAATCTGCTCCGATGGAAATATTTACGCTGGTTCAACGCAAGTCGGAAAAGTGTTATCAGCGTAAAACTTTATGCCGGAAAAATTTCCTGCGCAATTCCGACGAAAAATTCGTTGGAGAAGGTCCCACTAGCAGCAGCCCGTAAGTTGCCGTCTCCCAACTTCTGCTTGCACGCAGCTTGCTCTTTATTCGAATGCAGAAGGCAATTGAACGGTGGGAGAAGGAATAGGGATTAGGTTAGTGCTTTACCAATGCTATTATTATATTCCTCACTTAACTCCACTAATTATAGTTTCAGCCGTATGAAGCACTTGATTAGTGGTTGCAGACTTGCAGCCGTGCATGCTCAAATAAGTGGTGAAGGCTGATTACTATAGTAATGCATTTAGTTAAACATTTAGTAGTTGCATGCATGCCACAATAGCTTTATATATATATATATATATATATCAAAATGTTTGAATTAAATTTAAAATCTAATTTTTAATAAAAAAAAATCTAATTTTTAATATTTTCAAACAACTTTTTTAGGTCTACCTCTACTTTTCTAAGTATAGGCCGAATTTAATACATCACTCTCCTAACAATCCTAACAAGACTATCGAAAGCCTACATTTTATGAAATAATATTAAATAATAAATAAATGAAATATATTTGCTGTTTTAATAAATAAATATCTCAATCTTTATAAAAAAATAAATGAATGATAAAGGAAATTAGTAGTTTATGAACTACATTATGATAATAGAAAAGGACACCTCATCTACAAAGCCACCAATCAATCCCCAATTAAGAGTAATAGAAGCACTTTGTTGATTAAGATAGCCAAATAAAATTCAGATAAAATATAAAAAACAATAATTAAAAGGCATCTTTTGCTAATGGTAAGCTAAAAATGTTTTTTTTTTCAAGTCTTGATCTTCATTTATTAGGATGAATCTAGAGTCGTGATTAAGGTTTCGTTTGGGATTATTTTTTGTCACTATTTTTTGCTACTTTCAAGATATTTTTATACTAAAAATTTATTTTAGAAAACAATAAGAAAGGTATCTCAAATGAAACCTAAATTGCTTCAGACATGGCCTAAGAATTAAAAATTAAATCTAAGAAAAGATTTTAATGTAAAAACAGAAAAATTCATTGGGACATCAATTCACTCAATGATAAAATTAAAACTTCAATTGAGGGGAGGCGAAAAGATTTATCCTAAATTTAGGTATGCAAATCTCTGGTAACATATATAGCTACAAGAAAATATAATTTAAAACATTTCATATTATAATAAAGAGCTGAATGCATTGAGTAGGCCTCCCTAACAAATCTCTTGTAACATTTATTAGTGCATGTTCATGCTTATTACTCTATAATTGATCAAACTGAACTCTTTTTTATTTGTTTTTTATTAATTTTATTTATTATCATATTCATTAATTATTCTACGAGTAAACTGATAAGATCATAAAAAATAATCTGATCTTCTTGTTTATTTAATTTATTAGCTTACTCATTGCACAAGCTTATACAAAGTTCACTATTTCATATATATTTTTCGCGAGTCATATTAGTAAAGAAGTGAAATCGACCGGCAATGCATTTTAGAAAGAGGTCGATATAATTTGATTTAATTTTAAACTGAATATGATTTGAAATAAAAATTAAACTAACAAAAAAAAGTGAAAAAATTGAGATGATGAAAAAGAAAACCTAACAAAAATATTAATTTGTCAAGTTAAAAAGAAAGGTATCTCAAATGAAACCTAAATTGCTTCAGACATGGCCTAAGAATTAAAAATTAAATCTAAGAAAAGATTTTAATGTAAAAACAGAAAAATTCATTGGGACATCAATTCACTCAATGATAAAATTAAAACTTCAATTGAGGGGAGGCGAAAAGATTTATCCTAAATTTAGGTATGCAAATCTCTGGTAACATATATAGCTGCAAGAAAATAAAATTTAAAACATTTCATATTATAATAAAGAGCTGAATGCATTGAGTAGGCCTCCCTAACAAATCTCTTGTAACATTTATTAGTGCATGTTCATGCTTATTACTCTATAATTGATCAAACTGAACTCTTTTTTATTTGTTTTTTATTAATTTTATTTATTATCATATTCATTAATTATTCTACGAGTAAACTGATAAGATCATAAAAAATAATCTGATCTTCTTGTTTATTTAATTTATTAGCTTACTCATTGCACAAGCTTATACAAAGTTCACTATTTCATATATATTTTTCGCGAGTCATATTAGTAAAGAAATGAATATTTTTTAAAATATATTTTTCTGACAAGTTTATTATTACTATTGGGTACCATAAGAAGAATGAAATCGACCGGCAATGCATTTTAGAAAGAGGTCGATATAATTTGATTTATTTTTAAACTGAATATGATTTGAAATAAAAATTAAACTAACAAAAAAAAAAGTGAAAAATTTGAGATGATGAAAAAGAAAACCTAACAAAAATATTAATTTGTCAAGTTAACTAGTAAAAAAATTTCAAATTCTTCATAAATCAATAAAAAAGCTATCTCTACCGAGAAGTTTTATTTGGTTCGGTCGACCGAATGAGAGAAACATTCAGTCGCAGGCAAAAATCCCGCTGTACCGAGGTGTACCTAGTTTTTACCGCAGAATTTTTACCTGCGAACCGAATGTTTCTCTCATTCGGTCGGAGGACGTAATAATTGTTCCTCCACCGAAGCCTTAATCATAAATAATAGGGTTCCCTTTTTCAAACTTTGATGTAGACTAACAAAACAAAAGGCACGCAAAAATGTCTACAGCTCATATCGTTCACCACTCGACAAGGCTTGAAAGGAAACCCAAAAACAAAAAAGAATAAATAATAATTCATATCAAACAATACAAACAATTCCCAGAAGCAATCTTCTTCAAGAAGCATGACAACAGTATTCTCAGCTATGTACAGTAAGACGACATATAAGAATTAAAGACTTATTTAACATTCAACAATAACGATTATTAGGGTTTCCTGTCAAAAAAAAAAAAAAAAAAAAAAAAAAAGGGAAAGCTTGTGAATCACGACAAAGGTGCTTGCTATTTATTTGACCACTGGAACTCGATTTCTATGGTTCGCGGGGGTCCACTCTTGCTCACTGGAAGCAATGTATAATCGCCTGCAACAGATCCCATCATTACCACCCGATCGATTTGTATTGTAACTTTCCCAAAGGAGCTCTGCAATTCAGATCAAATTTCAAGCTCAACTCAAACAATAAAAAGGAAAATTTATATAGATAACTTTATGAGCATTATTACCTTTCCAATTTTGCTCTTGTTCTTGCAGGATATGTGGAGCTTTTGTCCTTTGGGTGGAGTGTCGAAAGCCCAGGCAAAGGCATCATCCCATTCTGGTGTAGGGCCAGTGGAAACAATCTGAAGATCATGTGGACAATTTCTTAAATAAGCTAATCCACCACTATTTCCCCAACTTATAACGATTAATTGAAGTTAAATTCCTTTAAAAAGTTACTTCTCATCAAAGACTAAAATGCCATTTTAATTCATAAAGTAGTAAGAAGTATGGAATTTCCTGAGTATAGCAGGAGACATCAATTAAGTATTTCTTGCACATTTAACGGTTAAAGAATCACAGATAAAGCAAACTAGCGTCATGGTGAATCATCAGTCTGGGCAGCTCCACTATTATTGGCAGAGAATATGCAAAAAATTTTCCATTATTTTTGTTTGTAGAAAAACATAGAAAAATAAATAACAACAGGTTTTAGAGAATCATATAGGTTTCATGACAGGAAAACTATTATGTGGACTGATTATGATGTCTACATCTATCTCCCTCCTGATGACAAGCCTCGACGGAGTTGAGATCTTTTGACGCACGGGTGTATGATGCGGAACATCTTAGTTAGAATAGAGATTAAGTCTAGTATACATTTCATTTCTAGAATGTTCTATTTGCTTTGTAAATAACTAAGGTTAGATGTAAGGAGAAGATGAAGATTATTATATCCTTTTAAACCTTGAGTTTGTGTTTGTTCCCGATTTTGTGTTCCTTCTAGCAAATCCTTTCTTATACCGATCCACTTAGGGGTGCAAACGAGTTGAGTTGAGCTCAAGTCAGGCCTAACTCGAGCTCAACTCACCAGTGAAAACAAGCTCGATGAGCGGCTCAATTCTGCTATTCACAGGCAAACGTCTCCCCTTCTTTCGTTTGCACGCGTTTTTCCCCTTTCATGGTTTGCACGCAACACGCCCTTCCGCTTCCAGTTTGCCACTTCTCCACCCCCCTTGCGTTCGAGGCTCAGAAATCCCTCCCCCCGGTCCGAGCCGCTCAATGAGTAATCGAGTTGAGCCTTCCGTGGTTTGAACTTGAGCAAAATAATCCAACAAACTCAAAATTCTGCTCGAGCTCGACTTGGCTCGCAAGTCGGCATGACTCGTTTACACCCCTAGATCTATTACATCAAATTTGGTTTTGGTTTTACGTTGGGTTTTGATCTAGCGAAAGCTATGATTTCAATAGTTCTGGTGTTCAATTTTGATGTGAGTTCCAGCTATTTCTCTTATCAAATTTCAATATTTGTGTTGACCCCTAAACTAGAAATGCACGAAAGAGAGGCGAAATTGATGCGTGACATGCCACTTAAGGGGTAAAACAACCTCTGATAGCCGAACGGATAGCGACGATGCGATCAGAGCACCGAAATCACCCTAGAGGGAATCCCTCGTAGCCAAATCAAGTGAAGATGGCCAAAATCGGCGACCAACACCCGAAATTGACGTGCGACATTTCTCAAACAACATTCAATAGCGAAACAACATTCACTATTGCGTTCAGAATGTCAACAATACCCAAGATTGACCATAATCTTTCCCAACAAAATTCGTTCGATGAAAAACAGCGAATCCCGAGGCAACAATGTGCAAATCTAGGCGCTGCATAAATTTTGCCTCATTCTCGCCACCTATGTGATAATAAATAATAATATTATTATTTAATAAAATCAATCAGCAAAGATAAAGAAAAATTAATCAAAATCCTAATTACCTCGTATCTGTCGAGGTAATCCTGAAAATTTGGCTGAAATTTCCGAAAATCCGCTGAAATCTCTGCTAGAGCTAGAACACCATCGCTTCCTATAAATCCCGTGCCAGGATTCGATCGTCGTTGCTGCTCTTCGTCTCCCTCTCGTTAAAACGAGAAGGAACGACGACCCTTTTCTTTTCTTTTTCAACACACGAATTGACCTCTCACCCTCGATCAGATCTTGACCCGCAGCCTCCTATCTTGTCTATATCCAAGCCGAACTTCACCCGTACCAATCCATGGCTCTCTCATCTCCAACAAAAACCCCACACCTCAACTAGCCTTCCCTTGCTCGTGCCCCGTTGCCTAACTCCAATCTCCTGCAGCCGGCTACCTTCATCCCAAACAACCGCATATCCCTCCCCTATCTTCTGATCCTTGCGTCACGCGACTGCTAGCCAAACTAACCTCTTCCACAGTGCCATTCACGAGCTCCAACTGTCTGATCTAGCCCCGTATAGCCCCCTCTACACTCCAATCCAACAACCAATCGCCGATCCCCACCCGCTTGCAAGCCTCTTCTGATCTCACCACCTCACCCTCTCTATCGTTCGTCTGCAAGCCACCCGAAGTGCACAATTCGATTCTCCACCAACTGCCGAGCCGACTTCGATAGAACCTGATCCCTGTCGTTACCTCCGATTTGTCAACACCTAGCCTGCACACAAACACCAGATCCCGTCCATACTGGACGAGTCCACTTCTGGCAGCCGCAAATCTCTACCAACAGCAGCTCCCACTCCAATCCAACAGCCAATCGCAGATCCCCACCCACTTGCTTGTTTAAATCACAGTTCATAAGTGCACCCATACATTTAGACATGTTTATATATAGATGCCAAAGAAAAATATTAAAATCATTTCGGTAAGAACTAGGAAGTAGACAAAACAGAAAAAAACAATTTAATATTGCTTATTGGACACAATTGAGCTTCTTAGTATCTGACAATAAATGATAACAAAATATACAAAATCCCATTAATCATGGCAATTAAGAAGCATGGATGCATTATGAACTTGTATTTACTCACTCTACATGAATGGATTCATTAGTTCTCATGCATGAATAAATCAAAATATACATGTGCCAACATATTCATTCATACACGCAGTGATAAAGCTGCCAAATAGTTGGAAATTGAAATTTTTTAAATAAAAGTCGGAAATTGGCTATGCCATGCATAGATGCTAAAAGCTCACATATTAGCGGCCATGATTTCCGCAAGAAATAAAATTTAATTTAAAAAAAGCAAAACAATTTAAATCCTGAGAATTAGACCACTAGGCCTCACTAACAGATCCACAACACATATTAAACCAGCATTATCCACCAAAAGAAAGCGTTCATGGAGAACTATTTGGTTAATTAATTATCTTCCATAGATTAAAAAAAATAAAAAAGATCAAAAATAGAGGAAGTTTACGTGACAGCAAAAAAACATGAAAGCTTGTAGTTTCATCATACCTTGGTTTGTCTTGGTGGACTGCTACCAAGTGTAAGCTTGCAATAAACACTGGGATTTCCAACAGATTGCCTCAAGTTGCTCCCACGCTTGATTGTGACGGTAAGCGTACCAGGTAAGCACTGCAAAAGAAGTTCCGCTTTTTCCTGAAACCGTGGTGGACCTGATTGAATCAAATATTGAAGCATAGGGATAGCCTCTGATGCAGCAACGGACTGAGCTTTGAAAACTTCGATCGGGCAAGCTGACCAAGCCTGTCTAAGCAGAAAAAGTGAATCTAACGCTGCTTCCTGAGTTGCTTCAGAGCCAGTTTTGAGGGACGTAACAAGATGTGGAATGCTGAGGGTCGTAGGCTCAGTAGCTCGTAAGCGAGGGAAATTGCTAAGCAGAGCATTCAGTGCCTTCAAATATTCCTCATTTGCGCCTCCACTAGTCCACAAGTCCTTCTCAATAGCAGCTGCAAAATAGGTAAACCTTGAGCAATGAGAATGACTTATAAAGGCATGATAAATATGCAATAAGCCAATAATACTATCATCGTTTGCATTTGCCTTATCCCAACTATTTGAGATAGGCTTTATAAATCCTTATTCTCCATTTATTTATTTTGCATGAATCCCCATTCTCCATTTGTACTCGGTGTTCATGTTCTGTTAAACCTATTTTGCACATTTTTTTTACAAAACTTCTAGCAATGTTACCTTCGATATACCCTCCTAATTCTTTGAATCTTTTACTTACTGATGTATTTCTACCCTTTGTTGTATACGCCCAAATCACCTAAATTTATTTTCTACAATCTATAATAAATGGTGCTGCAGTTGTTCCTCAAATATAATTGTTTCTTAATCTATCATTTTAATTATAACACAACCATCCAATCTTAGTTTTGCTCAACTTATCCTTCAATGAATTTCCTACTTCCCAACAATACAAATCATACACTAATTTATTTATAGTAACATATGTACTATTTACTTCTATAATATTTCCTCATAATTGAGACTCCTGTTATAGTCCAAATGGAGTACCCTTGGACAGAACTAGCCCAACCTTGACTCTGACCCCTTTGCTATCTCGTGCATGCAAATCACTTAATCAAGCATCTTGAGCCACCAATCAACACAAAAATGGTGTGATTCTCCCTAGCTCTCAGTTGCCTTGGCTCATGATTTAAGAGCCGATGCTAGGGTGTTATTATTAGAATAAATAAGTCTTTGTATTTCCACGTCAGCATATATTAGATGTATCTAGACCGGTTACATCAGACCTGGCATTAGTCTATATATTTGCTTTTACTGTACCGTGTAAACCATCTAAGATCTCCTTGTATTCCTCCTCGGCATCCCATGACTACTCGCACTATGACCGGCACTCTTAAGCCCATTCGCAAACTCAACCTTCTTCACCAACAAACTCCTGCGAATCCTGAACCCACTACCTATACCGAGGCCTCTAAGTATCCGAATTGGAGTCAGGCAATGTGTCAAGAAATATTTGCTCTTCAAAAACAGGGCACTTGGAGTCTTGTTCTACCTCCACCGAATGCCTCAATTCTTAGATGCAAATGGACCTTTAGAACCAAACTTCATGCTGACGGCTCGGTAGCTCGTTACAAAGCACGTCTTGTAGCTCAAGTCAACCATCAAGAGTACGGAATTAATTACACCGAAACGTTTAGTCCTATCGCCAAACTTCCCACCATCAGAATCCTTCTCACCATAGCGCTTCATCACAATTGGTCAGTTCAACAGTTAGACGTTGAAAATGCCTTTCTTCATGGTAATCTTAACGAGACTGTCTACATGCTACAGCCTAAAGGATTCGAAGACCAAACAAAACCGAATCATGTCTGTCGGTTACACAAGGCTATCTACGGACTCAAACAAGCCCCTCGTCAATGGTACAACATGTTCACTGCGTCCCTAACAGCGCTTGGGTTCAACCACAGTCAATCAGATCCATCTCTTCTCATATTCAACAAAGAATCCATACAAATCTATATTCTTGTGTATGTGGACGACATTCTGATTACTGGAAACAACGACACAGAAATATCCAATCTCATTACCCAGCTAAACAAATCCTATGCTCTGAAACATCTCGGTCACGTTAATAGCTTTCTCGGCATCAATATTCGATCTGATCAAAACATGTATTTTCTTTCTCAGGCACATTATGCTAATTCAATTCTTCAACTTGTAGGTCATGCCAACAGCAAGCCCACGGCAAATCCGGCCTGCACAAAGCTGCCTCTCACAATTGCTTCGGATCCTGATCTGTCTGATTCGGCGCTCTTTCGACGGATCATTGGCTCCCTCCAATACCTTACTCTTACTCGTCCCGACATCGCGTTCAGTGTCAATCTCCTGTCGCAACACATGCATAATCCGCTCCCAAATCACATTTATCTTCTTAAGCAACTCCTTCGGTACATTAAAGGAACACAACATTTCGGAATTCCTATAACTAAAGGTAATCTTTCTATTCGTTCTTTCTCCGATGCAGATTGGGCAGGTGATCCTGTCTCCCGGAAGTCCACGTCAGGCTACTGTACATTCATAGGCGACAACATCATCTCCTGGAAAGTTCAAAAGCAAAATACAGTCGCTCGTTCTTCTACCGAAGCGGAATATAGATCGCTAGCTGCACTTACTGCGGACATTATATGGCTTCGTCAAGCTCTTTCTGATTTCGGCATCAAACCCGATCAACCGGCTGAACTTCACTGTGACAATATGTCGGCCATCGCTATCGCGAACAACCCGGTCTTTCACGCTCGTACCAAACACATTGAAATTGATCAAAGATTTGTCTGCGATCATATTCAAAAAAATAATATCAAGATTCTACCGGTTAGCACGATTGATCAGATTGCAGATATTCTCACTAAACCTCTCTCCACAAAGCGATTCCGCCAACTAAGAGACAAACTGACGGTTCTTCTAGATCCCTCTGTTTGTGGGGGTGTATTAGAATAAATAAATCTTTGTATTTCCACGTCAGCATATATTAGATGTATCTAGACCGGTTACATCAGACCTGGCGTTAGTCTATATATTTGCTTTTACTGTACCGTGTAAACCATCTAAGATTCAATACAATTTCTACTTTCAGCTCTTGTCTTTTCCTCTGTTTTTCTCTATGCTGTGCTGTACCAGATTCTACAGTTATACTCCCCCTCAATTCTTTCTCCCTTGAAATCACCAAGAACCCCCAACCTTATCTTCTGCCCATTGCATCCACATATCCCTCTCCTTCTTCCTTTGACTTAAAGCCTCCAACAACGAGCCCTTCCTTCAACGATAAGATAGCCACAAATCTTCTTTGCCTCCATAAGTTTTCTTCTGTTTTTCCTTGTCTTTATAAAACTGGTTTAAGTTTTATTTAGGTATTTAAAATTATTTAAGTATTAAGAAATAAAATAGAGAAACCATAATTTAGCTCGCAAGCGTAAGTCAAATCTTTGAAATAATTAGTTCAGGTCAAATATCGGGTAATCTTAATGATTTAGATTGTATTTTTATTGACTAAAATTTATTTTTTAATGTCTTTGGTTGCGTGCTAATAATTGATTGAAAGTTCATCTTGTGTAGAACATTTTAGCTGAGTTTGACATGGTCTTTTATTTAAATCTTAAATCAATTTGAAGTTCTGTATTACTCAGCTTCGTGATATGTAACTTTTATTTATTAAGGAATAAATATGGTCTTCTTTATTAGAAGTTGATGGACAAAAAAGAAAGAATGAAATAAGTTTTTTACTATGGTTCCATGGAGTAGGAAGTTGGTAGAGAAGCACACAAAATATCAACGAAAACTCACCAGTGATGGATCTAACAGATTCACTGGATGCGTATTCTTGGATAGTATGAGTAGAGAACAGTAGTTTAATAAACATTGCAGCCTGAACAGATGTGTCTGAATGGCCAGAACTGATAAGATCCAATATGACCTGAACACCACCAGCTTCTGCAACAGCTCTTTTATTGGGTCGGCTGTACATTACAAGGTTCTGCAAGGCACAGATGGCCACCACTTTCATTTCTTCCGTTGGCTGCTCTTCAAGAAGATTTACTAGTGCTCGACAGGCTGAAACAGCATCTGTTGTCCGTGCA
The DNA here is from genome assembly GCF_001605985.2 of Dendrobium catenatum. Classification (NCBI taxonomy): domain Eukaryota; kingdom Viridiplantae; phylum Streptophyta; class Magnoliopsida; order Asparagales; family Orchidaceae; genus Dendrobium; species Dendrobium catenatum. The sequence continues at coordinate 2,418,248 of NW_021319315.1, read as the reverse complement.
AGCCCCTCATTCTGGAAAAGATCACCAAGAGCTAGAGCTGCAAGCAACCTTCCCTGCTGGGATTGGGTTTGAGGATCTAGAAGATACATGGATAATGGAGAGATGGAAGACTTCGCAGCTTTCGTTTCTCTTATCTTTGTATTATTTAGCAATGTCTCCAACAATCTTGCAGCCGTTTCCTCACACTGATGATTTTTTAGAAGCTCCAAAAGGGCTTCAACAGCACCGCTTTCAACCATAGCTTCTGCACTGGTTGAATCATCACTTTCCAGAACAAGCAAGGCGTTTAATGCACCAATAACTGTGCTTTCAGTTCCAGATCGAAGCAATTGTACCAATACAGCAACAGGAACTTCCAAGAAATATTCTGAACTATATTGAAGAATGCTGGATAAAACAGAAGCAGCAGATTCCCACAAAGCATAAGGTAAGGGCGGATCAGCCTGCAAAATAACTTTGGACAACTCGTATACACCACCCTCTTTGGCAATTGTATTAGGCCAAGTAAGTGAAATATTAACAAGAGCTTTTATGGCTCTCTGTTGTAAGACATGAACACCTGATCCAAGAATTTGAATTAGAGGACCAACTGCTTGCTCTGTGACTGGATCCTTTTGCAAGTGTTCCTCCAACAGAAGATGAGACAAAAGTTCTGCAGCCAATTGCTGTACAGGTTGAGTTGGTGAATCCAACAAAGATATCACTGGTTCAACAGCTTGATGGGGAGTAAGATTATAATCCACTCGACATTGAGGTTGCTCTAAAATGTTTACAAGAACTTGTAACACGCTATGCTGTCCATCAGGACCAATCTCTGGCCTTACTAACAGTGAGAAAAAGGGCACCAAAACTTTGGCTGCTGAGGGACCCTTCGCAATGTCAGCATTGTTAGTAAGAATACGAAGCAATTCTGCAAATGCGGCACAGAGAAAATCAGGAGCTTCTTCCAGGATGTTAAGCATGCTTTCAATAACTCCAGCTTTGACCATTTCCATTTTACAAGATGGCCTGTCTCTTCCTAACTTTACCAAAGCCCTAGACACTGCCTCATGAAGCATGTAATTTCGACCAAACAGAAGACTGATCAGAGGAACAACAGCTCCATGGGCAGCAATTACTTCTGCCAGTTGCTCATCATCCAAAAGCTTTTCCAAAGCACGAACTGCTGAATGCTGAGCGGGGCTGAACTCCATAACTAGGAGCGCCACCAAAGGCTCTATGCAGCGTGCAGCAGCCATAGTGGACCGAACCCTTGTATTTCCAAATAGAACACCACATAGCTCAGCAGCATTTCCCTTCAGCTCCACAGAACAGTTGGAAGAAAGAATTCTGCAGAGAACATCCACAGCATTCATCTCCGCATCCCCAACAGCCAGGGCTCTAGATGGATTGTCACCTAGCAGTCGAACAAGCGCAGCAATGGAAGCATGTTGCTCTCGTTCTGAGCCTGTATTAAGTATCTCAACTAGTGGTTGAACAGTTTGTCAGGCGGATTCACCATTTTTAATATGGTATGAGGAAAACAAGTTCTCCAATGCTTTTGCAGCACTGTATCTGGAATTTCTTCCACCAAGCCGTAAGACTGCCACTAGTTGATTGACAGCACCAAACGCAGATTCATGCCGTCTTATCTCAGCACTGTTGAATAGCATCCCCAGTAATTCTGTTGCAGCCTCTTCTGTAGCATCTTGCGGCCCAAGAGAAAGGTACTTTGTAAGTGCCTCAAGTGCCCCTGCTTCTACCATTACAAGCTTATTTGGAGAGCAATCTTCAGCAAGTTGATTCAGGAGGCCCAATGAAAGAAAAGGTGCACCAGGACGATCTGGCATTGGTTTGAGGAGATCAACAAGTGCAGGAATGGCTTTTCTAGAAGTAGCACCAACCCTAATATCATCAACTCTGAACAGTTTCTCTAGGGAAATTTGTTCTGGATTTCGTACCAAGTGAAACTCATCTGACAATTCAAGGAAGTCAGATATATCTGTATCAGCACAACCAAGCAATGAGATGAGCCCCCCAGCAGCGCCAGAATTTGCAACAGCCAACAAAGTACCTCTGCTACCATTACAAACCAAACTTGTCAGGGCTTGCGCAGCAAAATATCTGTTTGATAATTCCTCTGATTTCAATAAATTTGCAAGAACTGGAATGCAATGCATTGCGGTATTCGAGCGGATGATATCCCGGTCTTGAAAGAGCAGAGCAAGCAGTAAAGCACAGACCCATGCAATATTATCTTCTTTTGAATCACTCTGTAGGAAAAAGTTCAGAGAAGTCAGAAGAAACCTTGACGCTAAGGAAATCACTAAAATGAACATAACATAATAATGGTTCAATTAAAAATATTATGAAAATTCAGGAGGTACACTCCAAAAAAAAATGCCAATTTCCCTATTTCAAACAGCAACTAAATTAATGTTCAAAGTGGCAGAATGATTAGTAACTACACTTATTGGGCGGCAAGTACCTGTGAAGCTAAATAATACTGTGAAATCTTCTCCGTAAGAAACTCAAGTGCTCCAAACTCCATGATAAATGCCTTGCTTTTCTTATCATGACAAGCTAGCAAGCAGAGTAGCCAAATGGAAACTATATTACCATAAATTATGGCAATGCCAGAACTACTTTCGGCATTTATATGCTCTCCTATAGGATGCCTGTGGATGCATATATCTATGTCTCCATGATCAGAAAATAAACTCGTCATTTGGAGCATACCCACAAGTGCACGGATCAAGCTCATGCATAAACTAGAGTCATTCAGAGATTCTACCACTTCCTGGCAGTTATCTTTTGCAGCACAGATAAGTAGAGCAGCTCCTCCTACTTTAACTTTAAGGTGACTGGAGCTAATCACTCGTCTAGCAATTGATGCCACACATCCATGCTTTTTTGACACTACAGAACCCAAAATACCAGGCTGATCACGGCATAACCTAGACAAAACTTCAATAGATTTATCTTGTAGTGTGGGCGCTCCATCAGCTGCACATAAAACCAAAGGGATGAAAGTGTGAGGATATTCAGCAAGAGCAGCCAATGGAGGTTTTTCAAGGCCAGAAGCTTTATTTGCCCCAGAAAGCAAAGCCAGTGCATGAAGAACCTCTGATGCAGCAGCAGAATCAATATTGGAAAATTCCAGAAGAGCAGCAAGAGCTAGAACTGTCTCACATCTGTTTATGCTATCAAACAATGCATGATCCGCAGTGGGACACTGTAGGAGACGGGCAACAGCAGCAGCAGCATGAGTTCTTCCATCAATAGTGCCATCTCTTAGCACTCGAGTGACAGGGAAGATAATTTTTTCGGGAGTTGCCTGAGCTGAAATTTCATCATCCAAAAGAAGATTAGCTAAAGCACAAGTTGCTTGTTCAGCCACTTCCAGAATGGAGGAGCTAGAAAGAACAACCAATTGAGGAAATGCATCACTGGCTATGGAAGCAACTTCCTTGTTTTGCTTGATTGAGAGGAAAATGGCAGCAAGACAACGACAGGCCTCAACCACGATTTTTTCACTTTCCGCATTGAGCAGCTTCATGATCGACAATAGTGCATTGACAGAGATATGACTTTCTCTCAAGTCTTTACGAAAATAAAATAGTTCAGCTAGAACAGATGCTGATTTAGCTTGAGTTTCCTCCTTTGCAGAACACAAGATTTTTATCATTGTTTGTATAGCATCATTTGCTGCACTGCCATCATGCAGTATATCACTAAATGGCGACACAGAAAGCAAACTTCTCAGAGCATCCAGAACATGTACTTTTGATTCAGGTTGTTCGCTTATTAGTAAGGTGGAGAGCTGGCTGATAGTCCCTGTGTCTGACATATGGATGAGATGATTTAATGTCCTTGCAGCAATTTCTTTTCCATTTTCACTTCCATTTTTCAGCAACCATAATAAAGCAGGAACAGCATCAGCGCTTTGCACGCATGCTCTAATATCCTCACTGTGATTACAGAGGTTCCCAAGGATCTTAGCAGAATCCTCCTTGGCCTTTGCAGAACCTGTCTCAAGAATCTGAACAAGAGGAGGTATGCCTCCAGCAGCAGTTATGGCCCATTTGCTTTCATTATTTTCATCAGATAAAAGGCAAAGCAAAGAAACTGCACACTCCTGTTGTTGCTCAGAAGAAAGGCCAAGTAGGGAAATTAAAAGCTGAACACCCTGGCGACCTTGCAATGCCTGCCACAAGCTGCTTTCTTTGCTGCAGAATGTGAGGAGAGACTTCAGAAGCTCAAGCTGTACCTCACCTGTTGCCATGGTAACCAAACCAACTAACAAGTGCTTTGCATCAGCATTGTTCAGCCCCCTAGAGAGTATAGCATTCCCATACAAGCTAGCCAAGGCTTCTATAGTGCGTTCCTGTACGAGGAATGGCACTGTTGGCTTGAATTGCTTAACCAATATTTTCTCTATAGTAAAAGGATCTGATGCTCTGACAGATTCAGCATTTGAATCATAAATCATCAAGGCTGAAGCTAATGCCCCTAGTGTGTCAGCAATCTGTGCAGGCGAAGAGCATGACTCTAGGCTTTCACCAAGGCTGGAAATGACAAATGACAAGCCACCAGAAATATTTGCCAGGGCGCACATTGCATTTTCCTGCAACGCTTGAGCTGCTTCTCCTTGCATAAATTCTTTTGATGGAGCTATTGTAGCATTTATAAGAGCTGGAATACCATTGGAATTAGCTATCTCACGCCTAGCTTCCTTACACTGTGCAGACAAAGATTTTAGAGCGCCTGCAGCCTCAGCTCTAACTGATGCTTCGTTACCTTGTCCTAGCAATTTGAGGAGTAGCTTGATAGTATCTGATGCAATGACCCTGGAACAAACAGACGTATCTTCCATCATCATACATCCAAGAAGATAGCAAACATTAGCTATGCTACTTGGTTGTCCATTTGCAAGAAGCTTAATCAGTATATCCACCCCACCAGACTCTGTTGTTGCTAACCAGAAACCCTCTTTACTTTTTGATAAGTTCTTCAATGCTCCAGTGAGTAAAGTATCGACCACACTTCCATTATTGAGACCAATTTTCAGTTGCTCCCACAAAACAGGGACAACTCCCTCCGTTGAGAAGATCTTTGAACCTACATGATCCCTCCTTGAACCACCTTGAGAAACAGCATAAATAGTTTTTGCAGCTGCCATTTGTCCTTCGACTAAGTTGGACTTGAGAAGAGCGAGAAGTGGTGGTATGCAACCACCTAGAAGTACTTTCATTCTTAATTCCTCTTCAGCACATAAAGATCCTAAAACACTTGCAGCCAACATCTTTACCCCAAGAGACCCAGACCTGAGAAGAGAAACAAGTATTGGAACTGCTTGTGAATGAGATCCAACAGCTCCAAATGCCTTTTCACGTGTTTGAATAAGTTCTAGCAACTGCTTCAGAGAGTTCTCTTTTTCTGATGTTGTTGAAGAATTTTGCCGTAATTTCTCAATGCATTGTGCAACACTTGACAAAGTACCATCCGTATCTTCCATGTTCCCCCGATCCCTGCATGTATGCTAGATTCAGAGAGCCAATAACTTACAAATATCACAAGCGTCATCAAAAACCAAACTTTGATTTCACTCAGATTAGAAGCAAGATATTGAATGCAAACCACTCTTCAACATTTTGTCAAGACATTAACACAATTAGCATTTTGTCCACCTTAAGATCATTATTTGTAGAGAAAGGAAACTACTTGGATTAAAGTTCAGTGGAAAATGTGAAAAAGTGCACAGCTGCTATAGGAGTAAAGCTAATCAAAGCCCGTTTTGTCATCATCATTAGCCTTATCCAAGTATTTGGGGTCGCTAGGCCACCTATGAATCTTCATTCTCCATTCATTCCTATAGAGTGTTGCTTGAGGTAGGCGCAAAGTACAGTATGAAATCACAAAGACTCAAAATCCAAGACAAGCACACAATGAGAGAGGAGAGAGGGTGAAAAAAAATATCCGAAACCTAACCTAGATGGGGGTAATAGGAGCCCATGATAAACCATAGGAGGAAGCCATATTTAGAAAGGTGAGAAAAGAGCAATCATCATTTCCTTCACTATTCACAGCATGGCTTCCTAATACTAACAATAAGCCCTTTACATAGATAAGGACATATACTCATAAAGACTAAAAAAGATATAAGTAAATTATCTAAAGACTCACGGGTCAAAATACATTAAACAAAAGCATGAAATAAAATAAACAGGCTTTACTACTAATAAATGTTGCTATGATCAAACTATAGAGCAATCAACATGTAATGATATTGCATTGATTCCACGACCCATAAAATATTCTTTTTTTATGAGTTTATGGAGGGTACCAAGGTTTTGAGTAGGTAGGAACGGCTCAAATAGAGCGCTAAAAACTGCAAGAAGAAATTTAATAACCATAAAGAAATCTAGAGACTTAACGTTGGTTGATGGTGCTCTAACAAATGTTTCAAAGAACTCAAAAAAGAAAGATTGCCATATATAATCTAGGATGATGTACTAAAAAGAAATAGGTGTTGACCTGTAAGCAATGAACCGGACCCAGTCTACAAACCCGACCGACTCCACCTCAACCCACGGTACTCAATAGCTCATTCCACCTCAGCCACGATCAAACCCACACAAAGGAACCACCCACGACCTCACAAACCGTCGCTCTTCTCACGAAACTAAATAGAATCCTCTCATTCGGCTCTCGGGGGCACAGATAGAAACTCTCAAAACCAAAGAGAACGAAGATTCGGAACTCACCTCTCGGCTTTCGTCAAACTTCGGACCAGACGCCGAACTCCGTCCCTCTACACTCGCCCGTCGACCTCCAACCCCCAGCTCCGACGTCGACCTGGCCAGAGTCGACTCTAGCTGCCAGACCCGCCGGATGTTCTTCCATCTTTGACCTCAAGCAAACTGCCAAGGCCTACCCGTCTTGCCCTAGCCTTGCTGAACCAAGACCATCCTCCTTGCACCACGTTGCCTTCCTGCCGACTGTCTTATATTATAAAAAAAAAGAGAAATGGGATCATCAATTAAGCATCGCAATCGACAATCACCGGTAATCGGCAATCAACTAATATGCAACTAATCGTCGGCAATTGGAGCTTCAGAACACGAAATTTCAGGGCACGTCAACGCCCCGAAGCCCTCGGCCGTCAATTCGCTCCGGCCGAGTTGAGCCACTCCTTACCTCCCGACGCCGGGGAGGGGATGCCGGGAGGATGCCGAAATTTTCAGTGAACAATAAGGGACTTGGACAAAAAAAAAAGGAAATTGATTTAATCGTAATTCAAACGTAAAATCAATTTTAAATTAAAATTTGATCAAATAATGTTAGACTTAAACTCAAACTGAAACTCGAACCAGACTTTCATAATACACACTTATATATTATTGAAATTTGTCATTCATATGTCTAAACAAATATTTAAATTCAAAAGATATTGAATTGAATGACATAACTTAATAACTCCTAAAAATATCAAAAGCTAGCACGATCCATAACTCAGAGTGACTCAAATGCATAATGAAGGCTTAAAATACATGAAAATTATTGAATAGCACCTCACTATGCTGAAGATCACTCATTATTTATAAATCTCAAATAAAACATAGTGTGATCTAATTACATAAGATCTAGAGTCCGACATAATGATGAATATTATGGATACAATGCTCCACATCAAAACTTTCTTTCTTTAGGTAATTTTGTTGTGACAAAATGAGTATCTTGGCTCTCACAAAGCATTTTCATGATAATTATGATAGCACATCCAAAAATCATTTTTTGGAATTTTTAAATGTACATGAGATCTCAAAAGGATCGTGGTAATCTAGAAATCTTTGATTAATGCCACCGGATCCGCAACATGTGTACAAGCGGACATAAAGCATTCGTAAACCCTTAAATGAAATCTCGGGCCATTGTTAAATGAAATCACTTGATTAAATAGATCATATTTAAATATTTTAAAATGCCCCCCTTCTGTATTAAATATGATCCCTTGAACTAAATATATCCCTGCATGTGCTCCGGTCAATGTGTTAAAAGTACAAACACCAATATCCGAGAATGTTGCGCAGGGTCAAATGCTACCACCCACATGTGCTCCAATCGTCACATTTAAGTTCTAAATCCAATGATTTGAGAATGCTGCGCGGGTTTAATATTCAAGTTTCATCCTCGTCCTTGAAAGGACTGGAGTCGACATGACTTAAAGTATAAAATGCCTCCCAAATTCCTACAAAAATAAAAGCGATCTTAATGTCACCCTGATGATGGCCGCGTTGACAAAAAAATCTCAACCGGAAGGTTCAAATCTATAATCAAACAAAAGCTCAAATTCTTGAAATAAAATTTATCAACTGAAAACTTAAAACTAAAAATCATCTACCTCCAGCAACCGTTTGTCGAGGGTGATAAATTTAAAATTAACCTCAGCTCACAAAGAGCGAATGCTTATTGGGTGCATCACTTTGATTCATCCTCAAACACTCTCTTGCCAACAGGGACGTGGCACGTGCCCTCTAATCAGATGGTTTTGCCGCAAAATTGCACCATTATATTACGATCACAGCCAAAGCCCGTATGTTCCTTAACGGCGTCAAACCCTTGAGTTATGAATCATAGGATATATTCGATAGGCATAAAGCCCTCTGTTAGCTAAGGTGGATTCACATATATCCCTTTAGACAAACATCAACCCAGGTCTACAAGGTATTCTTGGACGAAGAAACCTATGGCTGCCGAAAAGGTGCCTTCTATCAGGTTGGGTCAACTACCTCCTCTGACTAAGTAGACCAGGGATCATGACAACCCAGGATGACGGAACTATGAGATCTTGATCGGGCTCGTCTTCTCTCCCCCCACCACCAGTTTTAAGTTTATGGTGATAAATTTTAAATTCCAAACTTCAAAATTTAAATCCAAGATTCAAACCCTAAAACTATTGCTATTATACGATGGATTTATAACCTATTTGACCTCCTTAACGACTAGCCTTAATCGAAAGTTCTCTCCTATTATCGTGAGGGGTAATTATCTACAGGGGCTTGCGCCTATAAGAAACTAGAACTCAGATAAAAAAAGTCCTCACAAAATGAGGGCGAAATCTCTGGGTAGTGTCTTATCTAAAACCCAATCTGCCTTCTGAAAATTCCCCCGGAACCTAATCTTGTTAAAACTCTCTGACGTGGAGAGGCCAGGATCATCACATAAAATGGAATTTTTCGGAGCCTACAATAGGAAAAACCAAAAACAAAAGACAACATAAATACAGAGACATCAACATTTATGTGATTTAGTTTCAACTAAGCCCGCATCCGTAAGAGAGAAAAGATGATAAAATCCACTGTGAATAGAAAATCTATAATATGGCGCACAAATCAAGAGCACTCACAAGAATTTTCTCAATTCTTAAATAAATTAACACAAAAAAGAAAAAAACATTAAAACTTCAAAATCTCTAACAAATATGTTATCTATGTTATATATATATATTCCTTACATGCCCCTTTAAGGCGCCAATCCACCAAGAAATCCTAAAATTGAAGGAATATAAATAACAAGAGAAAAAATAATGTCTCAAACATCACTTGGAGCCTATTCATTCAATCATTCAGAAAGCAGGACAGCTGGCAGCATAAATATTTCAATTCTGTACAACCAAGACAATAAAAAAAAGACTTCTCAAGAAACGTCAAGCTCGCAATCCACAAAACTCACTCATTTGCATGAATCCCAAAGCTACAATTTCAATTGTTCAATTTGTTTATGATCAAATAAGTAATAAATAAATCCAATGCAATCAAACTCAAATCTAGTGCAGTGATGTAACACAATTGAGACAAAAATTAACAATTCTCCCTCTTAACTCAATAGTATTAAAAATGGATCTCCTTAGCAAATTCTCTGCAAATCAAGCGCTCTAAGCTCTCAAAGCCTTGGCGAATGCAACACCATGAAATCTCAGCAAGCCAATATGACACAAACCGAATACATTGAGATACCTCTGCAGCATAAATTTTGCATGCCAAAAGAATTTGTTAAAGCTAAATCTGGACACACTACTGAATTCATACCTCTAAAGTGGCCACCTCATCACCCTCAATATTGTAGTGGTCTATGTTGTACCGATACACCTATTTATGAAGGCGTGATAAATCTAATATACCGATACATGGATACGCCTCCGATATGGCACCGATACGTGCCGAATACGGCTTTGTTGTATCCAATTAAAATACTATTTAATTTCAAAAGGACACGCGTATCCGATACATGTTTCCGTTGAAAAACAAAAAAAAAGACGCGTCGTATTTACTTCCGTGGTTGCGAGTGATGTTCTCTCATTTTCGATCTGGATTTGAGTCTCTTGATGATATTGAAATATTAAAAAATACTAATCTTTCACTCGATGAGCCTGAATTAGAAGCTATAATATTTATTGAAGATGATATAGAAGTTCAAAGACAAACCATTGAAGAAACTGATCATATCATTCCTTCTATTGAATAGTTGAAACTTCATGTGCTAGACAATTTATGTTTATGCTTTTGTTGTTGTACTAGACATTTAATGCTTACTTTTATTTTGATATTATAAGCTACAAGGCTACAAATGATGTTCCTTTCTTCTTTTTTTGTAATTTCAAATATTATGCTTTGATTGTTTTCTTAATTTTATGTATGATTTATAAATTATAATGCCATGTCCGTGTCGTACCCGTATCCTGTATTTTAAAGAATTGACGTGTCCCGCATCCATATCATGTCTCCGTATTCGTATCGGAGCAACATAGGTAGTGGTACGATCCAATACCAAGACATATTGTGTAACTCATATAATCCATTTGATCATCTAAAATGTTCCCATAATATCATACCCAAAATTGTTTCCTTTAGCCAAAAAGCTAAACTCTCATTCGGTTGCCTAAAATGCAATGTTCTAATGTAAATGAAAAATGAACTTAAACAACTTCTCAAGTTGCACGCTACAACACACATGGCCATCTTATTAGACTCTCATGATAACCAAAAGAAATGAACTATTATGTACAAGACTTGCAGTCATTCTCATATCAAGTACATGCTTTACCTTAATTAAAGTCATAGTTAGACCATCATATGTCCTAATATAAATAGTGCTAAGTGGTCCAAGACTTGTAGTCATACAGACACCAGTGTTTCCCATGTACACACCCATTATATGATTTATAACCATAAAGAAATGAAATATTATGATACATAAGGAAAAAACATGTTGAATCCAAAACCCCACTAATCACCATGCTTGTTACTTGCAATCATAAAAATAACATCACTAAAATCTATTTCAATCATGTTTACAGCTATTTTATGTCCTAATATAAATAGTGCTATTTTCTTGTTACTTGCATTGAAGCTAGACAATCTCTCTTGATATGTCCTTTATTTTGTGACAGAAGCTTTTTTTTTTTACAACAACTAACAAACTTGTCTTTAAAACTGGACCCAAACTCCAATGGCTTTCCATTAAAGAATAAACCATCGCCCATATTTCTTCAATACCCAACCAATGTTTAAAATTGTGCAACTCGGCATTGAGGAGTTTTTTGTTCATGAGGCAAGGTGTAAGACTCAAGGGGTGAGCCTCAAAATAAAAAATTGCATAATGTGCAAATAAATGTTAAAAGTATTTTTTTATATAATAATAAAATAATATGTCAAAATATGACATATTTTCTTTCTATTAAACTATCAAATAACACATTGACATACATATGAAATAAAAAATTATACAATACATAAAATGAATAGTGATAAATTGCATGAAATATAATTAAAATATAAATATTGCATGAGAAAAAAAAATATTAAATTTAGAAACTGCATAAAGTATCATATAACATTAAGTTCAAATCCAAATTCTTTCTTTCTCAGTTCCCTACTCGTCTACATTTAATTTCTAAAAAAGGTTGAAATAGTTGGCAACAACTAGAAAATCATTTGTATTGTCATCACTGGGGGGATCTTTATTTGAGTCGTCATTCTAATAATTTGGTCTTTATTTTATCTCATCCAGTGGAGTCTAACGCCTCCCAATATGCTTATTCTTCATTTACGTCAGACATCTTCTTTCATAAAAGATTTTCATCAACATAAAGATAAGATTAATACTCCAATATGTTTAGAGGAGGAGGTGGTGATGGTGGTGTGTGGCTTTCAAGTGATCCTTGATGGCGACTATGACAATGATAGTTGTGGCGAAGGCGACAGGATGGAGGTTGAGGCAGTCGAGAGGAAGTTGCTGCAATTCGGGGGGTGCATGAACATGTAATTTGTTCAGGACGTAGAATTTATGTAATATATATATATATATATATATATATATATATATATATATATATATATATA
>NW_021319315.1:2374273-2405496 GCF_001605985.2 Dendrobium catenatum | reverse complement strand
TATCACCTACGACAGTGGTGATCAAGTTCTACAAGTGCGTTGAGTACGAGGGCGACCCGATGTACGAAAAAAGACATCCCCTGACAAAAGGAAGGACATGTTTGAACAAATTAGAACCAAACTTCCTGGTGTTTCAAAATTCATTCTTGATTTTATATTCAGGAAGAAGACGATATTCACATCTATAAATATCAAAATCCAGAACAAACCCCCGGTGAATGAGAAAGGGGGAGTCAATATCAGAATCCAACGCCACCGGATCTGCAACACTTATGAAAGCAGACAGAAGGCGTGTATAAGCTTTTCAAGGAAATGCTGTGCATTCAAATGACAAATACATGCACAACTACAAATATTTCAAAATACCCCTACACGTGCACTAGAGAATGTATACACATAGATACACTAAAGGGGATATATAAAAATCACCCGCATGGGCCCCGGCGAGCGTGTTATTGGTACACACGTGACGCCTAGGGATGCTGCGCGGGTCGATAAGTGAATTCTGGTTCGAACCCGATCCTTCTATACGGATCAATAGAAGTCGACAGGGTTCGAACCTTTAAACAAATACACGGCTGTGGAAACCAGTGTATTTGTTTCAACACATTCGTATTAGGCATGCTAAGCCTACAATCAAAAGAATTCACTGAACAAAAAGCACGAAGCCTGCGAAACCCGATCCTCCTAAGCATGTAAATGGGAGTAGACAGGGTTCAAACCATTAGATAAATATGTGGTCACGAGGTCGACCAGAATATTTATCTAATACATTCTTTTTAGGCCTTCAAGGCCTAAAATCAAGAAAGTTCATGAACAAAGGCATGAAGCCTAAAGAACCCGATCCTTCTATACGGATCAATAGGAGTCGACAGGGTTCGAACTATCAAATAGATACACGGTTGTAGTGACCGGTGTATTTATTTAAATACATTCTTTTTAGGCCTTCAATGCCTAAAATCAAGAAAATTCATAAACAAAGGCACAAAGCCTACGAGAAACCCGATCCCCTATCGATAAGTTGATAGGGTCGACAAGGTTTAATCAACAAGTGAAAATGACCCCAAACACCCCGATGATGGCCGTGTTGAATGTTTATCTCAACCGGAGGGGTCCATTACATTCCCCTATCCTTAGCCGAATTAATCACCCCTTCAAACAGAACCTGGCCATCAGGAAACTAATCCAATATGCTGTCCAGCCATTCTGACCCAGGAAATACTATCCAGAAAACTTCCAACCAGCAATTTTGCCACCACGTCACTCCCGTATGCTAACTAGCAACCCTCCAAGAGCAGCCTAGGATTTCCTAGGCACTACAGTTTGTCGTTAAGGCTACCCCAAGCATCAAGATTGCTGACCAAGACTTGCATGATTGCTGTCCAAATCAGATTTCTGCATCTAGAGAGGACTCCACCTGCTGTCCTGAAGTCCAGAAACAGGAAATTGTTGTCCTGTATTCCCGGAATCCTCGTTTTGCTGTTTTGGAGGCCCTCCAATCCCATTCCAGCCAATCCAGCCGAAGGTTTTCTCTGCTAGGAGTCCTAACCGCAGCCACGTATCTTCTCTCTTTGGGTAAAGCTCTTTCTCCGGCTCTTTATCTTCGTAGTTACTCCTCAATTGTGATCTTAGTAGAGTCATGAAGATAGTGTTGACACTCGTCCGCTAAAACCTTAGTGATCTAGTGAGTAGAGTGAGGGGTCCTTGCATAGCAACTATCCTCATTGTTAATTTAGGGATTTATTGTTGAAACCATTTATGTATGCAACGTTAGATTGACTAGATTGTTTTATGATCTTAACTCTTACGCGTGTGATTCAGCCTAAGCTTATTTTACCGCTCTTAGTGTTTTCTTTTGTTGTTAGAAAATTCATTGTGAATATATGATTATTGTGGCTTCTAAAATTAAACGTGCAACTCCCTAAGTTAATCATCCTTGCATGATCGTTTTACATCAACCAACAATCGAAATATGATCTGATACAAATTTATTGTAGCACAACACCAAATCAAAAGAACTGAAAAATTATCAGAATCAAAGACTGCGCTAGAAAGTAATATAAAATAATAAGAAAACAACACAAAGGAAACAATATTTAATTTTATAATTTGACATTAACCAAGCCTATATCCATAGGAGTATAGATTGGATCTAATATAAAAACACACAAACTGCAAATATAGTGCACAAATCAAGAGTATTGACTAGCCTTTTTCCCAATTCTTAAGTATACCCATGCACAAAAGAAGAATAAAAACCACAACCTAACAAAGTAACCCTCATCTCGCATGCACCCTATAGGATAGCTAATCCTCCATGAAAATTGCTAAAATCTAGAGGGTATGTGAGTAATGAGAGAGATCAAAATATATCAACCCTAGTTGAGATAGCCATCAAGAATGCAAACAAAGAGGCAACATGATTACCAATAGACTGATTCGCAAGATATCCAAGGCAGGACTCCTAATGCTGCTCCAACCATACATTCCAAATCCAATTCAAGCCATGTATAATTCCTAGGGGTGAGATCTCGATTCCATATGACAAAGACAACAATCTTGAAAAAATCTTTTTTGAGACTGTATCTCACTCGCAATCCTAGGAGGCAACAATCATAATGCTAATATCTTAGTCGTACTCTTTCAAATTACCAAAATCAATATTCTTTCAATGCAAATGGGATGTGCTGAGAAAATTACTCTTGAAATTGAGAATAAATATGTCAATGCTTTGGCAGAGCTTCTGTTATTTTACATGTATTGTGTGTTAAGATGACTAATTTTGATAATAATAAAGAGGGGTTTGTCACTTCTAAGAAATTCGGTGGCAAATGGCAAATTTACCAACATTTAAATAATATTTCATTCATGCTTAACGAAATTTACATGCTGAAATATGATTATTTATTTAAAGATAACTTCTTAGCATTCGTAATTCATCTTTTAGAGACATTATGATTTTAAATTAAATGTAAGAGGTTTTGTGATAGGAAATACTTAGATCCAAGTATTTCCTATCTATTCGAGTGGGGAAAACAGCAAAAGAGTTGCTGTTTTTCTGCAGGAACTCAGCCCTTATTTAAAGATAACTTCTTAGCATTCGTAATTCATCTTTTAGAGACATTATGATTTTAAATTAAATGTAAGAGGTTTTGCTAAATAATTTGGTAAAGATAATACCATTGCAATGACTTAAGATAAATATATCTAACTAAAAGTTTAAAAAGAGAAGTGGCATGTTTTATTTCATAACATCGGACTTGTCCGTCTGCTCGAGATAAAAAACATGACATAATGACATAAAGCTTTGTCAACTCAATTTTAGTCATGGGAAAGATGTCTGTATGGACTTGGTGTTAGGGTTACCATAACATGGAAAAAAAACAAATTTGTTTCTATAGTGGAAATTTATTTTTAAAAAATGACTTAGTTGTCTAAAACAAGATATTTAAGTTGCATGAGTTGCCTAAAACAATTGTTTCTGATCGGGATATTATAAATTAACGAGTTAATGAAATCCTTGGAAACAAAAAAAAATACAAAATTTTAACTGTTTATCACTCATAAACTAAAGTAACTAAAAGAAATTAGGAAGATCAATTACATCGTTTGATACAAAATCCTGAATCTAGGTGGAATTAAATAATATCTATGGATGAGCTTGCATAAAATCATCTATCAATAAATATACTGGCATGAGTCCATTTGTTCAATTTGAGATTGTCACAGAGTTCCAACCTTTGGTCTAACTTTTCGAGGGACATGAGCACTAGAGAAGAATAAGATAAAATAGAAAGAGTAAATACCCATGAAATTTGATTAAATTTAGCTTAAACTTGTCAATAGGCAGAGACAACTAATAACTCCAAGAAAGGCTATTTGTGGACTTCCAACCTTTAGTCTAACTTTTCGAGGGACATGATAAAAAGTTGATGGTCGTTCTTCAATTATTATCATCTTCAGCCTCATTCCTTTGGGGTCCTCCCTCAAGAAATTATTGTTATTTTCACCTTAAATGAATTTCACAAGTTAACTGAGTGTATTTGACTTGTATGATTAGACAATAAGCATGCGTGGATCACTGTGGATAAATCATCACATCCAGTCCAAACATGATATAAAACAATTTCACAATAAGTTAACACTAAATACAAAAAACTCAAAGAACGTGTAGTTATGAGAAAAAATTACAAGGATTCATACTAAAATATTTGGAAAAATATTTATAAAATAAATTTGTGAAATTTACCTCACGTTCATTTTTAGTGCAGAATGTGGAGTAGATGGCTCCGACTCCTGAACTTTACCATCCACATTTCTCTCCTGATAGTATCAAGCATAACATTGATAAGTGAGCAAGAATGAAGCAATGAATCATGAAATTAATGAGGTGGCATTAAGTATTTGTTTTTGTTGAAAAGATGTAGAGAGGATGGCAAAGAATTCATGAGTATATGATACAATATGATTCACTTTGTTAAGAATATAAAGAGATAGTCATGCAACAACTGGCATATCGAATAGAGAATATGAATTATAAAAAGTGTCACTGAGCATAATAAAAAATATAAATTTATCCATCTTCAAAAGTTCAGCATTGATTATTATCTACCCTCAATATTTAAAACATTGAAATCAAATATGGAACCCAATCTGGTTCAACATATTCTATGACATCAAGACTAAGTAAATTTTATCATGGATTCATCATATCAGTGCTTCAGGCTCCATTCAATCCTCATGCAATGAGCACAACTATAACTAGGCAAGGCCCCAAGCAAGAGGCTTATAATTGGATCCAGTATCAGCAAAGTGGTAGATTAGCATAACACAACTCCACATCTTATCCCAAGTAGGCTCCATCACTTAGTTAAGATGTCATCCTTCACAATATCTGAGTAAATTGATTATTGAGCTGTAAAGAACACCCATGCAAGAGTAAAAAAAGGTTATACCAAGGCATTCCATTGTTAAATTCATTCACCGATCACTTAAAGTAGGTATGATTTAGCTAGGCGCTCGGAAGGCGAAGATGAGGCCCAATTTACCTTAGAAAATTTTATTCTGATCGGCCAAAGCTTATTGCAAGTTGCTTTTAATTCATTCAAGAGTTTGCACAAAAAACTGAGCCTATCACTACCAATTGCTGAAGTAAGTTGATTCAGGTTAGTTAAAAGACTGAACAGCATAAAAAGAGAAGGTAATTGCATCTGAATTGTTTAGGATTGCATTCAAATATATATCATAGAAACAAATTAAAGTTCATTGACCTGGTGAGAACAAAGATGCAGTAAAACAAAATTAAATATCTCAAAAATGGCTGATTAGACTAATTAAATAAAAACACTATCTATATTATCAATCAGTCATATAACATGTTAAGCCCTAGTAAAATATTTATCCATTGCAGATACTCTACCAAATTTGTCTAATAAAAATATAGGATGAAAATGGTTTTGTCTTATATTTCAATATCCAGCATTGAATTTCAGACCAAAGGCATGAGTAAATAATTTTGGTTCAAGAACTACGGGCCAATTTTATTCAAACAACTCATCTCTACTCTTTGAGCAGCAGAGTTGAGGCTATTTCACTTTCTACTCGAGGTTTGAAGGAGAATACTAGTCACTTCTTATCCTGAGTTCATTATACTTCTTTTTACACAATAAAATGGAGACAGAGACAGCAAGCTGTAGCTTTGTACAGCTGGCTATTCCATGGCCAACAAATAAAAACCGACATACAAAAACGTAGCAGTAGATTTCACAAAGCTGACATGAAAATTTGGGGTTGCTTTCAGCTTACCATAGGATCACGAGAACCTAAACAAAAAACCTAATGCAGTTTGGCGGATTGCTTTACTCAAAAAGCTACAATGCAACAGTTCCACCCAAGTTTAAAATGTCAAATGGCTGGTTTTGAACGTGACATTGTTCCATCAATGAACCATAAAAATTTGATAACTTCAAAGAATTGTGGAAGAGACGGACAAAAAATGAGAGAGTCAGGCACACATACTGCTAAAGGTCAACCTACCATAACTTTCATGTGCCAACAAAAAAACATTTAAAAAAATAAAGTATTGAAGGGCTCCAACATATTAATATGATTGTAATCCATGGCAGAAAAGAAAAACTACGCAAAAATAGGAAAGAATCAAAAGGACTAATCTAAGAACCTAAACTTGATTTCAACCATTTTTCCAACAATTAACACATTTTTCAAAGGCCAGCACATTAAAAATTTATGCAGAACATAATACTACCAGAAAGAATCAAAATCTAGCATAACCGTTGCACAGGTTTAAACAGGCTGAAATATACCAGATCCAAAGCTCCATGGTTGCCACCATTGCTGCTGGTGTATCTCCAAGCAATTGTTGCCGCCAGCTTTGCTTGATGCTCAATCCCCTGATTCAGAGAAGCCGATCCAACAACCTCCTCGTTACAACCTGCACCCACCAAAAACAACAAATCATATCAAAATATCCAACATTTCCGCCTCATGCAGAGCCTACCCTAATTTCAAGCAATCACAAATGAATGAATACTCATGCTAAGCACTTGCTAGCTAGATCCAAACAATTTGATACATGATGCCATCTCAAACAATTAGAAGCAAAAAGGAAAACCGAAAACCATTTAAATCATTAAGATAAGACAACTTTTCTACTCCCACCAGCAAACGAAACAATACAATCTAGACTGATCCCAGACATGGAAGATTGATCCCACTTCCAGTCTCATCCCTTCCAGAACATTGGAAGCCATTAACATCAGATCCAGATAATTCACTATTTCCCAATAATCAACAAACAGGTTATCCGCAAATCTCTAATTAAGAAAATAAAAGTACTATAAAACATGAGAAGAGCAAGAAGCGGACTGCATTAGCGAAAATTGTTCGTGGATGCCTCAATCATTCATACTAAAAAGCAAATGGTGGAAACAACCGAGAAAATTAGAGGGGAATCGGAAATCTAAGGGTAAAAAGTGGACATTAGTGAAGAAAACTGGCCTAAACTGTGTCGAGCAGTGGAAAAGGCTCCAGTTCCGTCGGGATCCAGTAGCCACCACAGACGGAGGTGAGAGAGTGTAGATCTTTCGGACGAAACAGAGAAGTTGGGTAGGAACAAGGAATTGGCACCTTCTCTCTCCTGGTACAGAAAAAAAAAACTACTAGCCAGTAGACAGTGGAAAACTCCGGTTTTTTTTTCCTGCCTCCTTAGATTTTTCGCTTTCAGATGTTATTTAACTACATTTAAACAACTGCTCGCGCTCGAGCATTTATATAAATTATAATTATATCTACTAATATGAAGTTGTAAATAAACCTATAAGCGTGTCTTTTATGCTTTCATGCCGTCATGTATATGACAAACCGGAGACTCCGCCGAGTCGCCGACAATAATGGCGCGAGGAGAAGCCCCAACTGGGCCTGGCGGCCACAACATAGTATTTCCAAGTTTATAGTGTATGTAGCTCTCCTTAAATTGTTGTTTGAACATTTTTATGAATTAAGAGATCTTGAATTTAAGTCATAAATATATATTATATATGTGAGTCGTGGCATTGTCCCTTAATTCTTTCAAAAAAAAATAAAAAAATTGTGTAAGTGAGCTAAGTTGATTTGTGAGTCAGGTTGAACTCTACTTGTTAATAAGTTTCAGATCTAATTTATTGAGTCACGAGCTCGAGTTCAAGCTCATATTACAACTTGTATGTTATACGAGTTCAAGTTTCAGCTTGTTTGAACATAGCTCCACAAATAGAGAAAAAAGAAATACCTTAATTTTTTACGCTGAAAACTTTGAAGAGAAAAATTACGGGTTCACGCCCAATTAAAATGATTCCACTGGTGTTTAAATAGATTACAAATGACAATTTTGTCCTGAAA
This sequence comes from Dendrobium catenatum, assembly GCF_001605985.2. Taxonomy (NCBI): domain Eukaryota; kingdom Viridiplantae; phylum Streptophyta; class Magnoliopsida; order Asparagales; family Orchidaceae; genus Dendrobium; species Dendrobium catenatum. Next base: position 2,397,600 of record NW_021319315.1, on the reverse strand, counting down.
ATTGAGGACGACCGTGTTACAACAATCAACTGTCGAGTTGAAATATAGTGATGAACATATATAGATAGGAATCTGACGATGTTCAGTGGTCAGACGAAAATCCGACGTCAGTTCGCAGCCGGGAGGTAGTCTGGCGATGGCTGGTGCTTGAGTGAAATTCCTGCATTAGTCTGGCCGGGAAGATGTCCAGCGATAGTCCGACAATGATCAGTGGTCGAGCGGTGGTTAAGGAGTCTGGTGGCAAGATTATTTTGAGTTCTCCTTCTTCCTTCTCTCCCTTCTCTCCCTTCTCTTCCTTGCCTGGGATTCCGTCATTGAAGAATGAGGGGCCTATTTATAATTTTTTTAGAGTGGCATAGCCAGCAATTAGGAGGGAGATCAAGGGTATGTTGAGAGTGGTTTGAATGGACGGTCAAATTGATCCCCTTGATCGATGATGGTTTATTGGGTATTTTAATATCTTAAAGATATTAGAATTCAGTGATCTTGGGCTCGTTGGATTTGTCTCGTTGAGCCGCTCGATTTGACTATAAGCATGCCGCATTTGAAAATCGTTTTGTAATCCAAATTATGGTTTGAACATCCAAAGGCGCTTTGAGCCTTTGATTTCGACCCATTTGGGCTCAGATTTAGTCAAATTTGGTGTTGTTGGGTTCGTCTTTTCGAGATGTTTAGTACTACTATAAGTTTGTTTAAATCGGAGTTCGAATGATCCCATATTTAATTTCGGAAGTTTCCAACTTGATCTTGCCTCAAGATTCATGCCTTATTAAGATAATTTTTTGATAACATATCAAAGTTGTATCCTTCAATTTTTTCCAAAAAAAAAAACATATTACAATTTCTTGAATAATTTAATGACGTTGTAAATCTTATCATCACTATTTTCATTAAAGTTACTACTATAGTGCTACCATTTGAAAATATATAAAATAAAATATATTGTGGATTCCTTCAACATATTCTCCATTGAGCTGCCACTGTAGTGCCTTCTCTAATGGAAAAAGTATTTTGTGCGGTCATCCTACGGCGTTCAGAGGCAAATCAGAGCACACCACGTCACTTTTTTTATGTACATCGGGATTGCGTACTACTGTGTACCGATGATGTGGCGCACTCTAATTTGCCTCCAGTCGATTTGGTGATAGCGCAGAATAATTTCTCACTCTAATGAATCAATATTTCGGTGATTCTTCTCCAGCAAGCTAATAGACAATGGTAAACTCTTGTTTTTTTTTCCAACCTCCTTGGATTTTTCGCTTTTAGGATGTTATTTAACTACAATTCGTGCTCTCGCATTATTTATACAAATTATAATTATATCCATTAATATGACAGTAGCATATGGCTATAAGCATGTCTTTTAAGCTTTTGTATCATCATGGGTATGACGAACCTGAGACTCAACTGATAATATAAGGCATGAGAAGAATCCACAAGTGATTATGGCGGCTGGGAGCTGACACAAATACAATATTTTGATATTTTATTTTCAAGCTTAGCGACGTAAATGAGCCAAGTTAGCTCACAAGTCAGTTTGAACTTGTTAATAAGCTCAAGAATCATCTTGTTAAGTCACGCACTCGTTTGAGCTTTCATTATAGCTTGTATGCTATATAAGCTTAAGTTCGCACTCATTTGAACTTAATTCGTTTGCTTGCGAGCTGGCTCGCTTCTTCCCTCGTTATATTAGAATAAAAGTTAATGTTGTTATCCTTTAGTCTTTTAAGAACACATAAAAAATTTGCAATTTCTTGAAAAAAATAAAAATAGAAATGTTGTAAACCTTATCACCTTGCTTTCAATAAATAAAGATGATACCATTTAAAAATATATAAAATAAAATCTGCTGGGTACACCTTCTTCTCCAAGCTCTCTGTCTTCACAGCATCTTCTCTAGTGAGCTGCCGTTGCGATACCTTCTTCAACGAGCCATCATGTTGTTGATGCTTCTCCAACATGCTCACGTCATGCCTTCTGGATGACCTATCAAGTCAAGCTCAAGCTTGAGGTTATTTTAACAAGTTCAGCTCGAGCTCGAGTTCAATACATAAGCTAACCTCAAGCTCGAACTCGACTTCAAGCCTATCTTTGACTGGACAAGCCGAGCTCAAGTTAGGAGTAACTCAAGCTCGACTTGACTCATTTATTCAAGCCTTATATGTATTACGATATGATTATAGGAGCTGAATTAAATTCACTAAATTTTGCTCATTGAATTATATGATGCCCAAGCTAGGCCTTTCCAACCCAATGCGAAATCTTCAAAGAAGACATAACTTCATAATTGAGATGTCAAGTATGTTTGTATTGTATATTTTCTTAGAAGATATGACACTTATTTTGTTAATCTATATGATTATACGAGTGAGCAATTTTTTTGTGGATTACACTTATTGTTCATCATCATCTGATAAAAACTAAGACGAACAAGGTTCTTGCTTCCACAACCAGAGATATTTTTCCTAGCTCTATTTGATACTATAAAATAATGACTCCTCTAGTTATATCTAAGGATATCCTTTATATTACATAATTTACAATTTTACACTGATAGAATCATCTTTTAATTTAATTTAAAAATTGAATGTCTCAAATAATAAATATATAATACATAAACAAATCCCACAAAACAAGACATTTGATTAGTAATAAAAAAAAAAATATTTTGCTTTTATAAAAAGGTTGATGCTCGTTATCCTCAAATGGATGTAATGTGAGTCATTTTTTGTAAGAATATAATTAAAAACTAAACACATAATTGATTATGATTGATTAATTACCCTATTAATTTGTTTTTATTTGCATATGCTAATAAAAATAAACTTTCTTCTTCATCTCTTGTTCACGAGAAATTATGCTGTGCTGACACCGAACTATTCGGAGGCGAATCAGAGCGCGTCACGTCACCTGGTATACGTCAGGCACACAGCCGCGATATACAACAAAGAGATGACGTGACGCGCTCTGATTCGCTTCTGGATGAACAAAAGGTGGGTGGGCCCCGCTCCATGCAGATATTGTAAGCTTCTCTATCAGCTTGCTTGTCAGCCAAGCCGATATATATTCCCTCTTTCTGTATTCAAAGCTGGCATTTGATTATTCGCAATAATTTAATAAAAATAATGTGAATAGATACAAAATGAAGGTGGAATATTTACTTGCTTATTAGCTGGAATTTTTAGTAACACGAAAACGCCACTTTAAAGACACCCAATTTTAAGCGCACCTCACTGAGTATTTTGGGCAATGCTGTGTGGGCCCCGTTTTTATTTTATTTTATTTTTATTTTTATTTTGCCTGAACTGGGAGGAGGAGGACGCTTGGGTGAACTTTACGCTTTTTATTGAACAAAGTCTTTGCTTGCTATACCCGCAGCTGCTATGGCAGCATTTGTGCTCACATTGACGTGATGTAATTTTATAAAATGATCATAAGGAATTAATGCATCTTAATATTTTATATTTATATAAACATTTTAATATTTTATTATGTATTTTATAATAAATGTTTTCATTATGTTTAGATTTATCTATTGTTGCCGGTTGGAACATTCACGATGGTAGAGAAATAGAGAGGTTAACGTCATAATTTTATACGAAAATCCAACAGATAGAAAGAGAGAGAGAGAGAGTTGTAGCAGTTATAAAAGATATCATATTTTTCTACGTGAAAAATCCTACAAAGGAAAAACCATGGGGTCTGGCCCAATTAAAATGATTACACTAACGTGTTGTTGATTACAAATGATACCCTTCTTCAGGAGAAGATGTTTGCTCAATATTATGAATATACATCGTATAGAGAAGATTACATGATTGGAAGAATCTAATGATATGAGAGTTGTTCTCAAAAGAATGTTGGCATGCTCATTTGGTCGATAGAACGTATCGTAGTCATGTGATAAAGGTCAGATAAATTGCAATCAAGCGACTAGGGCTAGAGGGACCGTAATTTGGGGGCCACAAAGGTCGAAAGAATCATTGTCGAGTGACGAAGGTCAGAGGATCTGTAGTTGGGCAACAGAGGTTGAAGAGATCATAGTCGGACAACAAAAATCGGAGGGACCATAGTTGAGTACGTAATGCAAGTCGGAGGATTATAATTGGCGAGTGAATGAGTTTGGAAGAACCTAGTTGAGTGACATTGGTACCGTAGTCGGGTGATAGTGTTTCAAGAACCATAATAGGGCGATGGTGGTCCGAGGACTGAAGTCGGCTAGTGATGGAGGTCGAAAGGACCATGGTTGAGTAACGGTGGTTCGATATATGAACTTCGTCGACGAGTAGCCGAGGTCAGAAGGAATGTAGTTTAATTATAGTAGTCAAAGATACCATAGTCGGTCAGCAACAGAGGTCGTAGGGGCCATAGTCAGAGGGAGACGAAGGTCGAAGGGATAGTTGTCGTGCGACAGACCTCTAAGGTGTGAGATTTTTATATTCAGAGTACTATGAAAACCTGTTTGACCTAACTAGAAGTCAAATAACCTATTATAATTCTCCATTTAAATTATTTTGTTCATGTTTGAGAGTAATCCGTGTGCATGTAAAGGTTTGCATGTGTTCTGTAATGAATTTCAAGGGTCTATTTACATGTTTCTGAAATTTGAAAAATTCCCACGAACGCCCTAGCGCTGAAGTTTCGAGAAAATCTACATTTAATTCAACGCTCTGACAACACTGTGATCTCTAAGGAGTGACATGGCCAATGCTACGAAGTGGCGCGACACTAGTGCAAATTTTAGTATTACAAATATTAATCAAATCCACTATTCATTTTCGTTCTGTTTCTTTGGGCACCAGAATTTGAGAGAGATAGAGAGGGTTTCTAGTGAGAGAATGTCCACTTTGAGCAACTTCGAGTTATTTTTAGTCGTCGACCTAATTCTAAAAGTTGCTCAGATCAAGATATGTTACATTTTGCCTATCTCTTTTTTTTTAATAATTTAGAATTTTTGGAAATTTTTTGATTAAATTTATAATTTGATTTTACAAAAATTCAATTTTAACTTTTATTCATCTAACTTTTGATATGTTATTGGTACAATAGTTTTGATCGTTTAATTGAGAATTTATTCGAGATTATTCACTAAGTGATTTTGAAAAACATCTAGTTTTATCAATTCAAAAACTTGTTATGACATCTAAAAAAAGTGTTTTAATTCAATTAAAACTTCATAATGCAGTTTTTGTTACATATCGCTAAGGAACTTTAGCAAATTCTAAATTGAATTTGATTATACTTTATTATGTTGGAATATGTGTTTGATTTATTAAAATATTTTAATTAGCGTCGGAAGATATTCTGTTGGCAAAGATAATATATTATATTATTTGTTATGTGATAAAAACTCTCTGAAGCGGAATTATGTTCATGGCGAGAAGGGGTTATGATAATATATAGTCTTGCTGATTATGTAGTTCTTGAGAAGATTATTGTAACATGAATAAAGTTGTGATTTAAGTCCAAAGGTGGTGATAGTCATCACATAAGAAATGTTATTATGCTAACTTGGAGAAGATAGTTACAATGTAAATTGTGGTTATGATATAGGTCTAAAGGTGATTACTACTATATAAGGAGGTTTTAGTTTAGGTTCGAAGTAATGATGACTATGGTGCGAGTACTCATGTAGGTCTTAAGGAAATTGTTGAAATACAAGTGATCAGGGCGTAACATAAGTCTAAAGAAAATAAATGTAGTATATGGAGACTATAATATATGTTTAAATGTACAACCACTTTGACACAAATTATTATATCGTAATTCTTAATAGAGAGAATTATAATGTAAACTAGGTTGTGGTTTAAGTCTTTTAGAGATAACAATAGTGTAAATGGATTGCAATGAAGCTCTATAAGAAGCAACAATTATGAAGAAAGTGTGGTTATGAGTTGGGTCTTGAGGAAATGGTTGTAACATTAGCAACAATGCAATGTAGGACCAAAGGAAATTACTATAATGCAAGGAGATCACAATACAAGTCAATTAAGTGGCAGCAATTAATATGAAAAAATTATGACACGAGTATGATTATATATATATATATATATATATATAATACAAATGCAATTATTAAACTATTCTGGAGAAGTTGGTTATGGTAGAAAATAGAAAAAATGTTGAGGCATAAGTATAGAGGTGACACTTCTGACATATGCGAGATTAAGATATAATTTTTAAGGGGATGATTGTGGTGCTAGTAGCCTAGTAAGGCTGTGATGTTGGTCTATATGTGACTGTTGTGATACTTGTGATATTATGCCACAAAGAAAGTTGCGACACAATACTATTTGATGTTAGTAAAGGATGTGCTACAAGTAGCAAAAATTCATGATGAAGATAAACATTGGTGAGTCTACTGACAATAACTTTATGGTATAATTATTCTATTACAAAAATCCTTAGAACTTTGACATAAGTATTTTTTAGGCTATATATGGAGGTTCATCTATTTTTAACTTCCTTTGGATGCATTACAATAAATTTTTGTGATCTTGTTAAGATGGTGTATCATCCTTGCATAGATTAAAATGAGAATACTAGTTTTATTTTTTAATATTTAACTTGTGGAAGTAAGTCCAATTAGCTTTATTATCCTTCTAAAACTAGCATAAGAATAATATTATCTCATAGTATTTGGTTGATAAAGTTAAATAACATTATCATTATAGCTTATCTATTAATTTCTTTTCAATATAAATGTTATCGGATAGCATCTAGCTATTTAACAAATTATATCTAGTTATTATCATATCTATCATAATAACCACATGAAAAAAAATAAAAAAACATATAATTGCATGTGATTTTAGATTAAAAGCCAATGGTGTGAGTGCAAACAATCATAAGGTGGGCAGAACTAAGAAGAGCGCTTTTGGTAGGTAGTTAATCGGGTCAAGATATGACGACTATTCATTTGCCTATTGCTTTAACAGGTTTTTGTCATGAACTGATAAACAGAATCATCTTAATGAGATGAAGCACAGCTCTTCAAGCCAAAATAAAAGGGTTATGAACAGGATTTTGTCCCCTTGTTTCTATTTGTCAATTGAAGGATAAATCATGGCCTTCAAGTTCAATATAAGAAAGCTGTGATCTCACCGTTCGTTAGCTACTTGGAAGCGAAAATCCATTTCTATTGCCAGATCGTGCTAGGAGCTTGCTCTATGGATTGAGTGTGATCTGCTAACGAATGCAGATCTTATTTATTTCTCTTGCATGGTTAAACTCTAACCAAATCACTAACTTACTTTATTTTTGAAAAAAAAAATTTATATAAGGATATCCTCATAATATTTTTTAATTATTATTTTTTAAGTGGAGCAACTGAATAATCAAAATATTTTAAATATGATAAAAATAACTAAATGAGATTATTGTCCAAACAGGAGAGCCAAGCCTCTAATTATGTCAAATTAATTAAGGAAGTGAAAATAATAATCTAATCATGATGTGTCATAAAATAAATGTTTATTAAGCCTCTCTCTCTCTCTCTATGGAGAAGTTGAGAGTCAAAGCGGGCATACACACATAGTTATGTCAAACTTCAAATGTCACCATATCTTGTTGTTTGGGCAAAATCCCTCAACCAATAATACAAGTGTTGGGTGGCATCTATCTTTCTCTCTTATCACACCCAAAGATGCATAATTAAAGATTAAAAATACTTATGTTTAATACATGAGTGGATGTCTTTTAGCTTTGGGAATGATAAAATGTGATTTTAGAATATCTTGATATTTCATTTATAGTTGCTCCATGATAGCTCTAAAATGAGTGGAAAAACGGTAATTGATCAATACAAACTTATGGTGCAAAATCATTAAGCATCATTTGACATCAAAGATTGCATACACATTGTCAATGTTTGATACACTCTTCACTTAAAGGGAGGCAAAAATTAACATCATAAGCCTCTATATTCTTTAGCCTTTAATTTGATGACCAACATGTATATGTGAACATAGAGTGATGAAATCATCATTAACTTAAATTGGGTTCGATAACATCCCTAATATACGCCTAACATATCTAAATTGATTATTATGTACTTTATTTTGTTATGAACTCTATTAATAATATAAGTGGTAGCTCTACCGTAATTATTAAGTGACAATGTTTTAAGGAGCGGCATTTTTGCCACATTTGCAAGCACTAAGAACATAATAATGGGTGGGGGCTTGTCCCAATCTATGACATGTAGGAGAGCCTTTAACATGTACCTTGTCATGAGGGATTTCAAGAAGTCACGAAGATATAGCATGAGGAGGTCATGGAAGAAGAGCTAGGCATCTTGACCAACCATAAGAACCCTGAATAAGAAAGAGCCGCTGATAGAAAAGAGCTTAAGATAAGAGGCCAATTGAGGATTTTTAGTTAATATTTACATTTCTCTATATTTTAAGGTTATTGTATAAGGCCATGTAAATACTATTTTAATTTAAAATTTTGAAATATGATTTTTTTATCCAAAATTTTGAAATTTTTAAAATTGGAGGAAATCTATAGAGGGGATGATATTCAAAATTAAATTTAAAGCGGTTATTGAAAATTTAAATTATCAAATAACTAGCTCCCCCACTCGCATGTTAGGACACTCCATTGGAAAAGAAGTTGCATAATTTGGCCAAGGGTGCTTCATCCTTCTTGCACCCCTTCATGTGGGTTGGCCCTAACCCTTCTCTATCTCTTTATTTGATGATTGAAATGGTATAAAACTCTATAAATACTCTATGTTGAAGTAATGAAGTGATTGGCTACATTAAAAAAAAAGTATTACTCTTGAGAGGAAAGCTTTGATGCTTTGATGGTCAACCCTCGACCATTGGAAGGAGTTTGGTGACTTCTCTTTGCATGCTACTTTTTTGAATAGTAATAACAATAATTTTCCTACTACCTTATTACTATAGAACCCCTCTTTCAACCTTCCCGAACACTTTAACATAAATTCCATATACTTTTCATGCTCAAAATAATTTTGCGAAGTAAACTAGGCCTCTTGGTAAATTGCATGTCTTAAGAACTGGGTCGACAACTACTGATAAATTGCATGTCTTGAGAAATTCTATGAACCACTGTATAATTGCCAATTAGTTATCTCCATATTAGCTTGTGTAACCATTCTCCTTCTTAACTCACCCTTAATAAATTTTCTTGAGTGATTCTTATTCGCAGGAGAGTTTTACATTTTTTATTTCTAAATAGAATATAATTTTCTTTCAACATCGTAAAATTTGACAATATATTACTTAAATTTTGATCGAGTCTTGCAAGGAATGAATAGTTTCTTTAACATTTTAGTGCCTCAATATTCTCATAATTGAGTAGTCTTGGGGATTATTGAAATGCTCTCATCAAAAAGCTCATTTGGACTACGAGCACGCAAGATTCAAATGTCATTTGGTCCCTCGAATATTTTTTTGAAGATTACAAATATACTTCAAGTGCTTGAATTGGGCTTTATTTGCATTGGGATTATACTATTTAAAGTATTGTTAAACTCATTGCATAAAAATATTTATTTTAAATATAAGTTTGTTAAAATTAGAGATTGGATGGCTTTAAATTTAATTTTGAAAATTTTTAACTCAAATATTACATTAAGATTCATACTTGATAAATAAATGTTTTTGCGACGTATCAATATATAATATTTCTAATAAATATATTTTGAATATGTTTATACATAAAATGATATTGATCAGTGATAAACAAATTTATTTAATATGATTAATAGAATTTACTCAAATCAACTCAAAATTTAACTTAAAATCAAATAGGTTAGATTTAATTTGATTGAAGTCTAACTTAAAATATTTAATTTAAAATTTAGATTTAATCACACCAAATTGGCTCTATATCACCCCTATCCTAATCAATATCTATTGCTATCATCATGTTTAATTAATATCATTAGTTTTAAAAATAATTAATATTCTTAAGCACGTGTGCACATGTGGAATTGTCGGTGCGGTCATACGTGTGAATAATGGATAAAGAACTCAATCATTAAGTTCTTGCTATTTGGCGATTTTCTAAGGGTCCATAAAATTCGAAAATACAACACTAAAAAAGACGCAATTGTAGTAATCATTAGTACGTTAGTAGACAATGGATGGGCACTTTCATATTTGAATTGGAAATTTTTTTAAATTTGTTGAGGGCTAGAATATACGCGACGGTAGAGTTTGTAATTTTACGTTTAAGCATTGCACGGATATTCAGCACACACAAACATGAAAGGAAAAGATGAACACCAGGAATTTTTACGTGGAAAACCCGAAAGAAGGGAAAAACCTACGGGGCCACGCCCATATGAAATAATGCCACTAGTGTTCGTTTGAAGTACAGAGGTTGATTCGTCCCACAAGTCAGGACAATCAAATTACCATCAGTTTCTTCTAAATTGAAACAAAGTTACAAAGTTTTGCAGACTTCCAACGTCTCCCGAAAATCCAGCAGAATTCCGGCGTCTTCAGGCGGCGGAAAGAACTCCGGCGGTGATCGAGGAGGAGCTGATTCTCCTCCTCCTTTTCTCTTCTTCTCTCTCTTCTCACTTGAGTCCTCTTGTGAAGAATGAGGGCTCTATTCATAATTTTTTTGGAGTGGCATGACTTGTAAATAGGTGTGAGATCAAGTGCGAATATGGAGTAGTCGAATGGACGGTTGATGTTGAATCCTTCGATCGTGCACCGTTCGTCGGACATTTGAAGGCCTTAGTAATGTCAGAATTTGGCAATCTTAGGTTCGTTGGATTCGTCTCGTCGAGCCGTTCGATTCGAGTATAAGCTTGTTAAAACCGGAGACCGTTTGGTAACTCAAATTGTGATTCGAACCTTCCAACAACACTTCGAGTCTTCGATTCATACTCATTTGGACTCGGATTGAGTTGAATTTGGCGTCGTTGGGTTCGTATTTCCGAGACGCTCAGTTTGGCTATAAGCTCGCTAAAATCGGAGTTTAGGTGCTCCCGGATTTAATTTTTGAAGTTTTTTGGTTGGTTTCTGCCTCGAGATTCGTGCCTGATCAAGATGATTTCATGACGACGTACCAAAATTAAATTCAGGATATTTCAAATTCCAATTTTAACAAATTTATAGTCCAAATAAATATATTGATGAGATAAATCTATGGACCCTACGAGTGAGTCGATCTGGCTTCAAATGAGCTCAAATCAAACACTTGAAACATACTAGAAAGATTCAAGACATTAATTGAATGACTAAATGTTCTTCAAGACATAGTCAAATCGAACAGCTTGACAAAACGAATCCAACAAGCCTAAGATTATTTGGTTCTAACATCACTAAAGTACTCAAATGTTTGATAAACAATCTATGATCAAATAGATCAATTTGATAGTATAATGAAGTGTTTTGGACAAAACGAATCCAACAAGCCTATAAATATGACTCTATTCTATATAGGAAAAGGAGAAGTGAAGAGCTAAAACAATTAAAGAACTCTATAGATTACCAGTGACGATCACCATCAACAATCGCCACCTCCATCTCCAGATTTCTGCCATCTGACTATTTCGCTTGACAATTAACATATAACTATATTATTGTGATTTATTTGTTCGACTGTGGACACATAATTTTTTGTAATCCATACAAAATAAACAGTTAATTGTTCTCAACTGTGTATAATCCCATCTCCTTCAATTCTGAGGAAGAGATGAATTTTAAATTTATTATTTTTAGTGGATTATTAGAGGGTCAAGCCTCATTGGTTTTCCCATTCTTTATTTTTCCACATAAAAGTTTTCAGCTCCTAAAACTTTTTTTTATGAGTGCTGAATTTTTTTTTTAACAAAGCTAAATATTAAGTACACTCTATCACCACAAATTTTCTAACACATGTAATAACATTAAATCTCCCCTTATAGATCAAGATTTCTTAATACATTTTTAATAATAATACCCTAATTATATAAGAACTTATAGAAGCTATTGGATTATATAAACACTTATCACATAAAGCATAAGTTCTTCTTGCATAACATATATCTTAAGGGAACTTAGCATATAACAATAAGATTAGTCAATTTAAAAATCAAGTGAGTTCTAAATGCCATGAAAACCCTAAAATAGAATTTGATACATCACATTCACTCATAGCAGAGCCAAATTGGCTTTGAATTGGTTGAATTGGCATTGGAGACTCAAACTAAGCTGATTGAGCAAGCACTGAGTCAGAGTAAATTGAACTAAGCCAAGTAGGCTTCGCGACCACCTTCACCTTTTATTGCACATAAGAAAATGTCATCACTGCTAACAACTGTGACTATCAAAATAACTCTCTAGGCCGCTTCTCACAAACAACTCATGAACGAGATTTGATTATCATAAAAAATTTCATTATCATGCAATCTATTTTATTTGAAGAATTTGAGATAATTTAAACTATTATATCTCGAATACTTCATACTTTCACAATTCATTTGTAACAAAAATGCTATTATTATATAGATGATTTGATTTTTGTTTAAAAAAAGTATACTAACACAATTCATCTTGGTTTGTTAGTTGGGAGCTTAGGTTACCAACTTAAGAGGTTTTGAGTTCGAATCTTGTGTATGCGATATGTATGTGAGCCTGCCTTAATTGGCTTAACTGTTAAAAAAAAAAAAACTATACTAGGTTGGCTTTATGTCAGGCACATTTGTGCACTAGATTAATCTGGGTGGTTTTGATTTCCTTAGTATTAGAGCCATTAGAGGTGAGCATGAATACTGACAACTCAATGTAAATATCTAATATTCTGAACCACAATTGCTTTACAAAGGAGAGAACAAAATTTATTATTTTTAATGGGAGAATTTATATAAATAATATTGATTTTTTTATATTTAAATACTAATTCCTAAAATTTCATTTTTATTTATATAACATTAAATCACATCAAATATGTGAATAGAAAAACTTATTTCTATACATCAATTACTATTATCAAATAATTTAATGATATATATATCCTCCTAACCTTGTTTTAATATGATGATTTTGCACCACATAAATACATAATTATGGAACAAGCCATTGCTTTTGGTTGTTAGGTTGTCTATCAAGTTAAAATTTCCAATTTTTTGGCCAAAAAGCGCTCAAACAATGAGAAGCTATGGAACCTTACACGGGAATCTCACAACTTTCATTTGATAGCCATTTAACGACAACGACAGTACAACGATTGCAGATTGTCTAATTCGTTGCTTTATCAAAGGGACTGGACCCGAAATTACTCTTTTTACATGATTAATCATTTCTCTTTTTTTTTTACTCTTTATGGTTATAGAAAAGAACAGCCTAACTAAGCACCCTCATAACAATATTACAATTCGAGTTTTGAACCACAAAACTTATTTACAAAAATAGTAACTTCTTACCACCGAACTACTAAGATTTTACTTAACCTCACACTGTAGACACTACCTGCAGCAGTTGTATGCTGTATAAAAAGTCCGATTCTCATTCTGTTTAGGGATTTGGTTCAATTTTTTTTCCTCAAAATGAGAAAAAGGACGACAGAAAACCATACGATCCAACTCTCCAAGCATGGCAATGAAGAAAATAGACTGAACACGAGAGAGATTATTACATGCGATGTCCAGACCATCTAAAGTCAAATCCGCGTCATATCACCCGAATGCACTGAGCCCTAGATGATGTAGCGCGTCCGAATTCGCTTCCGAATGCCGCACATAATAATTTTCCCTGAACACAGCTATGGACAACTTATATCTGCCGAATTGTATGATTTCATCATATATTTTAATATTGCAGCAATGACATGACAGTAGTAGAATTATTGAAAACTGAAGCAGCAGCCGAAGGGTAGTAACTATAATGATGGCAGGTAGACTTCATTATCACTAAATTATAAAAATGCATGTCGGTGCATGTGAACGCTAGTTTAAAATAATAAATGTATCCGTCTCATATGGAATTTAAAAAGAAAAAAAAAATCCTGGGTAAAGAATGACAATAGAACCATGTGCTAAACCATAATAGTTTGAATCTCCCTTTTTAGGAGAAATTATTCTGTGCGAATACCGAACTGTCCGGAGGCGAAACAGAATGAGCCATGTCACCCAGTACACAGACGTAGTACACAACAAAAATGTGACATGGCGCATTCTGATTTAACTCCGGATGGCGTCAGTATCCGCACAGAATAATTTCACCCGCTTTAAGATCAAAACAGAGTTATGTGGCTACCAACTTCCCATCACATAGCATCGCCTCAACGGCTCAATATCAGCACGAACTAACAACGAAATAAATGCTACGTTGAAATTGCAGAAAGCCAGTTTTAAATTCAAAATAAAATAAAATTATCCTAAAAAAGGCAAATTTTCTCCTATTTGGGAGCACGAATTTTTCACAGTAACCCCTTTTATAAGATGATAAAAAAAGTTCCCATTTCATACAAAAGGCGAGAAGGAATTCCCACTCTTTTATTTACTCCGCGTTGTTGAACATGACAAAATTGGAAGCCACAAATGGATTTGAGAATGGTGAAAACTCGTTTGATTATTTATTAAATACTCATCCAAAAGTAATAGATAAGGCGTACGATTGAAGAAGAGAGAGTGCTTGCTCTGCCACTGCTCGGTTCCTTGCCAAACTTGACCACTCGATGGCAACTACCTCTGCTTCAGTGCCTCGTACCCCTTCTACCAGGGCATCAGCTGCCTCCGCATATTTTTTCTCTGCTAAAAAATTCTCGACTTTACTAATAAGGGACTCTATGCTGTCGCTAGAGCCATCTTCTCTCATCTGTAATCATGGAAAAAAGTTCAAATTTTTTTCTCAACCAGATGTGGCAACCTAAGATCCGTAAGTCTAACACTGAACAATAATGGATGACAAAAAGAAAAAAAGACAATCGACTAACAATTCAGAGGAATGAACAAATGAATCATTTAGTATATCGAAAATATAGAGATGCAAGTTTCACCTTTATGGAGGATGCAATGCGAGCTACAACATGGGTAAGCAGTCCACCGCCACCAACAGGAATGAGGCTGAAATGACGCAAAGTTCCTTTCAAAGAATCAAACTGCAATAAAGAACAGTTAGGCTTCATTTGGTTATCCGGTAATTTTCAAAAGGTAGTTTTAAGAAACATCGATTCAAAGAAAGGATTTTCTAACAGAGGAGCATATATAAAAAACTGTCTTAAAACAGCAGAACAAATAAAAGAATGATGATATTGGGAACATGATTTGAAGAATCAAATAGTAAAGAAGAAATAAATTGATCGTTTTAAAAAAAGAATAAGCACAAAAAGCGTTCAATCAAACTAGGCCTTAGTATCAATCATGATAAAGTACACAAGAACAAAAGTACATCTAAGATGAACTACATAGCTCTTTGCGAATTAATTTTTCCACATAGTTAGGTCAGACACCAAAAAAACTCGCCAGGTCTGTGGAGGCTTAGAATACAAACAAAAGCTTATGGTTCTGTAGTACACAATCCTATCAATGAATATTTGAATGATGTGCTAAGACTTGACCATAATTTTACAAAATGCTAAAATATCGCAGATTCCATTGTGTTGACCAAATAATCTCTCCTTTGCAACTTAAAAAAGTTAAGATGAAAAAAGTCTCTAAATCTACTGCAAACAGTCTTGAAATATTTATCCAGTACTCAAAGGTCATACCACTCAATCTTTCGGCTAAAAACGTGGCATAACATAAATTTCCAGAAACCTCTGCTACTGTTGCTGTTCAAGCTTCCAAGTAAATCATCAAAGTAAAAAATACATAAATTTCAAAGCTAATGCATTTGATATTTTTAAGGGCTTCTTCGACCATCTACTCCTACATTAATTATGTCATCTCATCCATTGAAGTTTTGAGCCATCTCTTTAAGCCCCTACTATGTCCTCCCCCAACAACAGCATTTGGGGTGCAACTGGCCTAAAAATGATATTTCCCGTACTTAGGCAAAACCAGGAAGAGAATAGGAAACTTAATAGGGACTTCCAATAGATTTCGCAGCATTTAATCCTTTACATCTTGAGAAGCAGTTTGTTTATTTTTTTCTTTTTAACGTAAAAAACAATGGAGGATTCACATCCAAAGATCATGCTTGAAACATGTACAGATTAATCCAGAACCTTACTGCTTAAAAATTTATAAAGGGAGATGTATCAAGTGCATATGTGAAGAAAAGCTCACAACGTGATATTCATCGTACAAATTGAAGATAATTTTGGATTTGCAAAAATAGGCTTACTACAAGCCAGAGAGCACATTTGCATGCAATTAGCTTTGGCAATGACACTGACTTGCCTTTTGACTCAATTGCAGCGGAGTATCTATTCCATGGTTTACTGTGTCATCCGGGAGGGATGAAAGAACCAGACCTAGAAGAGATTCTCGATCGATGCCTTCAAGGGCCTTGCACAATGCATCTACCTCTGCACGTATGGGCAACCCTTTTGACAGAGCATCTTCCAAGGCAAGCGTCCCCTGCAAGTTAAGCATATAGGTGCCTCAAAAAAAAAAAAAATACCCAAGAAAGTAGGAACACTGAGAGACAAGGATACAATCATGAAGTAAAATGAAAGAAAAAGCCAGCTTACAAGAGCAAGTTTGTGAACAGAATGAGTCTGGCGTGCTTCTTCCGATCTTGCATAGAAGGCCATGCACAAAGCATTTATCTGATGCACAGCCAAACAATGCAACAAGGTAAAAAATGTTACTATGATGGAACGAAATGTAAATCCAAAGTCCAATATATCATAAAAAGCATGTCAACACTTCAAATGTGTAATAAGAGAAGCCACATGTTTGTCAAAAAAACAAACTATTCACACATGATACTCGGAGAACAACGCATACATGAAGGTTTGCTTCAGCAATTTTCTCCATCTGGGATGACTTCTCACTAGCAATAGCTGCCGCTAATTCAGCTTTGGCCAGGTCTTGAGCTTTCTTAAGTAGAACATCAGCTTCTTCTTCCTGCAATAATAATATATCTGCTTTGATTATGGTTCACGTTAAAGGGTAATTAATCAGTGTCATCAGCGTCATTAGCTTAATCCAAACTTTGGAGTCAATAAAAGGTAAATACTGCATAGCTATATAAAGTGTTTGCGTCCATTACCTTACGTTGCAATTCCTCCCTCAGTTTCTGTTCAGATTGCTCTTGGATTGACTTGATTGTAGCTGCTGCCTTTGCCTTTTCTTTGTTCAGCTCCTAAAGACAGTTTAGCAGATTATGATGGAAAAATTAGTCATCAATTACAAGGAGAGATAAATAGTAATCAATTATAAGTAGACATTGCCATAGTTTTCTTTCTCCCTCCTGTCCCCCTTTCTCCTTCTACCTCTATAAGTCTATATTCATCTCTCATCTCTCAATAGAGAAAGATAAAGGGTATGTAGAAGGTATAGGATATATTTCAACAGGAGAGATAAATATATAGAGAGATGTCAATCAATAGGAAGATAAGAGAGGAGAAAGTGAAAACAGAAAAAGAGATACACACACATGGACAACATAACATCTTTTAACCTTTTTATGTTTAGATTCTATATTTGAACCTTTGTAGACATAAAGTAGCACGACTTCGTAACAAAGATTGCTCTTTATATGTGATGGGAAAAAAATACAATTTGCATCATACTTATAAGGATTTGGTGCAATAATAGAAAGATCATCATTTAAAATTACGTAATATGAGATGCGTCTTAGTGCAATAAGAGAAACAAGCACCTCGAGACGAATGCCTAAAATTATCCTATAAGGCCTACGCCTCGATTTAGTTGAGCAGCACCTCGCTTCTTCAGCTTGAGACACACCTCAAGTGCCAATTATTTTAATTAAACAAGATATAAAGAAGCTTGTAAGGAGTCTAAAAAAGAAATTTGTAATGCAAAGAATTTATCTCTTAATAATTTATATAATAGATTAGATACTAAGGAGGTTAAAAGATATATGTATAAGTTAGACAAGTAAAGAGATAAGAGAATGATTTAATTCAAATGAAGTGCATTAACGATGAAGATCAAAAGTGCTTTTATTAAAAGAGGATATTCAACAAAGGTGGATGCGATATTTTGATATGCCTTTCAATGAAGATTGTGAGAATATGATTGAATTTACTGACCTTAATACCCTAAATGAAAATATAGATTTTTGTTTCATCGGCACATTAGTAAAATCGAAGTTAGAGAGACTTTACAGAAAATGAAGTGGGGAAAAGATGTTGACCTGGTAATATTCCAATAGAGGTGCGGAAATGCTTAGGAGATAGAAAAAATTAATTGACTTACAAAACTTTTCAATATTATTTTGAATATTAAAAAATATAAGATGCGTGGAGGAGTGTGTTGATTCCTATTTTTAAGAATAAATGTGATACACAAGAGTGTGTGAATTATAGAGGAATTAAGTTATGTGTCATACTTTAAAACTATGGGAGAGTTATTGAGCATAGGTTATGACGTGATACTAATGTTTCTCAAAATCAATTTGGATTCATGTTGGTTAGTTCTACTATGAAAGCTATACATTTATTGAGAGATTTGATGGAGAAATATAAAAAAAAGGAGAATCTACATATGATATGTATTGATTTAGGGAATGCTTATGATAAAGTTCCAAGAGAAAACCTATGGAGAGTTTTAGAAAAGAAAGGGATTTATAATGCTTATATTCAATTCATTAGGGATATGTATGCAGGAGATGTTACTTGTGTTCAAACACAAGGTTGTTTGACCAAGTATTTTAGTATTTTGGTTGGATTACATCAAGGATCAGCTTTAAGCCCATATTTTTTTTTCTTTTAGTCATGGATGATCTTACTAGACATTTGCAAGAGGACGTACCCTGGCGATTTTTTTTTTAATGATATTCTTCTTGTTGATAAGACTAGAGAGGGAGTTGAAGGTGAACTTGAATTATGGAGTTCAACCTTAGATTCTAAAGGTTTTCGTTAGAGCAGATCTAAAACTGAATACATGGAGTATAATTTTAGTTGTAATAGATCTAGTGGGTGGATTATTACTTTGGGCGATCAAATCATTAATAATAGTATATGTTTTAAATATCTTGGGTCAATTGTTCAAAGTGATGGTGAAATAGATGTGATATTATTAGTAGAATCAAATTGGATGGTTGAAGTGGAGGAATACATCAGGCCTGTTATGAGACAGAAAAATACCCCTCAAATTTAATGGAAAATTTTATAACATAGTCATGAGACGTAAAATTTTGTATGGCACAGAATGTTCTCCATTAGACAAAAAGAAGTTAAGTATTGTAGAGATGAGGATCCTCAAGTGGATAAGTGGCTTTACTCTTAGACAAAATGCGAAACGAGCATATACGTGAAAAGGCTGGAGTAGCACCGGTGGAAAATAAGATTAGAGAAAGTCACCTTAAATGATTTGGTCACATAAAACATCAACCTTTAGATGACCGGTTAAGAGAGTAAATGTATTAGATTTGGCCTATGTTAAGAAAGGTAGGGGTAGACCGAAAAAGACTTGGTTAGAAAATATTAGAAATGATATTTTTTTTAGATTTAAATGAGAATTTTACTCTTAATAGGACATAATGAAAAAAAAAAGGATTCATGTAGCAAACCCAATGTAGTGGGAATGTGGGATAAATGTCTGATGTTGTTATTGTTTTTAGACAATATATCCATAATACTTATTCTAACACAGCCACTTGCACGCACTTGAGACCGAGACTGAGATTGAGACTGAGACAAATGTTGTGTGTTCCCATCAAGTGAAAGCATCACGTCTCTCCCTACCGCAAGGCCCCTTCCGCCTATGCCAGCAAACCCTAGTGACGCTAATGCGGTTGCCACCTCCTTTTCCTATTTCTATTATCTAACCTTCTTTACCCCCAACTATTCTTCCACCTTTCAAAAATTTTCTGAAAACTTTTTAACATTTTTTTAAATAACTTCATTTTTCATATGGCTAAGCTACATTATTTCATTATTTGAATGTTTCATTGTTCTCAAAATTGAATCAATTGTTCCATCCTAGGGTTTTGTAGAAAATAGTTAGAGACTACAAAAATAAAAAACTTGTCATATAAAGGACCTAGCATGGAAATATAACATTTAAATTGATGTAGGAGGCTATTACAAACTTATCAATATAATTTAGCATCTAACTATTGTAACAAGATGGTGAAGGGTGGTGCAACAAGAATAAAGAAAACCTATCCAAATCTTCCAAGAATGTGGCACCATATGCCAAAGTGCCCTAAATTGATGTAGGAGGCCATAAAAAAACTTATCAATATTATTTAGCATCTAATTATTGTGACAAGATGGAAAAGAGTGGTGCAACAAGAATAAAGAAAAACCTATCCAAATCTTCTAAGAATGTGGCACCATATGTCAAAGTGCCATAAACAGTTATGAAAGAGATCAAATCATATATGAATAAGTTGATAATGTCAAAGCATCTAGGGGAACGACAGTTTGATGATATATTTGGCTTTGGCTTATACTATGGGAGCGAATGTGATGGCCGGATCTCATCATCCTCATTGCCACCAATGTCCATTGGGGGTGCAAGAGGTTCCATGGATCATTACATGGTAAATCTAGAGGATGATAGTCAAGGGAATAGGCTACAATAACAACAACATCAAGCCTTTATCCCACTACATGGGGTCGGCTACATGAATCTTTTTTCTCCATTGTATCTTATTAAAGGTCTAATTCTCGTTTAAATCTAATAAAGAAAGGCCATTCCTAATATTTTCTAACCAAATCTTTTTATGTCTGCCTCTACCTTTCTTAACATAAGTCAAATCTAATACCTTTACTCTCCTAACTGGGTCATTGGAAGGCCGCAGTTTTATGTGAACAAATCATCTAAGGCGACTCTCTCTAATCTTATCTTCTACTGAAGCTACTCTAACCTTTTCACGTATATGCTCATTTCGTATCCTATCTCAAAGGGTAAAGCCACTCATCCACCTGAGCATCCTCATCTCTGCCTTCTTCTTCTTCTATGGAAATCCTGCGGGCTCTTTCCACCATTCTTCTTGGCTTCTAATCTCTTTCTTCTCTCCATACTATCCATTCCATTGTATCCTTCTTCTCAAAGTAAGCAATTTTAGGGTGTCATTTTGTTTGTGTCAAAGTTTGAAGCGTCCAAATTGTAAGTGTCTTGCAAGAGTCGTTTGTAAGTCTTGTCTAAGTTGTAATAGTTTTTATATTATGAAGTAAAGTTATTGTTTTTAGTTTATTTGTCTATTCTATGTCTTTATTTCTTTCTTAGAAAAGTATTACTTTTTTGTGATCAAAAATTTGGGTCCCTCCCTCCCCAAATTTTTGATTGCATCAATAGGCTACGGAATCAAAATTGTCCCTGAAGATTACTAGGGTGGCACGCACATGTATGTACAACTATTGGAAAATCTTTTATGAGAGCTTATGGGGGTGGGTGACTTGAAACTCCTGTCCATGTCTGATTTGAGATGTAGGTTTTGAATGCTGGCCAACATAAGAAAAAACATTAAAAAAAAAAATTAAAAGACCTTCGAACCATACAGGGTTACTATCATGTCCGATGAATGGTCAAATATTAGAAACTTCTTACCTCTTAAAATATCTCATAAAAACAATTGGACTATTTTGTTATAGCTAACCATTACCATCCCCAAAAACTTCTTAACAACACCAACATCTGTCATCTCAAATGTGCACTCAAATCAACTTTCATAAAGTATGATGTCTCTAATTACACTCAACAAATCAACAATATACAAGAGCACATACATCTGTAATTTTCTTATGGTACACATAATTGTCAAATGGGCTTCTCACGTAAACATTATTAATCATGAAACTGATAATTTGCTGCAGGTTATATGGAAACTTCTTCCATGGACAATTTAATCTTAGTTTGTACCAACTTCAAACCTTAGTGCTTGTAGTAGGTGAATTTCCGCATCCAAATCACCATGGAGAAAATCCATCTCCATACCTAGTTGTTCTAACATATATTGGACTGCAACCACTGCACACAAAGTACAAATAGACAAATATTTAATTAAAGGTGAGAGAACAAAGTCCATACCTTCATTTTGATTGTAACACTCTCCAACCAATTGTGCATTGTATTTTATGGTATCTTTACCTCGAGTTTCCTCATTGTGCTTAAAGATCCACTTGCAACCAATAATCCTTTTAGCTCTAGGGAGTTAAACTAGATCCCAAATTTCATTCTTCCGCAAAGATGTAACTTCTATATCATCATTGTAACATTGAACTTGACATCCCAGCTGGTCAATAATCCTAGCACCTTGGCATCAATAAAATTTGCCAAATGAGCGGACCATACATCCTAAGGAATCCTCCACTCAACAACAATTACTGAAGATCTATTCACCAAGTCGTATGCAATTAATAGCCAATGCCAAAAAGTTTTTTGCTAAACTAGTATTGAATAACATGCTTGGCCCAATTCAATAGCATCATACTCATTCTTTTTGCCGCCCCATTCAGTTTAGATATACCCACCACAATCTTATGTCTGAAAATATTTCCCTTCTGATAAAATGTCTCATAACTCAAAGAAGAGTAGGATTCTAAGTCATTTTATTCCTCAATTTCTCAAACTCTTGATCTTCTTTCTTGATTCTTTCTCAGCATGCGCTTTCCACTTCTCAAATGTCTCAAATACATCATTCTTTTTCTTAAGGATGAAAATTCATATCTTCCCAAAATAAAAAAAAAAATCATCTCTTAAGGTAGACGTGCGTTTAGATCCACAATTTGGCATGACATTTATAGCACAATTTATTATGAATAAAAAAATATATAGTTCAAAACACCCTTGGACCTATGATCAACGTTTTAAAAGATGAAATCGGGAATCGAGGTGTTTTGGCTAAGCAAGGCGAGGCGTAAGCCTCAAAAATTATAAAAATAAAGCAATTTAAATTTATGAATAATGACAAAAAATAACAAAATATTACGTCAATTATGAATTTGATGATTTGTTCTAAGATAATATTAGTATATTACTGGAAAAGAAGATTTAAAATAAACTCACTTAAAAATAAAACATCCCTTTAGGATCAAGACCCAATGCAGGCTCATCATCGCTTTGATTTTCTTCAGAAGAATCTTCATAATTAATGTCAAAGTCATCCTCAAACTCTTTCATCTATAATATTTTTTCTTTTATCCCCTATATCAGTTAATATTTCATTAGCTCTAGAATAAAACAATAATAGCATAAAAAATAATTCATTATATTTAAGAATACCTTTGAATTTTTTTGAAACTCCAATCTTACTTTGTTTCTTACTTTTATACAC
>NW_021319315.1:2326060-2374173 GCF_001605985.2 Dendrobium catenatum | reverse complement strand
ATGATAGAGTTGCCTAAAAGAGCAGCCTTTCTCTTGATATACTTTGAGAGTTCGAATAAACGGACATAGAAAGGAACGCACTAGAACATATTTGAGGCAAGCTGGAACCTTTGGATCTTTCCTTTTTATACCACTAGTCATGCTAACAATAGGACATATTTTAACAATTATTTGTACTACCAATAATAAAACAACATGAATACAAAAATGTACCAGTCTGCCGGGGGTCTAAGGGGGCGCTGCCCCCTGGCGGGATTCGACCTAGAAGGAAACTTCAATATGTGATGCATACTCATAACATAATGCTCACAACACTCTAAAGCTCCAGAAATCAAAAATATCTTGCTTGACTCTAGTAAGTCCAACTATAATATATGCCAAAACTTTTATATTCCATAATCTAGTTCAATTATCTGAGGAAAAAAAATTGATGCATCACCTATTATTTTGCTGCCCATAAGGAAGTAGAGATTGTCAATCTGCTTTGCCCAAATCAAAATCATTACACCTCTGAAAACATATACAACTTCACCTTCAGTGCTGAATATGTACCCATTTGAATTCAATCAATTCAAGTACATAAGATTCTTATAACTCAGCTAATTTGTTTATCATCTTTGTAGTCAAGCCAACTTCATTACATAAGATCATATAACATGATATTTTTATAATTATAAAAATTTTACAAACATTACTGAAAATATAAATAAAAATCAACACTATCTCCCATAGCCCGTACCAACACAGCTGCATCCACTTCCTCATCTTCCTCTATCGAATGGACTGAAATGCCTTCTCCACCATGAACGCCCTTGCCATCCATTGACATTCATCTTCTTCACCAACTTCACCCCATTCACCATAGTCAACATTGGCATCACCACACTATAGAAGCCTTTCTTATCCTAGGTGACTTCCCACTATTGCTTGATCACCTTTTGAGGTAAAACTCTGTTAGGCCGGCCCAAGGAGGGCCGGATGAACACGGTTCAAGTCTACAAACGGCGGGCCAATGGTGGGGCAGAACCAGGGAAATAGATAGGATGCTCCGGGAAGGGAGGGGGGACACTAATTAGTGTTGTATTGGAGGAAAATTTGAAATTAGGGGCTGTTTAGAGATTTAGTAATTGTCCTTTTGCTTTAATTACTCTCTTCTTGCTAGGTTAGGGTTATCTTGAATTTAGAGGTTGAATTTGAGATATAGGTTTTGCTTTTGGACTCTAGGCTTTGGCTAGAGATTTGGAGAGTTAAATCTCACTAATTAGTGTTGTATTGGAGGATAGTTTGAAATTAGGGGGCTGTTTAGAGATTTAGTAATTGTCCTTTTGCTTTAATTACTCTCTTCTTGCTAGGTGAGGGTTATCTTGAATTTAGAGGTTGAATTTGAGATGTAGGTATTGCTTTTGGACTCTAGGCTTTGGCTAGAGATTTGGAGAGTTAAATCTTCGTCTTGAATTGAAGATTCTTGCATAGGTTTGCTATTTTCTCCTTCTACTGTTGAAATTGAAGTGATTATTCCTCTTATTTCTCTACGAAGCTTGAAAATTCTGCACCGTTTTGCTGAATTTCTTTGAAATTCAGCAAGTTTCTACACTATTCGATCAAATTTGTATTAGCGCACATCAATCTAAGGGGAATCAATGGCCGGAAGGAAAGTGGTAGTTTGGATGGAGAATTAGGTCAATTAAAATCAGATTTTGAAGATAAAACTTCTTATTTTCATAATCAGTTTGCATCCGTCCATGAAAAGATGAATGGAAGGTTCAACGTCGTGGAGGAAATGTTGTTGAAGCTACTTGAAGACAAACCCAACCGGCGACATCGGAAGAAAAGGAAACCACCGGCGGCCATGGGAGAGGTGGAAACCTGAACCCGTTCAAGGGGAGGCAAAATCTAGAAGTGGAGATTCTGGATGGAGGAGATGGAATGCCTCCTCTAGAGCCGCTCTCTAGGGAGGAGATAAGTAGAAGGTACGAACAAAGGGGTGCTGATTTTGTAAGGAGAAGTGCAGTATATGAACACCGGGGTGCTGATTTTGAAAGGAGGAGAGTGGATTTTGAAGAAGGCTTTGGGTTTGAGCTTCAAAGGGTAGAGCATGACACTTGGGGAGAACATCCTTTGCAAGGAATGCGTGGCTACAGATGATTCAGGGGAAACAAAGGTGATCCGAGAGTAAGAAGCTGAATATGCCGATCTTTGAGGGCTAAGACGCACATGGGTGGATATATAAGATGGAAAACACCACTGCTGACAAAGGAGGAGAAATTGACAATGAAAGGGCTTTGTTTGGAGGGGAAGGCATTGGTGTGGTACCAGTGGAGGGACATGAGGCGATCCATTTGGAGTTGGAAGGAGCTCAAGGACTATTTACTAGAACGATTCCGAACCAGTAGGGGAGGAAACTTCTATGAGCAGTTCTTCGCCCTAACATAGGAGGGGACCATAGCAGAGTTCTATGACAGGTTCGAGTACCTTGCCAGCAGGCTAGACCGACTGTCGGAGAAAATATTAGAAGGGAAATTCATGAAGGGGCTTAAACCGGAGATCCAAGCAGTAGTAAGAGTGATGAGGTCACATGACTTGAGAGAGGCCATGGAGCTGGCACAGTTGGTGGAGGACCAAAAGTACCTGGAGAGGGGGGCTAAGGGCAGCAGTTCAGGGGGTCATACAGGATGACCACCACCTTCTTAGCTCTTAAGGGGCCAGCACCAGGGAGTCTGAGAGAAGCCTCGAAGGAGAAGACTGGAGGAGGGTGATTTGGGGAAATTTCAAGAGACTCACTGAGGAGTTGCAGGAGAAACGGGCAAGGGGATTGTGCTTCAGATGTGACGAGAAATACACGTCGGGGCATAGATGCAAGGACTGAACTCTTCAAGTTCTCACTGCCTGTGATGACGAGGAAGTTGAAGAGGAAGGTGAGAGTGGGCTAGTGGAAGAGGAAGAGAAGAAGCTGCATCTGGACGTGGCCGAAGTCTCTCTGAACTCCATGGTGGGATTCACCCCAAATCACACCATAAAAGTGAAGGAAGAGATAGCTAACATAGAGGTGGTGATGTTGATCAACAATGGGGCCACCCACAATTTTATCTCCAATCAGATTGTTGATCTGTTGAGGGTGAAATTAGTGGACATCGGGGGCTATGGGGTGATGATGGGCACAGGGAAGGTGGAAATGGGTAGAGGAGTATGTAAGGAAGTAGTGCTTATTATTCAGGGGATTGAGATGAGGGAGGATTTCATTCCCTTGGAATTGGGGAGCACTGATATCATCCTGGGGATGAAGTAGCTACAAACCTTGGGAGATACCAAGGTAAATTGGGGAGCGTTGAGGATGGAACTAGAGGTGGAGGGAAGGAGGATGGTAATTCAGGGAGATGCAGGATTATCTAGAGTCATGGTGTCTCTCAAGACCATGGTCAGGACCATACAAGAGGTGAGGGGAGGGATCCTGGTGGAGCTCAAGAGCTTAGAAGTGGTGACATTGGAGGCAGGGATCATCAAGCCGAGTGTGAGTCCTTTCTCTAGTCCAGTCCCAGCTACTGGTCAAGAAGAAGGATGGGAGCTAGAGATTTTGTGTAGATTACAGGGCATTGAATAAGGAGATTGTGCCAGATAAGTTTCTTATTCCTATGATTGATGAGCTACTTGATGAGCTATATGGAGCAGTGGTGTTTTCCAAGTTGAATTTGAAGTCGGGTTATCATCAAATCAGAATGAAGTAGGAAGATGTTCTGAAAACGATTTTCAGGACACACGAGGGACACTACGAGTTTTTTGTGATGCCGTTTCAGCATCTTTATCTCGATAATTAAGAGTTTGTACTATTACAAATGATATCAGAGTAATACACCAATCGAAAGATGAGAACTAAGTGTCATATAATACAAAGTGCTACGCCATGAGAACCAACTCTTAAACCTTGTATGGAACAAAGTGCTACATGGTGGGAGTCACCATTTGAAGTAGTAGTGGCTATCTCTGATAATCATAATTGTCTAATGGATGAATATGGGATACAGATACTAACGAGAATATTAGTTACTTAAGTGGGGGAGATTGTGAAACCCCTTAAGTAAAAGAAGCTAAACTCTTAAATATCAATGTGTCTTTTGGTGTAATAGTTGGAATTTCATTTAAGAAACTGTGCAGTTAAGCATGCTCATCCCGAAGAAATACTGGGATGGGTGACCTCATAGGAAGTTACACCAACAAGATAAAACCATAAGACCCTTAGCCAAAGAAGACAATATCTCGATAGTTAAGAGTTTTGGTTGTTACACTAGGCCTCTTAGGCTTCGTTTGGGGCAATATTTTTACCGCTTATGAAGGAGTTTTTAATACAAATTTTTTTGAATTAAAAATTTTTGTACTAGAAAGTTGCTTTATAAAACAGTAAGAAAGTTGTCCCAAACGAAGCTTGATAGTGTTGCATAGACTTTTCTTTTTAATGCTAATTTCAATCTTCCTCTTTCTTTTTGGTTTCTCTAAGCTCCTACAAGTGCTCATAAATAAGCCCTCAATTGTACATTCTCTTTACAACTTGACTTATATGATAGAAGGGTAGGCTTTACTTCTTACATAAAAATTATGATCTCTCCATATAATACAGTGGTGACAAAGTGCTCAGAGCTGGTTGGTACAGAGCATAACAAAATGAAAGATCCAAAAGTAACTTTGTTTATAGTGCTCTTGTTGTGATGTATAATCTTTCATGTGAAATGTAAACAGTTGTTGTTTCAAATAGACAAAATTTGTAATTGATTTCATCATGTAGAGAGTTTTTAACATTTCCCACAAATCTTGTGTAGTACTCTAATCTGAAAATATTTCGAAGTACCTCTTCTCCCAAACTGAGAATTATTCAACTAAGGCCTTTCTATCCTATCTCCTCTTTTTCTCATCTATATCATTTAAAAGAATACTTCCCCTTCAAAGACTTGAGTAAACTCTCCTCAGACAATGATGTTATTATACTCATCTTTTGAATATTGAAATCATTGTTCCCAGTTAATTTCTCAAACTCTTAATTGTTAGTGCTAGTGGAATGCTTTGGTGATATCATATTCTAAGTTCAACATGGTTATGTTATGCCGCCAGCCCAGGAGGGGCCGGCTGGACCGGTCCTCTTCTATTCCAGGCGGGCCGGGGGGGGGGAAACCAGAGCAGGAAGAAGGGGGCGGCAGCCCTTGTGGGCCCAAGCATTTATTGTAATGAGCTTTAGGAAGGAAAATTTGAATCAAGGGGGCTGTTTAGGGAATTTTAATTAATCCTTTTTGCTTTAATTAGGAGTTAGGGGGGCAGTTAGGTTTTCATCTTAAATTTGAATGACAATTTGAGATCTAGGGTTTTCTTTATTTTGGGCTCTTGGCATCGCCGGAGATTGGAGAGTTGTTCTTCCTCTCAGATTGAAGAACAATTGTATCTTTGATGTTTTCATTCTTCTAATAGTGGAATACAAGTGTTTGTTTGGTTTTCTCCCATATTTTCATCTGTTTTCCTCTGGTTTTGTGCTGTTTTCTGCTGTAAACAGCAGAAATTCTGTTGTTTGCTCATCCGTTTTGCTTAGGTTTGCTTGCGAACTCAAGTATTACCTTAGGATTACTTGCGAACTCAAGTATTTCCTATCAGATTACTTAGAAACTCGTTTGTTCCAATGCAATTACCCAAGTTTACTCCCTTTGCAAGCGCTAAAAAGAGCAATATGATTAACCTAGGAGAAATAAAACTAGTATCTCACATAAAGCAATGATATAGAAACAAAAAACAGCCACGCAAGATGAGAACATCAATCTTTACTTGGTTTGGTCAAAAATGACCTACATCCGTGGAGCAAAGAGGAAAACATAAATCCACAAAAAATTGTTTTAAAGTGTAAATTGAGAGTAACAAAACAGATCAAATTCTCTCACAAGAAATTATAATGGAATGGAGAATATCTCACCAAACTCAAAAAGAGAGAGAGAGAGAGAGAGAGAGAGAGAGAGAGAGAGAGAAGAGAAGAAGAATTGCTCTCCTCACCAAATCTCAATAATAGAAGAAATAAATGATCTTCCTGATTTTCTATCTACCAAACTACAAGAAAGTAGTGCAGAAGGAAA
The DNA here is from genome assembly GCF_001605985.2 of Dendrobium catenatum. Classification (NCBI taxonomy): domain Eukaryota; kingdom Viridiplantae; phylum Streptophyta; class Magnoliopsida; order Asparagales; family Orchidaceae; genus Dendrobium; species Dendrobium catenatum. The sequence goes on along the minus strand of NW_021319315.1, from coordinate 2,368,075 downwards.
ATGCTCAAAGGAAAGAAGGTGTTCTCTGTTCACGATTGTAACCCACTTGGTTCAGTTTAAAGAGTAGATTGGAATATGATTAGGGTTTTTAAACAATTAATAAATTCTCTTCAAATTGGATATAATACCAGCAATTCTAAATATCATATCATGTTTGATCATCATCCTCACTAAATTATATGAAATTATAACACAATTAATCTCTTAATGAATATGTTCATGATGTTATGATAGCCATGCTTTCACGTCACAATATAACAAGACTGTTTTATCTATGCTTTCTGCATGCTATGGGCTTCTAAGATAAACTTTGTACTTGTAATTATTTGTTATAACCTGATTGGAGGGTGGAGCTCTATGTCATCGGGGATTTACCCCATATCTAACTTCACATTTTCACAGTCACACCAGATTGTGGTTGATTCATATGGCAATATGTCTAGCTAGCCAGCCATCAAAGCTACTATGTTGATTTCTCAAATCTGCTATCAAGCTAAGCTGGCTTATCAAGCAAGCAACTGTTTCTGGTCTGAACACCTGAAAACTTAAATTCAGCACAAATAGAAACAACTCAAACGAGCATACAAACAGGAATACATTTACATATTTACACACAAATATGTAAGATATATACACCTGCAAATAATTTAAAACATACGTACATAAATACATCACAAGCACAAGCCCGCGCAAATAGAGCAATGGAAACCCATAGCCATCCATGATTCTATACAAACGATATTTAGAAACTCAGGATAAAAGATCATGGAGTTAAATCAATGACCAAAGATTAAAAAAAATCCTTTTTTAAGTTGCACGAAGGATAAAAGCAATGGGGGAAATTTTTACCAAGAAGAATATTAAGAATCTCTAGTTACAAATATACCTACATAAGTTTAATTAATAACTCTAAATCCCACATAATCAATTGAAAGCAGTTGAAAAGTGAAATCTGTAAAGGTAAAAGTATAAATGACAAGCAAAAAGAATGCCAATATGTATTTAAAAAAATAACTTTTGGAAGTTTCAAAACCTTCTCAAGAATTGCTGCCTCTTCAGCATACATGAGCTCCCTTGCCCTTGAATCTTTAAGTTCTTTCTCAAACTTCTCCTGAAATCAAATATAATTACTTGAAATGAAAATAAAAGTCCTGCATAAGTGCACAAATTCTAAATCTCAACCATATGAATTATGAACTTTTTCTTTTCATTTTAGTATTTGTTTTAAAAATTCAATCAGATTTTCACTGTTCAATTCCTCCTTATTGAAGGTATGATGCAAATTACTTTGCTCATAAACATTCAACTACTCAACTAGTATAACTGATGAGAATGTAAGTAATTACACTCATTGCAAGCAAAAATCTGATGTGCTACGACAAGTTAGCAAGTTGATAATTTGGCGATTGATAGTTTGATGTGTAGTTTGAAGTTCTATGATTTTAATATACTGTTTAAGAACATTAGGAGCGTGTATGTGATGATGCATCTATGTGAATGGGATGTGTTCTCTTTATGATCTTGATTTGGCTATGGTCGTAGGATGTAGTGTTGTAGCTTTTAGTGGAAACAATGCTTATGTGATTCACGGTTTGGATTAGCTTACCTGCCGTTTTGGGCTTTCTGTTGGTTCTACTAGTGACTATTATTGAGCCTTCAGTTGATGTTCGATTCTTGGGGCTTTCAACTAATATAGTTTCCATTGATGGGTATTAAGCTAGACTTGTATTGTTAACTGAACCGTAACTTGACTTGCTTATTTATTACATCATAGATAAGTATTAATGGTAGACTGATCCGTGAGTGTTGGCTTTCGATTCTGAGGTCCGTGCCATTCCTAGAAGTTAGCGGAATTAAGGTGCAGCAGCTCCAAAAGCTTTCACTTCCTATAGCCTTGTGCACGTGATACATCTTGTTATTTGTATTATTGTCGCTGAAATGGGACTGCATGGCCGATGCTTTTGTTTTTCCAATTGTGGATTTTCTAAACTATTATTCTGTCGCTATTGGCGTTACATCACTGCATAGTTTAATCAAATCAAAACTTAGGGCTGCTGACTAAGGAATAGATATTATAAATGTAATTTGAGGTTTTGCAATGGGTTGTGAACTTTTGGTTCAGTAAAAATTCAATATTTTATAGGTATTGTAGTGTGGGCTAAGAAAATTCGGACCTGACCTCTGCTCGCATTTGTTATGCTTTTTCTTTGGCGAGGGAGTTTTAACGGAATAAGTTCCGGGGTAAATTTTGGAAGGAAGACGGATTTGTAGATAAGACACTAACCAGAGATTCGCCCTCATTTTGCGAGGACTTTATGATCTGAGTTCTGGTTTCCTATAGGCACAAGCCCCTATAGTTAATTACCCCTCCCGATAACGAGAGAGAACTTATTGGCTCTGGTCATAACCGGTATTTCGTGGTGCCATTTGGCAGTAAAACCACTTGGTTCAGAGGACCCCGGGTCATAACCGTTTATCCTGCGGTGCCATTTGGCAGGAGATTGTTTGAGAATGGATCCTAGTGATATTTTCGACTAGGCATTTGACTCTTTGTGAGCTGAAGTTATATTTGAATTTATCCACCTCGGCAAACTGTTGCGGAGGGTGGATGGATTTTGCTTTAAGCGTTCAATGGTTTGATTTTCAATTTTAAACATTTTTTGGATTTTCGAATTTTGGGATTTTTGTAGAGTTCGGATTTTGATGAGCATTTGGATATTTGGGAGACATTTGGAAATGTTTGTGAACCCCTCCGTTTGAGATAAACATTCAACACGATCATCATCGGGGTGTTTGGGGGCATTTTCATTTGTAGCTTGAACCTTGTCGACTCTGTCTGGCTGTCGACAGAGGATCTGATTTCGTATGCTTTATATCTTTGTTTATGAATTTTCTTTGTTAAGGCCTTGAAGGCCTAATATGAATGTATAAAATAAATATTCCGCTTTGTACCATAGTTCGTAGGTAACTCATTACATCTCTTACGGTTCCTTCCGCTTCCTATGAATGAGATATACCATATCATTCTTATAAAAGTGTCTCCTATGGAGGAAGTGCGTTGAAATCGGGTTCTCGAAGTTTTAGGGATCGAAGAGTTATACCTTGGCAATCGGTGCGTGGATCGAGGCAAGAGGACTTCATTTTTTTATTAATTAATTATAGTTAATTAATTAACTAATAATAATTAATTATAATTAAAAAATTAACTACAAATAATTACTCATGATTATTATAATTAATAAACACTCCCTCCATCATATTCTCTCTGGTTTGGGAAATTTACGGGATTTGGCCGAAGAGCGTGCAAAGGGGAAAGGTTAACCTTCATAGCAGCGAGCACCCTTTGTTGCTTCAGATCAATGTGTTATAACTTCCGATCCAAGAGGTGGAAGGGGGGTCGTGGAAGGAGGCGGGGAAGGCTCTCGGCTAGGGTCTCGCGTGAGGTAGGAGTCGGGGAGGGGGCAGGTGAGGTAGGAGTCGGAGAGGGAGCAGGATTAGCGGCTTGAGGAGTTCAGCTAAGGCAGAGAAGGCTTGGGTAAGGGTGAGTGCCCTCCCTCCCTCCCTCCCTCTCTCTCTCTCTCTCTCTCTCTCTCTCTCTCTCTCTCTCTCCCTCTCTCTCGGAGGTCGGACGGAAATGGCGAAAAGGCAGAGTCAGGCGTGGGGGAAGAGACGAAAGGAGGAAGAGTCGTGTGTGGCAGCAGAGGTATCAGAAGGAGTTCGGGAGGTTGGCCAAGAAGCAGAGGGGTTCGGTTGCTTTTAAAGGCCTTGGAGAGCAACGATCGAGGAGCTTCATACGGGAATCCCGTGAGGAGACGCTAACGGCGCCGAATGCACAGGGATTTTGACGGTATTTCGGGCATGTTTTGTGGATCCGATGGGTTATAGCAGGTATGTGCTTCATTTCGTTCCTTTTTTTTTCGTATTGCATGGAGGTCAACATGTAGCTATATTTTATTCAGCTACAGCATTATGTTGCAAATATCAATTTTATTAAGGGTTTTAGACAACAAATTAGAGATGAATTAGGCTACAAGTAGTGTAGCTAAATTTTATTTATCTACACTATTATGTTGCAAATATCAATTTTACTAAGGGTTTTAGATGACAAATTAGAGATGAATTAAGCTACAAGCCTCTTAAAACATTGAAGATTTACACAGATCTTTCGATATTGAGTACAATTATTTTATTATGATTATCATGTCAATGATTACTGGGACTAAGAAAATCAATATTTTGTCCTCTAAAGTTGTGGAACCCATACAACCGAAAGAATTATATATAGTTGAGGTTGATTCAAATGGAGAAAAGATAATTCATCAATACTTTTGAAGAAGTCTTCGAAGCAAAAGATGACTTGTAGCTACAATATTAATAAATATATGATGCTATTGAAGCAGTGTCTTTATATACATAAGATCATATTCATGAAATTGAACCACACTCTCCTCTCGTTCTCCCACTTGCGCTCTCTCTTTATCTAATCATTCCCTCCAACTCTTACCCAAACCCTAGAACCCTTGACAACAACAAAGCAAGGAAGTCACGAGCAAGAGCTCACTGATAGAAGGCACTAATGAAATTCGTTGTCGTGCCCTAACCAGCTGTTGTTGCCACCCTATACCTCTATCTCAATCTCTATTTCTCTACCTCTCTCTTTCTCTCTCTCTCTTTCTATATCTCTTCCTCTCTTTTCTCTATTTGCCTCTCTCCACATTCCCTCTCCCCTTTCTCTCCCTAGAAAGATAGAAGCTAAAAAATTCACCAACAACAACAACATCAAGCTTTTATCCCACTATGTGGGGTCGACTACATGAATCCTTTTTCTCCATTGTGTCCTATTAAAGGTCAAATTCTCGTTTAAATCTAATAAAGAAATGTCATTCCTAATATTTTCTAGCCAAGTCTTTTTAGGTCTGCCTCTACCTTTCTTAACATAAGTCAAATCTAATACCTCTACTCTCCTAACCAGGTCATTGGAAGGCCGCCGTTTTATTTGACCAAACCATCTAAGGCGACTCTCTCTAATCTTATCTTCTACTGGAGCTACTCCAACCTTTTCACATATATGCTCATTTCGTATCCGATCTCTAAGGGTAAAGCCACTCATCCACCTGAGCATCATCATCTCTGCCACACTTAACTTAGTATTATGCTTCTCTTTTAATTGCCAACATTCACCCTCACAAATTTTTCGTCTCGCCTCATTGTTGTCGTCATTGCCTCTTGCACAAGATAAAAAAACTCCTAAACACCTAAAATTCTCAAAATCATAATTGTAATGTGTTTGATGCAATGAGAGAAACCCATGCATGTTTTTCATAACACGGCATAAGAAACTCTTGGGCATCGCTCGCGATGTGGTGGGTAAGCTATGTGTGTGTTTTTCTTAGCATGGTAGGGAATTCATTCTAAGTATTCGTGTGCATTGTTATAATGCGACCAAAGAATATTGCAAATTTTTTAGTATATGCACAAACACTCATGCAAATCTTTCTTAACATAGTGAGATAGAGAACAGCGGAGTCTCATGATACCATATTACACACTTTTTTAAACATTGTCTAAAAAAGCCTCAACATGGAGAGACATCAAGATGCTGAAAAAATTCATAATGAACCTGATTTGGATAGAATTCACAAAAGAATAAAGTAAAGAACCCTATGGATAATAAAACAAACAAACTAAGACTTTGTTTGGGACATCTTTCTTACTGCTTTATAAAATAGCTTTCTAGTATAATTTTTTTTTTAATTTAAATTTTTTTTACTAAAAAGTTGCTTTAAAAAGCAGTAAAAAAAGCTGCCCCAAACATAGCCTAAATGCATACAAGTGAGAAAATAAAAAAAAAAATGAAGAGAAGAAAACTATACTATACACACATGAAAAATTGAGTGGCAACAACAGAACACAAACTGAACCTACAGAGTACTTGTGATGAATTTCAGAGCTCAATTGCAAGTACATAGCTTCTTAACTGCACTATAACAAACTCTCCTTAACACTCAATTTTTCTAAGAACATACTAGATGAATTAAACTTGAAATAAAAAAAAGAATCAAAATGAGCTCCTATAGAAGTGACTCTCTATGGGGCCATATGAACAAAATGCAAATCACAGACAGAAATCACGTCATTTTAAAAGCACGCAAAGCATTCCAACTTATGCTTCTCATAATCGGATCAGTGACATTTGCATCAGCGAACAAAACACAAGCAATAATAAATCAAAATGCAAAGTCACATGCATGTTCCAAAGGCAATACATTCACATAGAACTTTAGCGGACCGACTGTTAAGATCAAGGTAATTCTGAAAAGGCATGTATTGACAAAATTTTTGGACGACAAAAATAAATGTCAAATAATTCTTCACAACTACGGAATATCATATTTATGTTCCTATTAATCTTTGGTTGTAATAAAATGCATTCTCTTTACCTTCCTCATATTGTGTATGCAATGCAGTGAGAGACTCTTCTAATACTAATGTGTACAAAATAAGAGGTTTTCTTGAGGTCAATGTTGTAACGATGGACAGACTTACCAAATATTCCGCAACACTATCAAACACTTTCTGCATTATTTATCTCATTTGAAGCGAACATTTTTTTCATCAGCTTGATAAATAATTAATATATGCTCGACATATTTAATACAAAACACAATGAATGCTAGTTGTCCATGCAAAAAGCGAAGCTGGCGAAGATCATTTGATGAAGGAATCTCAATGATCGTCTTGGTGTTGTTCAAGTCAATCTCAACTTCTTAATGGCATACAATGTACCCAAAATTATTCCTAAGAAAACCCTACAAGAATGCTTAAGAGGATTCATTTTGAAATCAATTTTTGTTTATTGTTTCAAATACAATTCCCAAATACCAATATGATATTTTTCATCCATATAATGTTGTGGAATGGAATACTTGTAGCTCAGCATTTCTCCTTTTCATCCGCCTCCTAGACAATTTTCCTCCAAATGAGGAAGCTTTGGCATTGTACCTTTCGAATGCAAAAGGCTCAGTTGGAAGGATGGTAATGCTTATAAGTATGGCAGAGATCTTCCAGCCAGTGAAAATTCTCTTCATAATTGGGGCCACTATATTGGATAGCCTTTCAAAGATTAACCTCCTCTTCTGAGGGACCTCTACAACAGTGACAGCTTTAATGTGCAGGTTTGGTAAGTCATGCAGGTGCTTTAATAGGATGAGGCCTTCCAATGTAGCCTCACATAGGCATATCATGAACCGGAACAATAAAAGCCATGGTAGCAGAAATAAAAATTTACATCTACCAAAGTGTATGGTGGCACCATCATCTCCAATATTAATAACAACACTGGTGAGCTACATGGTGGATCCACATCCAAGTTGTATGGTGAAAGGGGGGTTCCTAAGATCCATTATGCATAAATTAAAGGTGAATATGAGTAATCAGTATTTACATAACAACCCACAGTTATAAAATGCAGAGGTAAGATAATGTCAAATTGCATTAACCAAGCAAGCTTCATGTAATAATTATAAACATTCAGAACCATGCTCAAACGAGAATTTTAACATTTATGGGATGTTAATTGAAAAAAAGATTTTAAAATGTAACTTTATTGTTATTAACTACTACTATAGTGAATGAACAACTAGCCAAAAACGAAATGAGAAGTCTTCCCCAACAAAGTTACCAGAAATCTATGGGCTTCAAAAGTTCACAACCCGGGCACTACTAAGAGAGTTTTGGTTTCTGGGTCAAATTTTCAAAAGCCAGGTTAAATTGAACATAAGATACCAATAAAAAATTCCACCCCAAATTCGATAGCTTTATAATCTAATTCTATATTTCACACAAGCACAAGATCTTATGGTTAATTGCCCCTTCCAATAGCAAGAGATAATCTTTTATTAAGGCTAGCCATTACAAGCTAAACACATTTTAAAATTTATCACTTTATACATAAAATGATTGATGAGGAAATGATGATGAACTCGATCAGGATATCATAACTCTATCGCCTTTTGTTATAATTTATAGTCAACTTAGTCAGAGAATGCAATCTCTCTCAACTAATTGAAGGATCCTTACGAGTAGCTATGGGTTGCATCATTTAAATGAACCTTATAAATCTTGGATGAATATTTGTCTAAGAGGTTAATAGAAAATTTTGTGCCCAATCAAGTGTACTCTATGATTTATTGCTCCAGAATTTTTTTAGCTACTAGATAAATAACGGGCCTTGGCTATGACCATAACTTTATTTAGTCATTTGTGACAAAACCACTAGGTCAGAGGGTCCTGGACATAACCATTTACCCGTTGTGCCATTTGGTGACAATACTAATGGTTATAGGACACATGCAACATCCTTATAAGTCATTTGAAAATGAATAATAGTGATATGCTCGACAAAATATTTGCTCTTTGTGAGCTGAGATAATCCTCAAATTTATCAACCTTAATACATGGTTGTTGAAATTGAATGAGTTTTTAGTTTAAGTTTTAGGGATTAATTTCTCTTGAAATATTTAATTTTTTTATGAATTCTCCTAATATTCTCGCATTTTGTTTGAATTCAAGCCTAAAATGATTTGTACATGATTTGAGGGTATTTTTGTAATAATATTTGCTTAAGTTGAGATTTACTTTCAACATAGCTTTCATCAAAATATTTAAAACATAGCTTTCATCAAAATATTTAAAAATGTCATTTAGTCATTTGAACTTTGTCACCTATATACCCATTTGCTGATAAAGGATTGTTCAAATATGAACTTTTAGAGTTGTCACGAGCAGTGACCTTAAGAGTTTGTATTTTTATAATAATTGTTTTTTAATAAAATACAATGGTGATCTAATGCAAATTTAAAAAATCAAACATCATCTTAGTTTTTGCAACCATTTATTCATTCATTAAAATAAGATTTGAAAATAATTCTTCCAGGTAAGCTATTTAAAATTTATTACTATTATATCTCTCATAAGATTCAAGTCTTGTCAACTCCGATCCTAACGAGGAGAACCATACTTCAACTATAGAACTTACAACTTTATCCTATAAATAAAATGACCTGCTCAAGAGTATCATGTAATGATAAGTTTGATTTTTAAAAGAGAGTTTGTAAAATTTCTAGAGAGATAATAAGGTCATTTTTTAGACTGTTTGCACACTTCTCGATGGGAGGTCAAACTTAAATTTATTTTATTTTGACCCATGCAACATTCTCAAACTTTAAATTCAAAATTTTGATGAATTTAGTTGTATCATATGCAAGATTATTGATTTTGATGGTTCGATATATTGCACACATCTTTTGATAGTGCATTCGTGTAGTGCACTTGTATACTTCTTAGTGCACTTACAAAATGCATTTGTAAGTTTCTTGATGTGCTTATGTGATGCACTTGAATACTTGCATAATCATGTGTGTTTACACAGTGTGTTTGTACATAAAAAATTGTCGTAATGTACAATTAGTCAACACATGGATAAAATCAATTTTGGTTTTGATGCATCCTCCACACTTTGTCAAAATGGTTATGTAGCCCATGACACACAACAATGCAACACCTTCTCATTTGGAAAAAAATTCATTCACGAGAGTGCATTGTTCATTCATAGGATGCACTACTTGTTAACAGGATGAACTATTTGTTCACTAGGCATCTACGAGCTCCTTTTTTAATAATTAGCATGTGTCACTTCGGACACTCATACACACCTGTGGCATGCAACAGGTTTGACCGTTATTTTTTGTTTGGAAATGATTCACAAGAACACAATAATTTGAGATGTATAAAAGTCTCATTCACAAGACTTTGCATTTTGAGTTTATTATTACTTGCATTCTTCCCACAGAAGGGGATAAAGGCTGTCTTTCGTTGTATTACTCGCATTCTATTCGCTTGTGCGTATGTTATGAATCTAGTTCAAGTGTCACGAATAGAAATCTCTTGAACGCATGTGACTTATATTTTATTTAGCTAGGGCCCACAGATAATCATTTTTTCAGCTATAAATAGAAGCCCTTTTTAGTTTGCTTTTGTTCTCAGTCATTGTATTCATCCTTAAATTTTTTGAGTGTTCAAGCGATTTCTAGGAGCAAAGGGGAAATTTTGTTCATGCTTGTTGGTGAGTTCATTACATATCCCTTGTAAGTCCTATTTCAGTTCAAGTCTTATCTTTATTTATCACTACAAAAGTAGCATTTCAAGTGTTCACATTTTTCATAATACGAGTTTCTATATATTATTTTTTTATTTTTAATTACATTTTGTTTGCGAGTCACTTTCATGTTGCTCTTTTCAAGTCCTTAGTTGACTAAGAAGTTCGGTGGCCTCTTGTTTCAAATTTATAGATTGTAACGTCCATGGAGAGATATTTCAAACAATCATCAAATTCAAATGCATCAAAAACTGTAGATGAGAATAACAATGAAGATTGTATTTATAATGAAAACTCTTTCAGAATATGAATAGTAGATGTTATAAATTGTAAGTTGTTTATTATCTTATATTTAATATTATACCTTTCTAGATAATAATTGAAAAAAAAAAATATTTAAAACTGTCTATGCCAGTCCCAAGCTCAGAAGAAAAATGTTGAGGGAAAATTTAAACAAAAAATAATTTAAGTCCCCCTAAATAAATTTTCTGGCTCCACCACTGGTTGTAAGAAACTTGATGTCTAACTTTTTTAATAGAAAAAAATTAATAATGTCCAAAACACTTTAAAAAGTAATCTACTTAACCTCACAATTGTTCTACAATAGCTTTTACAGGTACCCACAACCACCCCAGGAAATATCCTAAATAGCTCCTTGAACAAAAATCTTTATAAAGTCCATAATAGATTTTCCCTTAGTGAAAAATAAAGATATGGCAATGATATTCCATAATGGAGAAAAAAAGAAAGAATAACAGACATTTGCTAACAAAGCCCGATTGGCTATTAATTATTATTCCATTTGAACTTCGTCGAATGCATTTCTAGATGCTTTACTCATTTCATAAAACTCTAAACAAATTGCCAGAACCACAATGTGAAAAAGATAAGAATTTCATCATTTCACTTTAAACAAAGGAAGGCTGGAGAAAAAGGTAACATACCTTCATCTTCCTTTTCTCTTCTGTGAAGATGTAGGCATCTGACTCAGCTTGCCTTCTCTCAGCAATATGAAGAGCTTCTATGAAGTCAAGAACTAACTTTACGTCATCAGACTTTTTGTTATCATCAGAGCTGGCCGTGAAAGCCTTCAATTAAAAAATCAAATGAAATGGCAATTTATAATGAAGTAACAAAATGAAATTGAATGGACACAATGATATGTAATGGTAAACGTTCTTGCCATGAAATAACCTCTTTATCTTGAAAGAACGTAGTAATTGCATCAGTTCCCTCTGTTTTCTTATAACCATTGGAACTCCCGTCCTCAATTAGCAGAGAATAAGTTTCTGCAAGCGATTTTTCTTCCGTTCTTTCAGTATCTTGTGGAACCTAAAGGAGGGTGCCATAGCAAAATTTTAATTCGGACAAGAATGCTTAAAAAAAGCATTTTTAAGCATTTTCCGAAGGTAAAACATGCTTAATTTTACTGACAAATTAATTGAACCATATTGGATCAAGTAGAATTTTTTGTATTTCTCGGTTTAATAGTTCGACCAATTATAGTTTTAATCTTCCTAAATAAAGTTGGGCTAATAAGTCTTGTTATACCCATATGTTGTATTATAGGAGAAATACAAATTTCACAGATGCCCTTGTTTCCCTTTTTATGATAACACGGAAAAATTATTTTCAGGATTAAAATCTCAAACTAGTTGGTGGAGGAAAAGAATTCCAGTTAGAAATCAGCCCTAACATTCTCTGTTTTGATTAAGTTCTATTGAATAGTTCCATGGATGCAACGAAAGGAAAAAAAGAGCATAAAAACTTAACAAAGAAAATCATGCTTGCTTTATGCTAGATGGCCTGGTGATGCAGGACTACGTAAATGCAATGTTATGAGTTTCGCTTAGGCCTTGCACAACTCGTTGATTAGAATAAGTTTGGATTAAAATTACTAGCAATTATCCACGGCGAATCAAACAATGAGGAAGTTAATATTGCATAGGCTAAATTACATGCGCCGAAATTTGAACATTCAAGAATAATCAAGAAAATAACAACAACACAGAATAGTAGCTTCCAATGTAATCCCTAATCTAACAATGAGATCTAGGATGCATAGAAAGCGCACTCAATTCCTAACATTTACTAAGCTTTAGCGAGAGCATTGGGAGGAGACTTTGCGACTACAATCACACCGTTGAGAATTTAGACTTAAAGAAATAAGATGCAAGTGTAAGAGAAAACCTTTGCTAAGGAGCGGTGGAGATTCGTCATTCGATGCCTTCAACGTCTTCGTCCATGGCTTCTTCCAAATGTTGATCTCAAAACCTGAAATTGTGTTCAGGTTTGGCTCCAAAATTCTGAGAAAATTCTCAGATTTTTTTATGTAGGAGAAGGTGTTTGGAAGAAGAGAATTCAATACTTTCAATGCTTGGGCCTAAGGTGAGGAAGTGGGGCTGGAGAGAGGGGAAGAGAAGGCGTCAAGTGGGCGGGAAGCTGACGGGATTGAGGGATAGGGAGGAATTTTATTTCCTAATGCCAAGTTCTGATTTAGGAAATAGTTTAAGACATGGGCTGTAGGAAATTGACGTTCAAAGTATGAGAGGGAAATTGAATTTATTTCCAATAGTGGGAGTTGGGTGAATAAGAAATAAATCCTAATTATCCCTATGGGAGCCGTTGGCAAAAAAAGGTGATAGGGGCAATTAATGAGAGGATTTATGATCTCCTAATTTGGCTTGAGGCTTTAGGAAAGTATTTAGTCAAATCCAATTTGAATTAGAATTTGAAAATAGATATGAATTAAAACTTTCCCTTTTTATGATAACACGGAAAAATTATTTTCAGGATTAAAATCTCAAACTAGTTGGTGGAGGAAAAGAATTCCAGTTAGAAATCAGCCCTAACATTCTCTGTTTTGATTAAGTTCTATTGAATAGTTCCATGGATGCAACGAAAGGAAAAAAAGAGCATAAAAACTTAACAAAGAAAATCAAGCTTGCTTTATGCTAGATGGCCTGGTTTGATGAGGTGCTAGAGACTCTAGCATTATCCACAAAGAAAATGTAGCCCTAGAAAAGGGCAATTCTAAAATCAAGACCGTATCAAAATATAAAATAAATGGCTGGGATATATAATTGCATATTAAGTTAAGCCAAGAAATAAATCAAGTTAACTCAATGCAGTGAAATCAATTTCCTCATTTGAACACTATTTAAGAACTAAAAATATAAAGATACCACTTAGGTTGGGTTTAAATTTTTAACTTGGTCTACAACTCTTAAGTTGCATCCCACACTAATTTATCCAGTTTGGAGATTACAAGCTTGATCAAGTTGCAATTGTCAGAACTTGTTCTTATGTAGGAGAGCAACAGTAGAATGATAGATCGAAGAATGAAGTGGATTGAAAGAGTGGTGGGTGAACTTCGAATTCTAGTAGTTTTCTTAAACCCAGAAAAGTATTCAATACCGTATATTACCTTCCTCCCCGTCCATCCTCCTACTCCAAGCAAAAAATAAGTTAAAACTAGCTTCTGTCACACAGGACAGCAAAGCACAAAAATCAGAAACAAATGGAAAAAACAACTAAAAGGTTTTTACTACTTAAAACAGATACTATTCAAATCAGGTGATAAGCTTTGGCGGAATCATCAACGATTTGGATGCATATCACAAGATCGATGGCCCAGATTGCAACAGGCTGCTGCATCAATAGTCCATTTCTTCAGAAGAACTCAGAATCAGAGTTCAATTCACCAATTTTCGCAGCATCAATAGGATGGTACTCAAAAATGTCTTTCACATTAAAAGTTTTGAAAGTTTCATGTGCTTAGGAAGATCAATAATGTAAGCATTGTCACTTTTTTTTTCTTGGAAATGAACCATTCTTCTTAGCTTGTAATTTGTGGATGCGCCTATGGGATAGAGGTGTTTGTTGACGTGAACTATAACTAAATCTCCTTCCTTAAAGACCTTTTTTGCGATGATAGAGAGTTGGCTGCAGTTTATACTTTTCATTTAAATCGATCAATTTTTTATTTAACTTATAGTGTGGTTGTGTCAAACGTCCTCCCAAATCTTCAGCCTTTCGGTTGTGTTGCCAGGGCATCAGCTCAATACGATCAACTATGGCATTAAGTGTCTTTGTATGCATAATGGAAGTGGTTGAAGATCCAATAGAGCCGTTAACCATACTATTGATAAAGAACACAACTTGTGCAAGAGCTTGGTCCCATATCTTTGGTCAAACACCTGTTATGATGTAAATCATGGATTCCAAGATGCAATTAACAACAGGCATCTGCTCGTTGGTTTGTGTGTGATTGTTGCCACTCAGTTTTTTTTTTTTTCTTTTTAAATAGTTGCTACTCATAGATAGAGCAGTATCAACTTTCCTAGAAAGCACATGCTATAAGCAACTTATAAAATTAACATTGTGATCGGAGGTGATAGTCCTTGGAATACCAAGTAAACAAACAATTTCTTAGAAGAAGAGATTCACAATATTTTCCGCATCCGTTAATTTCCAGCAAGAAATGGAATGAGCCATCTACAAAAACCTATCAGCAATGACAAAGGAAGAGTCCGTTCAATGCGCGAATGGTAAATTCCAAATGAAAGCCATTCTTTACATCTTCCTAAATGTTATCCAAAACCAAAAACAAACCATAAAAAACAAATATTTTGATATTGAACATTTGCAGCTTGACAAACACCGCACTTTTGTACAAAATTGGTAATGTCTCCCTTCATTTGTAATTAACAGAATCGCTCCTAGACAACCACTATAGTTTTTAACGTCCACCGTGTGTTATGACCCACCCGCACATAAGTCTTTGATGATAAAGTCGCACAAAGATGCATGAGGAATGCAAAGTTAGTTTCCTTTGAAGAAGAAACTTTGTTGAATGCGAAGTCTCCCACACTAGCATGTTGTTGTCAAGCCTTCTATAATATCCATCGTCAGGAATTCAGATAAATACTCATTAATGAATGTTAATTTTAATATGATTTGCAATTATAAGCCTTAGAATATTTAATAGGGTTGTAAGTAGCCAAGGTTTTAGTTGGAAAAGTGAAAATGCAAGCAGGGAAAATTGCTTTGCAGGCGCTGCGATGCCAAGTTTGATAGCTCCGCGGCATTGAGCTCTCGGGAAAATAGAAAAAAATAGGAAATGTTTGCACTGCAACACCGCGACGCCGAGTTTTGGGTAGAGAAATTCTAGAAGATACTTTGAGAGTGTAGTGGCGCTGTCGTAGTGCTAGGTCAGAATATTGTTTTTAAAATATTAAAATATCTAAATCTATTTTGTCAAACCCATTTGAACCCCAACCATCTTGCCGGAGAAGGGAAGAAAAAGGGGGAGGAGAAGAGGTGAGAGAAAGAGAGGTAGGCAACTCATGCTCTATTTTTTATTTCAATTCCAAAATGTTTATAAAAAGATATGCTTATAAATATATTATTCTTGAGTTTGGAAAAAATTTCACTGCATAACTTTTAGTATATTATTACATACTCTTTTCTTGACAATTTAATTATAAGAATACTAAATTTTACAAGTTAGTTTGCTCTGTATGAATTTCTATAATTTCTGGATAAATATGGCACTTTTGAACCTCAATATAGCTGGTAAAGTGTGTCAAATTAGCATTTTACATATTCTCTGTAAAATTAGTAGAATTTTAGGAAATTTGAATATGCATCCGAAATTGGGGTTTCTTATATAAAACCCAGTATTTCAATTCCAAAATATTTATAAAAAGATATGATTATAAATGTATTTTTTCTTGAGTTTGAAAAAAAGTTTCACTACATAACTTTTAGTATATTGTTACGCACTCTGTTTTTGACAATTTGACTATAAGAATACTAAATTTTACAGTTTGGTTTGCTCTGTATGAATTTCTAAATTTTTGGATAAATATGGCACTTCTGAACCTCAGTATAGCTAGCAAAGTGTGTCAAATTAGCATTTTACATATCCTCTGTAAAATTAATAAAATTATGGGAAATTTGAATATTCATCTGAAATTGGGGTTTCTTATATTAAACCCAATATTTTATATACATGTTTTAGTTCCTCAGTCATATATTGCATTGCATCATATGTGAAAAGGTTAGGAATGAGCATATACGTGGCATAATACTTAGGTGGATGAGTGGATTTACTCTTAGAGATAGAAAATGAAATGAGCATATAGGTGAAAAGGTTGGAGTAGCTCCAATAGAAGATAAGATTAGAGAGAGTCGCCTTAGATGGTTTGGTCACATAAAACGGATGCCTTCCGATGACCCGGTTAGGAAAGTAGATATATTAGAATTGACTTATCTTAAGAAAGGTAGAGATAGGCCTAAAAAGACTTAGTTAGAAAATATTAGAAATGACATTTCTTTATTAGATTTAAATGAGAATTTAACTTTTAACATGACACAATGGAGAAAAAAATCCATATAGCCGACCCCAAATAATGGGAAAAGGCTTGATTTTATTGTTGTTGTTGTTGTACTCTACGATTTTGTCGTACTAGATCAAATATGAATATAAATGCAGAAATGCATATGTATTAATGTCCACTTATAAAACTCTTATTTATCACCTCCCACC
Organism: Dendrobium catenatum; assembly: GCF_001605985.2. Classification (NCBI taxonomy): domain Eukaryota; kingdom Viridiplantae; phylum Streptophyta; class Magnoliopsida; order Asparagales; family Orchidaceae; genus Dendrobium; species Dendrobium catenatum. The sequence continues at coordinate 2,351,366 of NW_021319315.1, read as the reverse complement.
TGCTTGAGGTAGGTGCAGAGCAGAGCCAGAAAGAATATAATATATTCCAACACAAAATCATCTCAGAGCCACAACATAACAAAATACATAATAGAGATACATTTGCATTGGGCTCAAAAATAGAATTCAAAGTGCACTTTTATTTCCATAATAGAGTTCCAGTACGCCAAAATTGTAGAGTAAACAAAAAATTTATTTTTTATGTTTAATTTAATTATGACTTGTGAATTGAAGGAACTCTGATATGGGGAAAGGGTTAACCTAATGAGATTTTGATGAGGACATCGACAGACGCTACCGACATGTTTATCGACGAAGGAATCGCAAATCTACGGCTACGATTTAGCGCCTCTACTTTTGATACATTTTTCATGTTATGTTTATTTAGTTATTTATTGTTTTCTGCATTTACCCCTTTGGGAAATTGTCTTGTTATTGTAGCCCAAAGGGTGATTTCGTACTTTTCATTTTCATGATTGGAGACCTATATATAGTGGTCTAATGTGTTGTAATTCTCTTGATGAATGATATGATAGTTTACTTTCTTCTTCTTCTTCTTGTGAGTGCACTAGAGAGAAGGGAGAGCCCAACGAGTGGGCAAACGCAATACCCACCAATCACCGGAAAAGTCCGTGGCTCGTGGTTTTCTTTTTCGTTCCCTATTCTAGTTCTGTTATCTCCCACCGGCTCCTCATCATCTTTCCACCTTCATCCCGCAACCAAAATATCTCCCCTTGATCCCATCAAGTCTCCTTTCCAAACCTCCACCCGCCGGCCTAAGCTATTGGCCACCTCACCCGACGCCAAACCGCCTTTGATCCACCTTGACCGTCGGCCCCCCTCCATATCCCACATCATTCTGTTGATTTCAATCATCATAATGACTCCATAATTTGGTTCTTACATTTAAGGGAGAAGTTAGAAAATTTTGAAATTAAAAAATTTTCCATATTTACAAAATTCTAAATAAGGAAAGTTTTCGAATTTGAATTCAATCCAAATTTCATTTAAAGCGGAATTATTATTTTCCCTCCTAATAGACCTCAACTTGTTTGGAAAGTGTTTAATCTACTTAATTCCCTCCCCTCTCCCTCTTAATGCCGCCGGCCACCTATAGGGGAAATCCACTCTTGGCTTCCTAATGAGGCTCCTCCCATAATTAATTTAATTTTCAAATTTCAAATTAGTTCCCTCCCATACTCAAAATCTGAAATTACTTTCAGATTTGGATTAAACCTCACCCTCACCTTAACCTAACCTAAGCTTCTTCCTTGCACACCCCTCTTGGGAACCTTGGTTGGCTAATGAAACTTGAAGCCAAGAGAAGAAGACAACCTCTCCTCCCAGACTCGTCATTGGTGCATGGCCGATCCTGAAATCGACCACGGATTCATATCGACGAGGAAGGACGGATATCCTTGGATCCCCGTTCTTTGACGTTTTCTTTGGCAACGACGAAACTGTTGAAGGGTACATCGACCGCATCATGTACCAATTGACATTGTCGATTGAAGAGCACATTCCACCAAGTTGTTGGATCATCGTCGGCCACCCACCGCCTCCTCCACCACCAGCTACCGCTCCGTCAACGAAGGTCCTCGGCGCCGTCTTTCTAGTGGTAAAGTCCTTCGTATGGTTCATTTTTCTCCGCTAAAGCCTACGAGCGATTGAGTGAGAAGGTACTCAAGGTGAACCTCTCGTTGTTAAGAGTTGGATTATGTTATGCATACTTAGCATTTACTATTGGTCTTGAGTTTGATTGGATTGTTTGGTTAATCTCACTTCTTTGGCCTAAGCAAGTTGATTACTTTAGATTCTTAATTCTTTTTTATGTGCAAGCAATAAATTTTCATTAGCAAAGTTTCAATCAATTGTTCCTTTTAATTTCGCAAGTAACTCCTAGTGGTATCACATCAGATTTATACTCATTCAGATGTTTAAAATATTTCAGGCAAAGGTAAAAGTCCCGTTAAGTAAATTGAGTCTGATAAGGAGCAGGAAGTCTGATTTTGTAGTTCAAAATATATTTAAGCCTTTTATTGCAATTATTGTATTATGAACTATGTTATTTAAGTATTTTGGAGGAAATATTCTACATGCGCATTTTAGATGTTTATTTTATACTATTTGGATGATTAGATGGCTCTAAAGAAATAAAAAATTGGATTGAGAATTAATAAATGAAAAAAAGAATGTAGGATAAATTCCTCATTTAGGTCTTGGGGTATTATAAAGTGGTATCACCGCAACGGTTCGGAGGAATTGAATCAATACTAGAGTCGTCGGAAATGATTTGTAAGTTAGGGAAGAGAATGTTAGGTAGTTTGATGCTAATTTCTATAAGAGTAATTGTAAGTCATTGAGCTTGTTATATTGAACTCTTTCGTTTTGAATACTGTGAAGTGTTGTTGTGAATGGATTTTCAAGATCCTGAAGCAACCGATCGGCAAAGTTCTTTGTTCCAGAGCTGCTATAATTCATAATACTGCAAAAGCAATAACCCCGGATTCAATGATGCAGTTGGTTGGGCTAGTGACATAATTAATGGGAGAAGGGCAATGTAAGATGTTGGGTGTGAGGGAAGAAAATATAGATCATCATTTGCAGTTATTCTTGAGATTGAAATATCCTCATTTTTATGGAGATGTAGATCATCAGGCTGCAGAAGATTAGTTGTTGAGGTTAGACAAAATCTTTTAATAACATGCAGTGTCCTGAGGGTTGGAAAGTGTCATTGGCGATTTTTTTTTTTTAATGGAAAAGCTTAGCGCTGGTGGATAGGCCAGCAAAGAGAATTTTTTAAAGCAAGACATACTAAAATTTCTTAAGAAGAATTCATGGAAACTTTTAGATTAGTTTGCACCGCCATCTACGGGTAGCATATGCAAGAACAATTCTTAAGGCTGATTCAGGGAAGCAAATCTGTAATGCAATATGAAATAGAATTTACAGTTTTGGTCAGGTACACTCCTCAATTAGTGAATACGTCAGAATAGAAATGTTATCATTTTCTGAGAGGATTGAGGGGTAGCCTAAGGCATCTACTGGTGTCTTTTTATATTTAAGATTTCTTTGAGTTAGTGGAGCAAGATAGGTTAGTGAAAAATAATCTACAGCTAATCAACAAATATGGGATGTAAGCAGGAAAAGATTTGGAGGAGAGCCATGTAGGAGTGGAGTTAGTTGAAAGAAGCCCAAGTTTGGTGGTGTTGGAGAGTCCAAGAAGAAAGGCTTTGCAATTTCTATGAGTGCAAGTATCCCTGTCTATTAGTAATGTTCCGTTGTGTGGATAGTTGGTAGGAGTCATTATGGCAGATGTTATCGCTACACAGGCCAATGTTTTCCATTGTGGCCAATCTGATTAAAAGGTGGCTCAGTACCCCAAAATGTACTAGAAGGTAGATTTAAGGCAAAAGGAAGTTAGAGGCAAACGTCAATAATAGCTCCATCCAAAGCTATTAGCAAGGGATCAACAGCGTGTAGCGAGAGCAAATTCAATGGAAGGCCGTCAAGAGTGCAAAAGGATTCTACAACAGTTGGTAGTGCCCCTTCAGTTCAACCTAAAGTATATATTTTGAATCAGCATGACGCAAAGAAGCTCCATACGTGATAATAAAGCATGACATGTTTCTTAGCAACCTTGTAATATTCTTTTTTATTTCGGTGTCAATCTGTTAGATTGGTCATTGGACCGGTCCAACCTAGATTGGCTCAATTTTATCAGAGGCGGAACAAGAGTTCCGCCACCATGAGTTCCACCCCTCCTCCAGACGGCTTGAATGAAGGAATTAATGTGGTTTATGAGGGAAAATTCAGAGGGGCTGTTTATAGATGATTTTTTTATTGTATGCTTTAAGAAGGAAATTTTTCTAAGGTTAGTATATCTTGTATTTGTTGAAATTTGGAGAGTTTTTAGGTTTTTGTTGGGCTCCAACCACCGGCTAGAGATTTGGAGAGCCAGATCCTCCTCTCCAATTGAGGATCCATTATATATTGCCTTGTTTGTTTCTTCCCTCTTTCATCTATTACAAAGTTACCCTTGCTATTCCTCTTGTTCTAGTTGTGATTTGTGTTGGAGATTGCTAAAATTTAATTTCAACCAAGTATTATCTTGAGTTATACAAGCACTTCCTATCACAATCATTCCTTTAGTCAACTTGCTTGTTTTTCTCTTCTTCATTGCACAAAAGCCAAATCCTTGTCTAACATTAAAGTTTTTTAGGAGTGGCTATAAGAATGTTTAAACACTTTATCTAAGGAAAACAATATATATATATATATGATTTATAGAGAGAACATTTTTAATTTTTTGAAGGAACTTCTCCAATAATTTGAGACATCTCTTAAATACTTTACTCCATAAGAGGGAAAATTATAATTTAAATTGATCAATGAAGTGCATGGATAAAGACAAGTTGCATATTAAAACAATTTCTACCTAGAGGATAAACTTCAAAACCAAGCAAACAGTGATGACACAATGGTAATTAATCCTAAATCTTGCATGGATTGCTTCCATATAAAGGAAGACAATCTGATAGTCTGTTCACTACACATTAGAACATTTAAAAAGAAAATTGAATAAGTTTCGCTTAGAAAGATTGCAGAAGAGATCTTTGTCATGGTTTGAAATTGTATGATTAGAGGTTTGTCTCAATACAATTTAAGAAAAAGGCAATGAGACATACACCTCACCTTTCCCCTCAGTGGACGTGAGGCATGCTCAGCACAATTTTGAAGACGTAAGCTTCAAAAATTAAGGTCTAGGCAATTTTAAAATTTTAATTTATAAACTTTATATATATAATTAAACATATTTAATATAAATAAACTAAAACAAACTTGAGAAGAACGTCATAACCTCAAACACAGCCACACGCAGAAGATCCTCAGCCCACCCCAGATCTTGTTGTCTTGTTGTCACTACTGTGCCACCTCTGTTACTGCATTATCCCAATTAATTACAATAATGGTTCTAATGAAAACCCTCTAAGTTATGAGAGTTGGGGAGAATTTTGCATTCATAAAATATGACATAATATTCTTGTAAGAAAAATATACCTTTTAGATCGCAGAGATCGTAAAATTATTCCAAGTTAAAGTCTATGTACCCAACACTGCTTATTAGTTTTGGACTTTAAGATGAAGGGTCAGAGCATGAAAAATATAGTATATCATTGTAGTAGGATTAGATGGTGACATTTAAAGAACTCTAACAAAAATATTTTTGATAGTAAGATTCACGATCTTAAGATTTTGTCGGTGTATGAGGAAGCTAATGTTATGTGGGAAATAGTAGCTTGTATATTAAGAATGTTGCAAAGGAAGTGCTTGGAGTATCAAAAGGAAATGCTCCTAATAGTAAATATAGTTGGTGGTGAAATTAAAATGTGAAATAAAAGATCAAAAATAAGAAGCTCTATTATAAAAATTAATTTAGAAGTAAAAATTCTAAAAATTGGGAAAGATATAAAGTTTCCCATAAGGAGCCTAAGAAAGCATTCTGCAATGCAATAACTTTAACTTTTAATGATTTACATAATAGATTAGATACTAAAGATGGCAAAAAATATATGTATAAGCTAGCCAAACAAAGAGATAGGTGTAGTAAGGATTTAGTTCAAGTGAAGTGCATTAAGAATGAAGATCCAAAAGTATTTTTTTAGAAGATGATATTGAACAAAAGTGGATGAGATATTTTGCTAAGATTTTCAATGAATATTGTAAAAATACAATTGACTATCGTGACCTTAACACTATAAATGAAAATAGAGATTTTTACTTTTATTGGCGTATTACTAAAACTGAAGTTAGAGAGGTTTTAAATAAATGAAGTGTGGAAAAATTATTGGACCTGATGATATTCCAATAGAGGTGTGGAAATAGTTACAAGATGAAGGAATTTATTGGCTTACTAAAATTTTTAATATTATTTTGAATGCTAAAAAGATGTCAAATGTGTGGAGAATGAGTGTGTTGATTCCTATCTTTAAAAATAAAGGTGATGCACAAGTTTGTGCAAATTATAAAGGAATTAATTTGATGTGTCATACTTTAAAACTATGGGAGAGAGTTATGGAGCATATGTTACGACGTGATACTAATGTTTCTCAAAAATAATTTGGATTCATGCCAGGTAGGTTTACTATGAAAGCCATACATTTATTGAGAGGTTTGATGGAGAAGTATAGAGAGAAAAAGGAAGATCTTTATATGATATTTATTGATTTAGAGAAAGCGTATGATAAAGTTTCAAAAAAAAAGTGCTATGGAGAGTTCTAAAAAAGAAAGGGATTAGTAATGTTTATAATCAATTCATTAGGGATATGTATGTTGGAGTTGTTATTTGTGTTCAAACATAAGGTGGTTTGAGCAAGTATTTTCCAATTTCAATTGGATTTCATCAAGGATCAACCTTAAGCCCATATCTTTTTGTTATAGTCATGAATGTTCTTACTAGAGATTTGCAAGAGGATGTTCCTTGGTGTATGTTTTTTGTTGACGATATTCTTCTTGTTGATAAGATTAAAGAGAGTTGAAGGTAAACTTGAATTATGGAGGTCAACCTTAGAGTCTAAAGGTTTTCGTTTGAGTATATCTAAAACCAAATACATGGAGTGTAATTTAGTAGTAATAGATCTAGTGGGGGGTTTGTCACTGTAACCGATCAAGTCGTTAATAAGAGTACACGTTTTAGATATCTTGGGTCTATTGTTCAGAGTGATGGTAAAATATATGGGAATATTATTAGTAGAATTCAAGTTGGATAGATGAAGTCTAGGAAAGCATCGGGCTTGTTGTATGATAGAAAAGCACCACTCAAACTTAAGGAAAAATTCTATGAGTGTTGCAGAGATGAGGATGCTTAGGTGGATGAGTGGCTTTACTCTTAGAGACAGAATACAAAATGAGCATTACGTGAAAAGGATAGAGTAACTCAAGTGACAGATAAGATTAGAGAGAGTTTCCTTAGATGGTTTGATCACATAAAACAACAGCCTTTCGAGATGTATTAGATTTAACTTACGTTAAGAAAGGTAGAGGTAGACCTAAAAAAACTTGGTTAGAAAATATTAAAAATACCCTTTATTTATTAGATCTAAATGAGAAATTTGACTCTTAATCTAACAAAATGGAGAAAAATGATTCATGTAGCCAACCCTATGTAGCGGGATAAAGCCTTGATGTTGTTGTTGTTGTTGTTGTACTAAACTAGGAGTAGGAGAGACAATTTATTTAGCAATGGTTATAGCATTGTATGACTTTAATAGCCTTAATTTGATTTTATGATATTAATTTAAATTTAATGTTGGTATGGTATTTATTATTTCATATTTTTATTAATTTAATGGTTTAATTCTTAGGCTTAAAATTTAATAGTTTCATTCTTAGGCTTACACCTCAAGGCTTTTGTCTCGTCTCACGAAATGAAAACTCCACAATACTCGATTGTGCAATTTCAAAGACTAATCTCTAAAGAGATCAATTATAGTCATACAAAAGGTAGAATATTGGGCGGCAAAATTATTGGCTGTTTTGCATTCATTGCGCAGACTGATTATGAGTTATCACACATATGCTAAGATAATAGGTTGATACCCATCAACATTATAAAAATAAATAAAAATAAAAATCTCAGTTGGCACGGCAAGGCTGCACAAGATCTCAGGATAGTTCTGATAAATGCAAAATATCTAAGAGAGTAAAGATATACTACATAAGAGCCCTCTGTGGTATTGGGCCTACTTCAAGAGTATGATCGATCAGAACAAGTCCGAAAAGCTTTTTAGGATGTTTTTTCCTTGGCGGAGAAGTTTTTCTGCTGTCGGCTATTGTTTCTTTTAAATGGCCACGGAACTGCCTTCAAAAACAGCAAACTAATCAAGTCAGATCTCTAGCTGGGTTCTCATGGCCTCAAGTGACAAGTTTTCTAGGACTTCTACTCTGAGATAAAGTAGACCTAATTTGAAAGCATAAGCATGATACAATAGATCCTTAAATTCAAGACTTCGCATAATCAATCTGAAGGCTGAATAAAAAGAAAATTTTTTATGATTGCAAGCTATTCTAGGCCTACTAGAAGAGAGTTATTGGATGTTGAACAAATTTTACAGCAAAAGGACTGCATAAATTGACCGATCTGATTTGGACAACAAAAGGTGCTAATAGTTTGGGTTTCTGGATTATAACATAAAATTCCTACAGGAGCAAAAGACAATAGAACTGTGCTTAAACTTATCTCATCTTCAATAACAATATTTAAGTATAGCTTTCATCAAAATTATTATGCTTCTTATGAGCAAAGCAGCAAATTCTTCTCACTAAATCATAGCTAATATGTAGTAGTCGTTTCGAGACATTTTCAATTCCAAATGGATGATCAAATGCCCTATCACATCTCAGTCCAATCTTAGAGTAGATTCTGAGCCATCAGAAATGCTGCACTGGAATTTTCACGTCAATACCAATGGTTTATTGGCACGGTAATATAGCAACTAAAAACAGAACATGTCAAACAACAACAAAATAGCAAACTAAAAGATTCTGAAACTTAGCCTGCAGCTTTCGACACTTAGTTCAGGATTAAAAAAAAAAACACGTGCTAAAGAAACAGCCTTGTCAGACTTTACCAAGTTCAAGGAGCACAAACAGGTTGTTCCTTTGCTTAGGTTTTTTACTGGAGGCAAGTTTTGCAAGTCCTAGAAGGAACGAAATGAATTTGCAAATAGAGTTCTGGAATGGTACAGATGCATGCAGCCACAATATAATTAACTTTAGGTGCCAATCTTTCTTTTTCCCAAAGAATCGTTTCTGCTAAACTAATAAATGAAATAATGTAATGGTACAAAAACAAAAGAACAAGCATATATCAACAAGCAGAATAGATAAGGACAAGAAATTTTCAATTGAATAACTCAAAATTATTATACCTTCTGCACTTTGGTCGAGGTATCTTGATAAAAATCAGAAACCTTTGCGTCAGCATCTTTTAAATGATGAAGTGATCTATCAACTAAATCTTCCATCTGTTCCATGGAACCCTCAGTTGTCCTACTTTCTTCTTGGTTGGAGTTAATAAATGTTATGCTTCTATCCTTGTTTAATAATTCTTTAGATGGCTCTTCAGAACTCAATGCTTTCTCCACAGGAGCTGCTGTAGCATTCTCAACAGAAATTGATATCTCCTCTTCTCTGTAAGGGGCTGATTCCTCCTTTATGGGTACTGTTTCTGGAATTCCAGTATTGACCCTAAAGTCACCACCATTATTGGTTTCACTTGGTTCGACATTTTCTGCATTTGGTTTCACTTGGCTTGTGATTTCGCTGCTTCGAAAGATTTCTTTGTCAGCTGAATGCAGGATTTCTTTGTCAGCTGGAAGCTTAGAATCCGTAGTCGCTTTGACAGTGTCTAGGTTGCTAGTTCTAAGAAAAGAATTATCATCCTTAACTTGAAGTTTAACGTAGCCAGTTTGATATGCAGCTATCACTGCAGCTCCAACAACTACACTGCCTAGGATGAGTTTGGGTGCATTATTTGATGATCTAGAAGTGTCATCTTCAGGAGCAGGCTTCTGGTTTGCTTTTTTTGGAGATGAACTTGAAAATTCATGTCTCGAAGAAAGGGAAAAAGGAGGCTATTTAAAAGAATTAAAAAAAAAAAAAGTTAATCCATGTCCACGTGATCTATAAGCAGGTAAATTTATTAAGAAAGGTAGATATATGTTCAACAATCAAGAAAACCGGATGTAAGATAAGATTTTGAATACTTGACATAATTAAGAAATAAAACATTCCATTTAATTCTCCTAGAAAAAAGGCAGACTGATTAGTTATTGATAGGCTTTTATAAATACAAGAGAGCATAATATTTCTAATTTATTTTTATTGTAAACATTAAATGTTATAATAAAATAGATAATTTGGATTTCATGGGCCATGATCCATGAGTTTGGCATATCAATCTCTTCTCAAAGAACTAATTATTAGTTTTTGCAATAATATCAATGCTTCAAGGCAACTTCTGGGTTACATATGACTCAAGTAGAAGAATAAACAGTAAAAAGAAGGAATTATGAATGACAAACTTCTTACAGGTCCATGAAGAAACATCTAGAGAGGGAGCATCTACGTGTAACAGTTAGGTTGCCCTATAGTGATAAGAAAGACATAGGTTTCCTGGAAACGGCTTGTCAACTAAAACACATTGCAGTCATCATTTACCTCACGAACAAAGTGCGCCTCTTTTTATTAGGATAAGAATATAAAACAGAGCAGTAGTTTTCGACTACTAACCTGTAAACATGCAGGGAAGTGCATAGGGCTTCTTGCCAATAGGGATTTGAGAAGGGTTGATGTCAGTAGTTTGACAAAGTATGATAGCTATCAAATGCTATGGCTAACTTTAAAAGTTTCCCTCTGGTAAATAAGCAATTGTTGATCATTCAGTTAGTCCTCAACTAAACTGAATGATAAGTCGTGTTCTTTTTGTTTGTGGTTCTTTTTGTTTGTGTTAAATATTGACCCATATAAGTTTAGTGCCAACACTTAATAATATTAAGCATGTCCCAACACTTTCATTTCATGGATTTCAAAAATCCAAATTAAAAAACTAACTTTAAAATCCTTTAAGCTTATTCCTCCCTTCAAAAAAAGTCAATAATTATGAATTTCATATCACTTTTATTTGGACTCAATTTACTGTTAGGCCTGTAATTTTGTGTCTCGAAACATTTATAAATAAAGTATACAGTGCGAATTTGCATTGCTTTATAAATAATAAGTCGCCTGGGAAATTCCAATTCCAAATTTATAGCTTTCACTAACTTAGAACCAAATTAGTTCAAGAAAGATGATAAGATAAATAGCTTTTTTAAATAATTGAATTAATTATTCTTCATTGAATAGTCTAAAAAATAATTTTGACTGCTTTTAGTTGTAGCAAAAGGCCTCGCATAAGAAGCTGTCTCCAACGAATACATAGAAGCATCTCCAGAAAGATGAAAAAAGTGGACTTATAGCTGTCTTTATATAACCTTTTGTCCACTATGATTTTAGCATATTGCCATACACACTAAGAAACCCTACAATTTAAACAATAAAATAAAATTCTACTAGTAAAATCAGTATGTACATCCCTATATCCTTCCCTGTCAAATAACAAGTCCATGAACCTATAGATCAATTTGATGCAATATCCTCTATCATCTTTTTTGCTGATTCCAGGTTCACTAAAATAGAACAAAGATAATCAATAGTAATTCACTAATTCTAGCCAAATAACTATTTAGTCATAAAACTGGTTGCTTGTTTATGTCAGCTCTCAAGCTTTATGATCTGCCTATAATACAAACAATGGTGGTCATCGTGAAAATACTGCAAGAAACTATTGCAACTAGACAAGTGTCCGCTCTACTATTATAACTCGTCAAGAACTGGTTCTGAAATCCGGACTTCATTCTTCTCCATTATATCAAGAAAGAAAAAATTTTCTAACCACAGCTTATAATAACTTCTCCTACCAAATACATTTAACCACCGTTCCAGGAAAGTACTTGCAACCACTTCTTTCCTCAACAAAATGAGGAGTTTAAAGAAAAACAAACTGGTAAATGCAGTAGATGAATCTATAAGGGAAAAAGAAATGCCTGCCCCAGGCCTGCTCTGTGCCGCCTCCCAAGAGCTTGACCGGACGAAAGCCTCCAAATGCACCTGCAGGAAATTTAATTCAAGATAAACAAAAATGGGAAACATAAAAATCATGTCTAAAATATCTGATCGTAATCCAAAATTTTCGATAACGAAGCTGCCAGATACAGAACCAACTCTGAAAAACCTTTAAAGAAAATCGTAGAACAGGTTTAAATAAAATGGCCGATGAGAAGGAAAAAAGAAAGATGAAGTTGTTCCCAAAGAAAGTCGATAAAGGGAAAGTTACAAAGGGGTGTTGAAAACCTTCGAATCATTGCGGCAAACGATCCACTGACTCCGAAAAGAATAACGAAGAAAACTTTTCCTGCCTCTTACTTTCGTTGCTCGATCCCTCCTCCTCCAACAAACTCTACCGGAGTCGGAGTCGGAGTCTCTCGCGGCCTCCTGAGTCGGTTCGAATAGAAGTTATTCTAACCTTCTAGGGGAATATAAAGAAGGCTTCGTTAAAATTCAGATTCCATGGATCGGGCCAATGGACCTGCGGCTTCGGTTTGGCGCTTGGGCTAGACCTTTGACGCATGTGGGCCTAGGGATGTAAGTGAGCCCTAAAAAGCTTTTGGATGGTTTTTTCTTTCTATTTTCTAAAATAATTTTTAGTATAAAAATAAAAATAGAAAAAAAATCGTGATAAAAAAATTATCATGAATAAAGTCTCCGGAATTTTTTAGTAAAAATTTACTTTAAAAAAATTATCTTAAATTGAGTCTGTCTTCTCGTGAGCCTACACATATCCAGCTACAAATTAAAATGTAAAATTTAGCTTATCTATTATATGAGTTTGAGCTCATGCTCAAGCTTAATCCGGCTTTGCTCATCGGTTTATCCAGCCAACTCCATTATATTAGCCAAACTAATCATTCTTTGTCTAAATTCAAAATAAGAATTTGTGCTTCAAAAATAAGCCAATTTTGACCTTTTTATCCAAGCACTTGAGTTGAGCTCGAACCACATATCTTTTACTCGAGTCAAACTCAAGCTCGGCAAATGAGAGCCTTTAAGCCAATTCATAAACCAACAAATTAAAACTATGGCTATACATTGAGCTAGTCACAATTGCTCACGTAAGGATATATGTTCATATACTTGCACTTGATTTTGGGATACATTTGAATAAACTAATTAACCTTTTAGAATTTATGGGATATATGTTTGGTGGCCAATTCATAAACCAACTGTCGTCAGACTTTAACCCGGCCGCCGAGTGACACCAGACTTCCACTCAGCTTCCAATTATTATTGAACTTTCACTCCACAATAGTCTTTACGACTTCCATTGCCCGACGACTACAGTCCTTACAATCACAGTCACTCGACTATGGTCTTTCTGACATTTGTCTCCCATCAATTACTATCCTTTTGACCTTCATTGTCAGGCAACAGTCTTTCCAACCTCCGTCGCCCTCTGATTATGGTCCTTCCGACCTTCGTCGCCCTCCGACTACGATCCTTTCGACTTTCATCGCCTGACAACGATCTTTTCGACCTTCGTCACCTGCCGACTACTATCCTTCCAACCACCGTCACTCGACTATAATCTTTCTGACCTTCGTCGACTGCCGACTATGGTCCTTCTGAACTATGTCTCATAACAACAGTATTTTTGAACTTCGTCGTCTGCTGACTATGATCCTTCTAACATCCGTCGATAAACAATAGTCTTTCCAACCTTCGTCGCTCGTCAACTACGGTCCTTCGGACCACTGTCACTCGACTACGATTTTTTCGACATTCATCGTCTGCTGACTACGGTCCTTTCGACCTTCATCGCCTAACAATGGTCTTTCTGACCTCCGTCGTCATGCCGACTACGGTTCTTTCGACCACCGTTACCCAAATACGATCTTTCCAACCTCTGTCGCCAGTCGACTATGGTATTGCCGACCAAACGAACATATCAATTCTGATTCTTCCAATTTTCACCATGTAATGCACTATGTATGATGTATATTTGCTACGTCAAACCACGACATTCCCCTTGTAATTAATTACAAACAATAGTTGATTCATTCAAATTGGGCAAGTCCCAGTGATTTTTTCCCCTTTTTAAGGGTATTCCACGTAAAAAATTCTGATGTCTCTTATGAAAGCTACACTATCTCTCTTATCTGATTATGTGCTGGATATTCGTATAAAACTAAGATGTTAACCTTCCGCCACGAATATTCCATGACGTAACAACAGTGCAACAAACACTGTATAGGTGTATGAAAAAAAAAGTGATTTTGAGCTGTTTTGATTCATCTCATTAAAGAGAGTTCATCTTGACTAAAAGCAAGCAAGATTTTAAAATTGCTTAATCATTTAATTAATATTATAAAAATATTAATTGTATTTTAAGTATTTGATTTGAGTTTATTTATACTCAAATTAAATTATTTTTATGTCATTCATGTGGACTTTAAAGTTTATTTGGGGTAGATTTCTTCTTGCTTTTAAAATAACTTGCTAGTATAAAAATTTTTAATTCGAAACATTTTTATACTAAAAAATAATTTTAGAATCAAGAAACCTCTCCCAAATAAAGCCTAAATTTGCCAAACTTGGATTTCGTATGAATTTTCAGATAAGTATCATACTCACGCTTTAAGAGTTGGCTTAGAGATCATCTTCAGCCTAGGGCAGGAACTTTTATTTGGTCCGGTGCAAGGACCTAGAGGAAGGTTCGGTTTTGCCTAAAAAAGTGCAAATACCGAGTTTTTTTGAAAAAATACCGAGTTTTTTGAAAAACTCGGTATTTGCACTTTTTGACCTATTTTTGCCTAAAACCGAACCTTCCTCTACATCCAGTGAAAGGACCTAATAATTGCTCCTAGGGCAGATGGTAGTATCCAAATATGATTGTTTATACTGCAGGACAACGCATAAAGCACCACTTCAAAAAAAAAAAAAAAATTTAAAAGAAAGCCAGCCATAGGACAAGAAGCTGAAATAGTCTATGATGCTGTCAAAGAATATCCCCATCTAATTAAATGTAAGCAAATATGACAGAAAAATTTTGCCTGAAACACAAGATTAGAATATGCCCGTCGAAGACATTTTACCTTTTTGTTCAGGGATTTGAGGGCTCTCAATGTTGAATTTTTGCGAATAAATCATTCAAAATATTTGCTAAATGAAAGAATGTCTAAACTCTTGAAAAGAAAGATGCTCAAAATCTTCTTGAACAATAATAAATAAAAGCAAGAATCCATCATTCTTCTATGCTATCAATATTTGTCGGCATATGCCCAATCCCTTATTAATTAGGTTTACTTTGATGATGTTAATTGCTTTTAACATTATAGTCTTCATTTGGTTATTCTGTACCTTTTCTAAAATATAGTTTTAAAACAATTGTTTGAGAGAACAGAGTTAGAACGAAGAAGTTAATATCAAAAAGTTTTTGAAAGCAGTACAAAAATACAATTATCTAAAAAGTATTTACGTAAAAGTGGCACATACAAACAACTAAAAAAAATTTTAGCCATTTCAAAACTGAAAAGGCGAAATCAAGCCGTCTAAAACGAGGCAATATTTTAAACTAACATCTACATCATTATTGGATGTCTGTCTGCCACCACAAACAACCATTATTGATACTGCATTTTGTGTTTTTCATATTGTTGCGTTGCATCTTTGTGATTGTAACGTCCATGAAAGAGCCAAAATTAACATTTACATACAAAAGTGCAACAATGTCAAACAATAGCAATATTGTCTTTCTTATGTACCCCATCACCTTTGTCTCTGGCATTTTTCTCCATTGTCTTGCTAAAATTCAAATTTTCATTTAAATTTAATAAAAAAATCATTTATAATACTTTCTAACCAAGTCTTTTTAGATCTACCTCTACCTTCCTTAACATAAACAAAATCTAATACATTTTTGTACTAACAGAGTCATCAAAAGGCAAATGTTCTATATAACCAAACGATCTAAGGCGACTCCCTCTAATCATATCTACCACTAGAACTACTCTAAACTTTTCACGTATATATTCATTTCACATTTTGTCTCTAAGAGTGAAGCCACTCATCAATCTGAGCATCCTCTTCTCTGAAAACTTTATCTTAATTTTGTGCTTCTCTTTTGATGGCCAACATTCTGCTCCATAAAGCATTGCAAGTCTCAACATCATTGTTATAGAAATTTTTCTTAAGTTTGAGAGGTAATTTTCTATCACCTTATGCATTCTATCTTTGACATATTTTTCAGAAAGCAGCAAAAAAAAAAATCAAATTATTTTCAAGCTTTTGTAGCTTTGCCAATGATTTTAAAAATTGCAAATATGAAGGAATATCTGCATTAAAACATATAAAACAAAATTATTAAACAACAAGAATACCCACATCAAAACATATAAAACTCATAAATAACCAATGCAAGGTACAATGCTTGATATTTCATTGCTGATAATGCAAGCAAGAGGGATATCCACATTATTTAAGCATATAAAACATAAATATTTGGACAATAACCAAAACACACGCAGAAGCTTCTTAGGACTTCATTGCTAGCCTTAAAAGGTAATCCCTAATAAATAATGGAAGATAATATAGGATTGCAACAACAGTACACAAATGCCCATAAGAGATCCAGGCAGGGGGATTCTTCTTCAATATACCTGCCACCGCCTTCTTTGCAAACTCATTAGCTGGAGTTGACCGGACGGTTTGAGAGAAATCAGCCCGTGCCTTAATAGCCTTCTCAAATGGTTTGTAGAACTTCCACTCTGGCATGCTTTCATAGGATGACAAAGAAGAATTTCCAATGTTTGATCTAATAGCTCCTGGTACCAAAGTTATAACACGTATGCCAAATGGCCTGAATTCTAGTCTGTCAAAATAGCAAAAATAAAGCTGTATCCCATCTAATCAACAGAAAAAGACATTATTGTAATTATGGCTAGTAAAAATTTTCTCATTCAAGCCTTTGAAGGTTGGGGCGTTGATTTTAAATCTTAAGCTGAGTAAAACTAAGGAAAAGATACTTGCCTTGATGAGTAGTTGAGTATGAAGTAATCATGATAATGGATGCAGAAAAAACTTAGATATGGTAAGTAAGAACTTTCAGTTTAAATTAATAAATGACTTCGATTACTAATGACATACTAAGATTGAATGATTGAGGAAACTATGGCAGATGCATCCATTTTTAGCTGATTCCTGATATTTTTTTCAGGCTCTTTATCATGTGAGATGTTGGCCTAGTTTTTTTTTTTTAAGGATGTTTCACATACACAACACATCACATGTAAATGCCTATAAATACATTGTATGAGATGTATCAATTTGGAAAAAAATCTGAATAAAGCTTAATTTTATTTCCTCCAAATTGTATGTATTCCCTCTCCTCCCTCTCCCTCTCTCTCTCTTGCAAGAAGAGCTCAAGATGAGCGCTCAAGAATCTTTCTCCTAGTTCTAACATTAGGTATCAGAGCCTCGTTGAGGCGATCTCTATGGAGGAAAATGTTATTGAATTAGAATCGGCAGCTGAAGGGGCTGTTCAATCGCAAGAAAGACAGAAAGGCTGACAGAGGCGGACATGTTGTGTGGCTTGGAAGGAGTCAGGAGGTTTGTTGTTCCGCAAACCTTTCGGGTGGAGACTAGTTCGCCGAGTCGGGCGCGGACAGGCGTGTGGAGGGCGGTGTGCACGAGTCACGCGGGCACGCGGCAGGGCACCGGGTTAGCACGGGTGAAGGCCATGTGGTTAGAGGTTCGCGTGGGGTGCGGTGAAGCCTGCCTTGCGGGATCTTGGCAGGGTACGCTGTTTGAGCGAGGGGGCTGAGGGCAAGGCAAAGGGCAGTGTACCTAGACTTGGGATCATTAGCAGAATGGGCACAACGTTGCTAGGTGGAGAGGTACCAATTTTCATCCGTGAAGAGCTTGTCTGCAGGGAGCATCGCCACTAGATTCTCAAGACGTAAGACCGCCTGATGGGATTATGAAAATTTCATATTGCATGGGATTTGGTCATGTTGTTCCAATTGATAGTAAGAGGCCACTGATGGACTGTACCCGACAGGAGTAGGAACATAATCTAAAGAAGGGGTGGTGGACATACAGGTGTTTGCGAGGATGCGGTGGGCTGTGATGTCAGGGGTTCGCTGATTTCTTTCCCTAGTGCTGCTATTTTTGTTTTTCCCCGTTTGAGGTCGATGTAATGAAGGACTTTGCACTCTTACAGTAGCCTTGTCTTTCAGTGGCATCAGATCGGAGGTCGAAGATTCAAGATCTGTTCAGATCTTTGAGTTTGAGGTGGAGTTTTCAAGTCAGATTGCAGGTTGATCGGCGAGGAGGGTCTTTTGGTTGTTGTGTGTCGAAGCAGTGGATCAAATCAAGAACCTGTCACGGACTCCGAATCGGACAAGTACAGTATGAGGTCGCAGGTTGGAGCCCGCAAGTGTGTCCGAAGAAGACTGACAAATTGGTGTTGGAGCGCAAGCTGGAGCCGTGGATTGGAACGTGCGATGGAGGCCGTTCGCAAGCGGGATTGGGCTTGGATCGGAGGGATTGCTCATTGAGTTAGAACTGGAAGTCAGTCAGATTGCAATAGGTGCAAAGATGGTTATTTGATTGTGAAACTTGGACCAATGTAGAGATTGCAATAGGTGACATCTTATTCATGTAAATCTCTATAAATAGAGTGTATAGGGTGATGTATAATTTGGGAAAAAATCTGAATACAGCTTAGTTTTATTTCCTCCAAATTGTTGTGTATTGCCTCTCCTCCCTTTCCCTCTCTCTTTTGCAATAAGAGCTCAAGAAGCTCTCAAGAACATCTCCTAAGTTCCAACATATCATGTTTATTAAGTCATGCAATTAACAATTAAAAACATAATTAAATTTCACTGTTGAAAGGACCACAGCAGATGCAAGAATCGGATTGAGAATTCAAGTCTGGAATCATAGTTTAGGAAAATATAAAGAAAAACAATAAAGGCCAACCAACCTGAGGGTGTCAGTTAGAGCATGAAGAGCAGCTTTGGATGTAGTATAAGCACCTGCCCAAGGACCTGGAGCCAAAGAAGCTACACTGCCCACATTTACAATCTTTCCCTTTCTCCTAGATATCATATGTGGTACTACAGCTTTAATTAATTTCAAAGGGCCTGCCAATCCAAAAAAGTGTGAAATAATCAATCAATACCATAATATAGCTATGATTTTATAATATTAACATGTTTCTTATAGAACTTTGTTCTCTTTTTAAGTTAACCAATTTGTGTGCCGCAATAAACATATTAAATCACGAGTTATAGATGAACCTGATAGGAAACACTTGAAGATTTCAAGTAAATCCTATCAATAGAGACGAAAAATAGCAAAATGCTCCACAAATCCTTTGAAAAATCAACAAAATAATAATTTTTATTGAAGAAATCAAACTAACGGAAGAAATAAAGGAAGATACAATTGATCATCTATTCAAGAGGAGGAGCACTCTCCCAAATCTCTAGACACCGCTAGAGCCAAAAAAAAACATAAACCTCAGAGATCTCAACTTTCAGCCAAATTCAAGATAAAATACTAACCCTTACAAGAGAAACTATTTAAAGCAAATAAGATTACAAAAATTCCTAAACAACCCTTAATTCAAATTTTTCCTACCAAAGCAATATTTAATTGAGTTGTTCTCACACAAAGCAATATTTAATTGAGTCGTTCCCACACAAAGCAATATTTAATTGAATTGTTCCCTCCCAAAGCAATATTTAATTGAGTTCTAGGCCCCACTACTAAAATTAGAAAACTTAATAATATTATTCTATGTCATAACTTTAGCTTTATCACAACCAAAATTGCACAATAGCATCATCATATAATTCAAGAATAAGATCATCTCTTATAAATGAATAAGAAATGTATAAACAAGTTTTCTTAAGAAGAAAGTCAACTTTAATCATGAATTTTCATTGAGCATGGGTAATTCAATATTTAATATATCCTAATTTCATATAAATCTTTACAATTGGCATAATCTTTCTTGATATTATAAAAGCAAGTCAATTTGATTTTCGTTATGTGGAAAATAATTAAAACTCTAATCAAGGCAACAACATGCTTATTTTCTATCGCAGCACAGTATTTCAATACAAGAGCATATATTCTTAATATTATTCAACTAAAATAAATTTAGCATTCATGCTACCAATTTTATGCTAATTTCAAAGTTTAACTCCTGGGAAACACAGGTTGTGTGTGATGAAATGAGCAACTTGACCATCTAAGTGTTGATTTTTCTATAGTAGTTTTCTCTGTTTTTAGACATTTTCTATTTAATTTTCTTCTTTGAATCGTACTTTTGATGTTTCTTGTAAGAACTTATTATGTTCTCTAATTTTCTGAATTCCACCGTAGGTTTGATTCCATTCACTATTACTAGAATTAGCTAATCCTACGTAGTTTGAATTCTATAATGATTTAGGTCTCTACAAAGGTCGATTCTCTACTACTTGCGGCTTTAGCGCTTCTCGTGCCTATGAACCATGCCATGCATTTTGAGCCTACTAGCCTCACCTAATCCTTATTTGAGCGGCAGCTGAGTCATGATTGAGGGTCTTCCGCAATCTTGCAAGACTTGCAAGAATAACTTATGTGATATGTTATTTTTGTGTGGAATTTGATTATGTCGATCAATCGAGTTGTAATGCTACCTAGGATCTCAATTCCATCAGCCGAGCTCATTGAGGGGTTGTTGGGGGTCCTCCCCCTGCTTGAGTTCGGATGCTTTGCACATGAAAATTCTTTTTCCATATAACCATACAATGCTACAGAGCTGTATAGTTTTCTTGGAAACAGATACAGAGGAATTGATATCCAAATTTGGCGACGCAATGTAAGAGACGGGCTGGGCAGTTTTGTTTCTTGTTTTTCATTTGCATCTCTTGGTGGTTTTTATATGTTTTCTCTTTGTTTGTTCATAGAGAACGGTGCAAGAGAAAATATATACAGAGCGAGCGAGAGAGAAAAGAGATATGCACTATATCTCCCAAATTTTCATTAAAATTTCTTGGTGTGGCTTTGCAGTTTTTCACGATTTCGAACTTTTCTACGTTAAATCCTGATGTTCTTTCTTTCCGCTATATTTTCTCTTTCAGGTTTGTGTTCATTGCATGTTTTACTTCCCCAACATGATCATCATTCAAGTGACTACAACATTAACTTTTTTTACAGGAATTTTGCAATTCTTATATCTTCAGGAGGTGGCAGTAGATTTTATTTGTTAATCTTTTCTATTGAAATTTTGGGAAGACTTTTGATTATAAATCCGAGACTCAAAGATATGTTAAAATAAATATATTTTATATTAAACTATGATTTTATATAGTTTTTCAATTTCAAAGAAAATAATCTTTTTGTACCAATATAAGACTTAAATTTATTATTTGATGATTACATTTTTCTCTTTTTATTTTCACATTATTTTATTAGTTTGCTTGCTTAACTGATTATTGTGAATAAGGCACAATCTGATTTTTTTTTTATTTAGTGTGAGTTCCATGTTGTTGTTGCAATTCTTAGTTTGCTTGTTTTTTTACTTGCTTAACTATGATTTTTTTTTTTATTTGACTTTTAATAGGACACAATGGAGAAAAAGGATTCATGTAGCCGACCACACGTAGTGGGATAAAGGCTTGATGTTGTTGTTGTAGTGTGAGTTCCAATCAATCGTATGATTTTATTAGTTTTCTAAATTTTTAAGTGATTTTTTAATAGACGATAGTTGATTATCAATTATATTAAATTTTACATTATTCTTAGTTTCATATTAAAAGTTGGGGATAATGATTTTATGCATCACGTCATATATTTTCATGATGAAACCCTAAAACCTAAGACAACATCACAGGTGGAACTCCGACATTCATCCAGAGCTTACTGATTGCTAGACACCTCAATCACTACTCAAACCGACTTATTGAAGCGAATGAGTATGAGTAAATACCTTCAACAAAGAAAGTTAGAGATATAGGTTTATGATTGATGACTGATTTAAATCGTTCACAAAGCTGATATCCTAGAGGTTCTTCATGTAAGCAAGAATAGGTCCAAACCTATGAGTTACTAATTTGCCAATGATAACAAAGAATTTGCAGCCTATGCATCTTTGATTTATTGACTCCCTGAACTTTGAAAACAATCAACAGTAGACAGCAAAAAAAAACTTATTCTTACATGCAAAAAATGTAATAATCATTGACATCCTAACTAAAATGAGGAACATGGTACTACAAAATGTTGAGAATTTACCACCACAAAGCAAAAGAAATAACTCCATTCAAATTAAAGTTTCCAGGTTGGAGATACAAGGCATGCACTTTCAATTCAAGTTCTGTAGAAGATGACAAGAAATCATGGTAGTCCAGTTTTGCACGTGAAATCTACAAATAAAAAATTACTAGCTCAATTTATCACCATCCCATGAAAATGACTTCTTCCCAACAAAAAATGTTGGTTTAATGGTGGAAAAGTTCCATAGTGCTGTGTTATTCCGGGTACATTTCTCCATAACAGCGCCCAAGCTCTGACAAAAGGTATAATGCACTTAAATTGTTCAATTTGTAGCACAAAAGTCAACATTCCCTGCAACTAAAAAAACAACTCTTTCCGATAAGACATTCATTTTGCAGAATGTTGTCCATTAAAAGAGAAGCTAATATTAAGTAAGGGTTGCAGAGATGAGGATGCTCAGGTGGAGACTTTAATCTTAGAGACAAGATACGAAACGAGCATATACGTAAAAATGTTGGAGTAGCTCGAGCGGAAGATAAGATTAGAGAGAGTCGCCTTAGATGGTTTGGTCATATAAAGATGGCCCGGTTAGGAGAGTAGAGGTATTAGCTTTGGCTTATGCTAAGAAAGGCAAAGGCACACGTAAAAAGACTTGTTTATAAAATATTAGAAAGGGCCTTTTTTTATTAAATTTAGATGAAAATTTGACTCTTAACATGACACAATGGAGAAAAAAGGATTCATGTACCCCACGTAGTGGGATAAAAGCTTGTTAATGATATTGTTGTTTGTAGAACATAGCTATAATTGCAAACAACATAGACAGAAAAGGATATCCATGATTTGATATTTACATAATAGAGTTGAAAGGAAAATTTTCTCACGTGCAAACCAAAACGATTCAGCAGCGCGATTTAAGAATCTAATGGGAATGGAATTGCTAGGGATGTGCATTAGTTGGGCAAGCCCATAAATCAAACTTTAAATTTGGTTTTTAGTAAACCTAAACCATGTTGATTTATTAATTTTGCTTCAATTTTAGCTGCTTAAAAAGTGAACTAATCGAAGTTTGAACCTGGCTTAGGCATTAAAAAATTTGATAATAGTTGTTGCCTCATTTGCTTTGTCGCCTCCCAGTTGATTGATTCTTGGTGAACGAATCTACAAAAATGACAAGGATCACAGACAAGGAGCCTAACCTTAATTACAATGTTCAACCCATATAGGGCCGGCCCCCTCTCCCTCCCTCCTCTCTCCACTTTGTCACCTAAGCACCAATTAAATCCGTCATAACTCCGATCATAACCGTCGGCCCCCTTCCCCCCATTACTCCATTAATTGCAAGATTAATTGGAATTCAAATTTCAAATTATCCCCCCCCCCCAATTTCATTCAAATCCTGAAATTAATTTCAGGTTTTGAAAACAAAACTCCCTCCTCTTCTTTATTTCTTTCCCATAATGAACTCCAATCAACTCCTTAATTGAATCCAATCAATTCCTATTGGATTTGAATTATTCCAATCAGCCCTGACGGAGAGTTCTGGGATGGAAATACTTTGTTTCCCTGCAGCCATAGCCATCCCCTTCCCAAGCCTCTTCCCCCCCTATGTCTCTTACCTGTAGGGGAATCCGATTCCTGGATGCTGCCATGAGTTACAGCAGCATAATCTTGATGCTCTGCTTCCCCAGTAAGCCCGTATTGCTGCCTAAGACTCCTCTCACTGGACAAACTGCTGTCCCATCTCTTTAGTTGTTGTTCGAACTACTATGGGAAGTATTTCGAAGGCCAAAAGGGTTTCTCAACCAACAATTGCTGCTGCCTGCACATCTCCAGTTGCTGTCCAATCAGTTTGGTGGCCATATTCTTGCTGCCCTGTTGTTCAAGAAATCAATGATCACCTTCCTAAATGTGTCCAAGCCTTGACGTTGCTGATTGCTCTTCATCCAGTGCCTTGGTGATCAAACTGAAACCTTCGTATTCTCTGATTATTTGGGTAAACTCTCCCCCAAATCCTTAAATCTCTTAGTCACTTTTCAATTGTGGTTTATAAATAATTCATGAAGATTCTCGTCACTCTCCGCTAAACCCTTTTAACTAGATAAGTTGAGTGAGGGATTTCCTTGTAGTGACTAGTCTTATTGTTAGCATTGGGATTTATGGTTGAAAATCAATCATGTATGCAATGTTAAATTAACTTGATTGTTCTCTGATCTTAATTTTTATGCATGTGATTCGGCCTAAGCTTGTTTTACCGCTCTTAGTGTTTTATTGCGTCGTTTAAATTCAACATTAAGATATAATTCTTTGTTCTAGAAATATTACGTGTGCAAATTCCTTAAATCAATTCATCCATGCAATTATGTTTTACATTAGTCTCCCTCCCTCTAAATAGAGCACCTCTGCAACCAACCACAAACTGTGTGCGTACAATAGTTACACGCTTGGCAAAACTAATTAGAACTACCACAAACAACCACACTTTACTTAATTTGGAATCCGAACTAACCAAATATAAGAAAATTGATGTTGAAGGTCAAGCAAAACAAATTGATTGATGTGAAACGTAAATGCCATTTACTTGCCTTGGTGGCAAGATTAATTAAATCCCAAATCAATTTGGGGAGAGAGAATGAAAATCTGAAATTAAATTTCAAATTAAGTGTAATTGACGGGATGAATTTGAATTTAAATTCAAATTTAATGGGAAGAATTAAATTGGATGAGAGGGAATTGTGGGAGGTAATTAGGGAGGCTTAATGAGGGGGCTATTAATGAGATAGAAGAGAGATTATGCCCAATGAGGGGGCCGGCCACATAGAGAGAGGGAGGAGATTATTTGTTATAAGTAGAGTGGGGCCCACATTACTAATCAAAGATTTAATAAAATCTGAATTAAAATTCAGATTTTGAAAGAAAGGAAAGTTTCCAATAATGGGGCTATCAATTAGAATTAATTTGAATTTCAAAATCAAATTGACATCCAATTAATATACAACAACAACAACAACAACATCAAGCCTTTATCCCACTACGTGGGGTCGGCTACATGAATCCTTTTTCTCCATTGTGTCCTATTAAAGGTCAAATTCTCGTTTAAATCTAATAAAGAAAGGTCATTCCTAATATTTTCCAACCAAGTCTTTTTAGGTCTACCCCTACCTTTCTTAACACAAGTCAAATCTAATACCTCAACTCTCCTAACCGGGTCATCGGAAGTCCGCCTTTTTATGTGACCAAACCATCTAAGGCGACTCTCTCTAATCTTATCTTCTA
Organism: Dendrobium catenatum; assembly: GCF_001605985.2. Taxonomy (NCBI): domain Eukaryota; kingdom Viridiplantae; phylum Streptophyta; class Magnoliopsida; order Asparagales; family Orchidaceae; genus Dendrobium; species Dendrobium catenatum. Next base: position 2,326,166 of record NW_021319315.1, on the reverse strand, counting down.
CTGGAGCTACTCCAACCTTTTCACGTATATGCTCATTTCGTATCCTATCTCTAAGGGTAAAGCCACTCACCCACCTGAGCATCCTCATCTCTGCCACACTTAACAA
>NW_021319315.1:2317034-2324203 GCF_001605985.2 Dendrobium catenatum | reverse complement strand
TGTTATCGTACGATTTCATTGATATTTATATTCTGTCACTGCGCATTGCTACTGTTATAGATACTGTATGGATATGGATACTGTGATTGATTCATTGATGCTATGGTTATGGATACTATGGATTCATCTCTTGATTCATTGATACTATTGCTTCTACATTGTATTGAACTGCTGCATTTGATTCATTGCTAGTATAGACTGGGCTTTATTGTATTGATTTGATGATTTCATACTGATCGACCTGATAGTATTGTTTTGATTGATACGATTGATTTGACTGATCGATTGATTTCCTACTGTTTATTGATTCTTCTACCGCTGCATTGACTACTGATTTGATTTTCGTATCTGCATAGATTCATTGATCATGTGCAATAGACTGTTATGGATTTGATTGACTGACATGCATATTGTTTCCAGTATCGTGCTTTGATTTCAGTTATAGGTATTAAGTGACCTGCTGGGCTTTTTGAAGCTCATTATATGTAGTTAATATTTTCAGGTCAGGGCAAGGGAGCAGGAGATTGAGGTTGATCAGGAATCTCCAGGTTTTTGTTCTTTTGGTTATAGTGATTCTTTTGTACTCATGAGATGATAGATTTCAGTTCATAGTGTAGCTCCTGAGTATTGTATATGATCTTTTGAGATATGATCGACTTGTACATTGATGTTATAAATGTTATAGATTTTTGCTAAACTGTTTGATTGAAGTTATAGATAGCTCTGGTAAATGATTTTAATGAATTGCTTGAAATTCTTTCGAAGTTAGATCTTGGGGCGTCACAGTTACAGACTAGGTTTGAAATAATTTTCAACTCCAGTTAATTAACAGAAAAAAAGTTCTATTAAACCTAATGAAACCCATAATAATTCATTAATATGAGTTAAAATCCAAGGGTATAGAACAACTAGAACAAAGTCAAATCGTAAATTTATATCAATAATTAGGAAAACGGATGGAACAAAATACCAATAGCAATCCCAAATGATAGAGTTCAAAACATATAAACTTCACACTCCTAGTGTAAAAAACCAAATAGATTATGAAATTTATTTATGTAACTCCAGTAAAAAGCCTTGATTGATTGCAACTCAATTCATAAAAAAATAAAAATATATTGAACAGAGATAAGAAAAATCATAGGGAAATCTCTCGCCATGACCACAAAAGTCTAAGAAAAACTTTTACAAAATGTATGAATATGAACAGTGCTGTTACAAATGGTTAATTATATTCAAATTCAACATGGGACAACACTGCAAATTCCCTCATGGCCTCAATACAATTAATGAAGGTCGAACAAAATCATCTAACATTCCTTTATGTACAAAACATACACGTACAAAATGCAACTAACCTAATCACTAGAGGTTATTATCTTAGTATCATATTAATCATATCCACAAGCATACACATCCAATGTATGTATGATCATACTCAAAGATCAATAATAAAATGACAAGATATATGCAATAATATCATAAATGCGCATAATAGATTCTATCCAACCGAACCTATTATAAAATAATTACATTGCATATCAATCACTTGCAAAATATTATTTTTTTATAATGAAATGTTATAAATCACCACCAAAGAATACTCAATTTAAAAATGTTTCAATATCATAAAATAGCTTAGATTACTTTCTAAGAGTATCTAAATCTCAATTTAAGTTCCCTAAAAAGCCTGAAGCCATGCTCTGTACGTTCTCCAAACATAAAACCTGGCGATCCAATGAGAAAGAGAATACTTGGGCCACTTCTAATTTATTCTTTAACTCAGATGATGATTAGATGAAATGGAGTAGGTGTGAGGATTTGGTTTTGACGGTAAGTTTTCCTTCAATAATGGCTTTTATTCTATTAGGGGCTGTTTGGCAACAAGCAGGATTTAATTTTAGTAGGATTTAGTAAACCTTGTAAATCCAGATTTAGTGAATCCTGGGTATGTTAAGTCCTAAAAAATGTTTGGCAAGATAATTGTTAAATCCTGTGAAACAGTTTGTCAATGTAATCTAGGATTTAAAGCTGTTGGTTCATTTAAAATAAAAATTTAATGTGTTTTGAATTTAATTTGAGTGTTAAGTGCTAGTTGAGAATTAATTTCAATTTTAATTACTGTCAATAACTTATAATAATAGATAATATTATTAGAAGCATACTTAGTTATCAAATAATTTAATTAATAGTTTAATTAATAATTATAGTACTAATTATCAAGCTACTTATTTAAGTATTAATTTAATAAGTATTTAATATCTAATTATATTGATTATATAATTAATTAGTTTTTTTAAATAACTATTTATGGAACACTTATTAATGATTTAATTATTATTTAATTAAATTTAATTATTAACATTATTATTAATTAACTCATTAAGCATTTAAATTTTCTACTATTAATTCATTATTGGCGTGCTTCGTGCAGTAGTGTGTTGAAAGAGTGGCTAAAGCTTCTTCGCCTCATCCTTTGACGTTGTTGGATCGGAAGTAACTTGCCCGCTATGAAGATAACCATCTTCGCCCCCTCCTTCAAGACGGGAGCTCGCTCACTCATTGGAGGAGAACTTCGCAAATCCCTAAATCCCATCAAATCCACCCAACGACCCGGATTCAGGCCATAAATCCATAAATCCAGTATTTAAGATCAATTTGGATTTATTGCACGATTTCAAACCGTTTGAATAGGATTTATAACAAATACTGCTTAAATCCCGCTACCAAGTAGCCCTTTAAGTTTAATACACACAGAAACAGGTGGGGAAAATAAAATAATATTTCATCAATATAGCAAAAATCAAGATCACGGGCATGGGCGGAGGGAAGGGGGTAGAGGGGGGCACGTGCCCCCCTAAAAGAAAAATTCTCTAAGAGAGAGAGAGAGGGAGAGAGAGAGAGAGAGAGAGTTCAATTGCAAAATAAAATCACATCCAAAAGATCAAAAGTACTTTTATTTCTATACATTTTATCTATGATATGTCATCAATATTTTATCTTGATCAGGCAAAATCAAGTCAAAAACTTCCAAAATTAAATTGGATACCATCCGAACTCTGATTTCTGCAAACTTATAGTCTAACTGAACGTCTCAGAATAATGAACCCAACAACACCAAATTCGACTCAATCTAAGCCGAAATGGGTCCAAATCGAAGGCCTGGAGCGCATTTGGAACGCTCAAACTATAAATTGGATAACTAAATGATTTTCAAACGTGACATGCTTAATGTCGAATCGATTAGCTCGACGAGACAAATCCAATGAGCCCAAAATCGCCAAATTTTGATATCATTAAAACATTCAAATGCCCGATAAATAGTTCACGATCAAGTACATCATAATATGTATATGCTACCTTCGTGTTATTCATTTGAAGATGTTTGCCAAATATCTTTCCAATGAAAAAGAAAGTACTTCTAGTTAGTAAAATGTGGTCTTAATCCGATAACTCAATCCAAATGAGAATCACGAAAGGCTCATGAATAAATATTTTAATGTATTCAAACATTCCAAATGAGACGACAAACAAAAGTATTTTAATTTAGGCCCCCTGAATAAAATTTTTGGCTCCGCCACCGATCAGGTGATGTGGACAATCCCACAGATAACTAAAAACAAAGCAAGAATTGTATTCCAAACGAAGAGAAAACCCCATTTCCACAAACTCAGAACAAAGAACAGACTAAATTGTATGGGAAACTCTATGCAACATCTCAAGATGCCAATTTAAGATTTATTTTTTTTTTTGGGTGTGGGGAGGAAACCAATTTCAGATCAGTTAACTCAAATAAAACCCTACTTGACAAAATTAGCAAATTGATCACCTCCATTGCAAACAAACTAACAAAAAAAATGAAAAAAACAAACTTTCCAGTGTAAGTTAACACTGAAACTTACCGTACACATTAGTATTCATGACATGCTCGAAGGTGGACATAGGGACCTCCGCGAGAGGGGCAACGTTGTGGATGCCGGCGTTATTAACTAGGATATCAATCCGACCAAACTTCGACAATGCACCTTCCACTGCCTTCCGGATGCCTTCGTCAGAGAGTACGTCGAGCTCAAGGAGGAAGAACCTTTGGTCACCTTCCAAACTTCTCATAGAGGATAGCGACCGAGCAGTGGCCGTCACTAGGCAGCCATTGGAGGCAAACTCCCGAGCAAGGGCGTATCCAATACCGCCCTCAGAGCAGCCGGTAATCAAAACCACCAGGTTCTCCGGCTCCGCCATAGAAGAGTGAGAGAGTGAGAGAGTGAGAGAGTGAGAGAGAGAGAGAGAGGCAGGGATTAAAGCAGAAGAGGGGTGGTTTTTATGGTAATTTTTTGGTGGGCTCAAAATTTTCAGAGACCTACCCATTTATTTGAGCGTGAGAAAGGCTTCCCTGGGGCCAGGGCCAGCTTTCATATTATTTTTAAAGGAAGCTTTTATTACAAAGATTTAAAGTTTTTTATGTTAAGGAGGTCATTAATAAGATTTCTTTTTAGAAATTTATCTTGTTTAGCATTTAGAATGATGTAATATCTCAAAATTTAATTTGTGATATAAGATTTTGATGGAAACTTAATAAGAATACGAGATTATTTAATTGAATAGTATTCAACTAAAATAATTTCTATGGAAAAGATAGAGATTAATCTATAAAAAATATTTGACATAATCAAAATTGATTGTTATAACGTTTCTTAATAAAATTAATCTGCATTGAAGATATTGAGAAAAATTCAACATAGATGTTTTGTCTATCCAACGTTGTTTATCAAAGTATTAATTGATGACGTTAACCTGTGTGAAAGCCGCTGAAAGAAATACATTAGAGATGTTTGACATATCCAATGTCATTTGTTAGTGTTGTTCTGTGATTTTAATCTATGTGAAAAGATCGAGAGAAATCCGTCAATGATATTTAACCTATTCAAGACTATTTGGACATTACGCTTAAAAAGATGATTGCTAGTAAGATTTTTTTTGGATAAATACACAAATATTAGATGAAAGGACTTGTGTATATTGTGCTTAAGATACATGAATATTACTTTGAGGTTGTAGCCAAAGTTGACCCCCAAATATATGATGTTCATACTTATTTTAAGATTTGGGATTTCGATCCATTTGTTGCACTTAATTTCTTTTGTCTTCAGATTTTTTTTTGGCAAACCCTATGTTGAGCATAGAAAAGTTACAGCTACGATATTACATACACTAATAAAATTGATGCAAAACAAGTTGATCAAAATTGATAAAACAATTTTTGCTCTGTCATCATATCCTAAGCTACAGTGCCGCTAAATTCACGTTGTCATGCTTTATTTTAATATTTATTTAAATCCTCACAGATCTTGTTGTTAATTAAACAAAATAATTTTAGATAATATATTTTGCATTTTATATGGTAGCAGTTTTAAATCTAAATCCAAAATATGAATGGATTTACGTGCAAAGTTATAACCCTGATTTTCTTTTGCTGATAAAGACTAAGTAATTGATATATTCTCAAAAATTAATCATGATTGGCCACGAATCTCAAGGCTAAATTAAGTTGGAAACTTTCAAAATTAAATTCGGGGCCATCTGAATTTTGATTTCTATAAACTTATAGTAGAATTGAACGTCTCAAAAAGACGAACCCAACGACATCAAATTTAACTCAATCTGAGCCCAAATGGATCCAAATCGAAGACCCGAAGCGCATTTGGAAGTTTCAAATCATAAATTGGATGACCAAACGGTTTCCAAACATGACATGCTTATATAGTTGAATTAAGCGGCCTTACGAGACGAGAAATATGATATCTCTCTTACCACCAAGCTCCTCCTCAACCACTGCCCAATCACCTATTGTCATTGGACTTATGCTTGGCCACCGATTGTTATTGGACTTCCGCATGGCCACTAACTATTGTTGGATTTACGCCCGGCCACCAACCATGCATCGTCAAACTTTCGCCAGACTTCTGCCCAAACGCCAAATATTGTCGGATTTATGCCCGGCCACCAACCATTGTCGGACTTCCACCCAACCACCAATTATTGTTGGACTTATGTCTTGCCACCAATTATCATCAGATTTCCTCTCGAAAACATTCTTCCCGACCACCTTCACCTGTTGACTACAGTCCTTTCGACCTTCGTCACATGCCGACTAAGATCTTTCCGACCTTAGTTTCCAAACCACGGTCTTTTCGACCTTCATCTCCTACCAACTACAATCCTATCAACCGTGTTCATCTAGACTTGAGACCAGCATCCACGGTTATAAATTTATATAATTTATTTTCAACTTGTATTTATTAGAATGTATAATATGAGTTTGACAATATCCTCTTTGTTAGCAGCAATCCACTTCACCGCACAAATAACTGAACAACACATGTCACTTGCACCATCACCATGTGCACGGCTATGGTGACCTACAGCATATGTGTATAACAAAGTTGTACTATCTAATACTCTATATGTACCGCAGCTCTTCTATTGTACATGATTGATGGAATGAAATGTTTTTTACTACTGTTTTCCTCTCTGCATTTCCTTCTCTATTTTCCCCTGTTTCTGCCTTGATCTTCAATGCTCTTAATAAGTATATTCTTCTCACTATATAAAAAAAATGATAAAAAACACAAACAAAAACTAATTTTGAACTAAAAAAATTTATTGGTTGAACGGTTTTTGGTTTTTTGTACATGCAACGGAATTATTTTTAGTTTTTTTTTTTCAGATGCAACTACAGAGGGGAAAAGAGAGAGAGAGAGCTCGAACTCGATTTCAAGCTCGACGACTTATCGAGCTCGAACAGGACGCTGCTCGGCTGCGAAGCTCATAGGTAGCAAATCCAAAATGCGAGCAGGAAATCCAAAACCCGAACAAGCTCGGGACGACAACGATCGACGATTAAGCTCGGGACGACGACGACCAACGGTTACGCTCGAGACGACGAGCTCGGGACGATGGATCTCGATGGCGGAGCTCGGGAAGACGACGAACGAGCTCAGGACGACGATTCTAGACAGCGGACGTGTAAAACCCTTCAAAAAGCTGATTTTTTTTAGTGCAGTTCGTCTGTACGAACTGGATTTAGTACTGGACGAACTGAAGAAATTTGTGAAGAAATCTGCCATTTTCGTCTGTACGAACCTGGAGCAGTCGGGACGATCCGTCAGGAC
>NW_021319315.1:2244179-2316934 GCF_001605985.2 Dendrobium catenatum | reverse complement strand
TTAGCTGTCTCTATATATATATATATATATATATATATATATACACACACACATACAATTACATAACTTTAGTTTATATTAATTTTTATGAAAGCGAAATCTTCAACCACAGATAAATCAAGCGGCCACGAATGCTAGCTACATCTTTGTTGTTTCCAGAGCTTTATCCTGTCCTTACGGCGCTGTGAGCCTATGAGTGCCAGTTAATTTAGTTATTAAAAAATTTAAAAGATGCTGGGTCATAATATTGAAGAAGAGCTGTATTTAGCATTTATATATATAAAAAAAAAAATCTATAGTCCGTGTTGGTGCCAGCTCAAAATTTCTTTTTTTTTTTTTAGAAAATTTGGGCATAGCCCGTATATTAATCAAAATTTCTTCAACATCACTCAAAATTTAAAAATAAAAATAAATTCCTTTTGCCCAATCCCAACTTTCCTAGCAAACATCGGTAAATTCTCATCCGTGTGCAGTCTCCTTCCTTCGTCGTCTGAATCTATCAACTGCGATTTCCCCGCGGATTCAATAGCAATCCTATCATTAATCATACTCTCATGTAGTCACAAATCCAGCGAACTCTACTGGTTTTTGGGTGCAGAATAAATTTTATTCTGCGGCAGTCTCTGAAACTCAGCTGAGCTCGTAAGAGTATAAGGGAGGAGTTCTGCGTTTGTTTTATGGTATTATTTCTGAGATGGCTGGCGATGATTTGATCGAGCTCAAGTTTAGGCTTTTAGATGGTACTGATATTGGACCCAATAAGTACGATCTTTCTACAACGGTGGAATCTCTCAAGAAAAACATATTGAATATATGGCCGGCAGGTGAGTTAATGAATTTATTGTTCTTGGCGTGAGTTTCCTCGCTTACTCCATTTTCTCAATTAGGTCATTATTTTGTTTGATTGATTTCGTTGATGGAACTTTTGAGTTTTGGCTTTCTTTGATAAGTCTGATTTTTGCTCTTTCTCCAAGTCTCGTTGACGTTCTGTTACTATTTATCTTACTGTGATTCAGGCCCTGTAGCTTTTATTGAAATTTTAGTTTACATGAACTTGTTCTAATGACAAATCATCCAATCTGAACGCCCGGAGAGAAGTGGAATTCTCGTAGAATATTTATAGAACTTCACTTTTCTTTAACTGCATCCTTCATTCTATTTAAAGGTTAATTGTTTGCTTTACATCTTATCTTTCTGTGATAGATATGTAGGAAGCTTTACTCCCTGAAGCAATCCAAATTGTTTTGTTGGGGCAGCGTATATAGTAACGGGTCATGAGATCCACTCTCTCATTCCAAGCTCTTGTAATTTCGCCAGGCATTCCTATTCAATAAACTTGTCAAAATTGCTAGTCCAAGTAGCATGTTATTCAATGTTCTTAAACTAATCTGTTTTTGGCATGTGAACACTCAATGAAATCTATTTTATACAAATGTATACTCAATAAATGTTACTAAGTCCGCCTCTCTTTCATAATCATGTATCATTTTTCTATTTTTGCCATACATCCAATGTTGTGTATTGCTCCGGTTTTAGGTTTAGGTTGATCCGCAAGCTATCCAACTCCTGTAAATGCCTATAAATAGCATTATAGATTGGTATATAATTTGGTGAAAATTGAAATAAAGCTTTAGGAAGATTTTCCTTCTAAAATCTCTCCCTCTCTTCCCTTCTCTCTATCCCTCTCTCTTGCAAGAAGCTCAAGAAGAGCTCAAGAATCCTCCTCCAACATAATTCTCTCATTTCTTACAATCAGACAACTCACAAATCTTTATATCATTGCGAGTCAGCTTGGATTTTGATGAAATTTATCCCTTTTATATTCTAGTCCCCATAATATTCTCATTTTTTAGGTAGTGCTCTTAAGGGACTCCTCTATTTAACCACCCAATTTCAACTCTAAAATTTCTCTCCTCATCATCTATCACTCTTTTGTATAATTGATTTAAATTACTTATATCTTTACAGGTAGCTATAATGTGATATTCCAAAAATATTTATTTTATGTCCAAGTAAAATTACATTCCATGTACTCAATATTTATTGTACAAACTTTAAGCTTCTTATCTTCTAAATTTTTCTCAATTACTCTAATATTTCAGTTACATCTATTTTAACTATAATAATATGCAAATAACACCTTCATAACTAATACAAAATGATATATATTTAATATAAGATGAATTCCTAAAGTGATGAAACTCTTTGGTCACTTCAATTTTTTTTTACTGTTCTATCATACAACCATATAATTTTGACACATCAACGACATCTCAATAAGGGTAAAAAAATGGCGTGGATTGAGATGCAGTGTTAGAGGGAAACTATGATCATAGAATTGCATTATTATTCCAATTTTTTTATTCGTTTCCTTCTACTATTCTTCCTTTAAGCTATTAAGTTTGCTACAATTTACTCCACTCTACCTATTTTACCTTGTATCACATGCAACAATTATTTTTTATAAAAATATTTTCTCTGTTTTTCTAGGGATGTTAAGTCTCTTACTGAGATTTACTGATCAGCAAGCAAACAGCAGATGAAAATATAACTATCCTTGATGAATAAGGCATTCTTGGATGTAAACATTTTAGTTTCTAATTATTGCAGACATGACAACATTAGTAAGGGCATGAAATCAACAATATAACATTCTGACCCTGAGCTACTTTCTCCTGAAATTATGCAGACCTTTGATGAGCCATTGTAGTTGAGTCAGGCCTGGTCACTCCCATATTTGACTCAACTATGCCGCAGCAAATATACTTATGGGTTTTTAAGAGAAGTGACATATATTGAATTGTTAGTAGTCATTGGTGAAATCTTATGCTAAAAGCGATTTTAAATGAAATTCAACACTTATTCTCAATTATCAGTTGTCTAAATTTTTGCTTTGTGATTATAATGACGACAAAGTATGGTAGAATTTTAATTCATTTATTCTTTTTAGTTATTCTTTTGATTGGTCCTTCGAAATGTGTTCTTAAAATTTGTAGCTGATAGATCAGAATAGACCATATAAACAACATAATGTTTTATCCTAAGATAACTAGAGGAATTTGACAGGAAACACTTGTAGATCTCAAGTACTTTCTATCAATATTGGAAAACAGCGAGAGTACTCATAAAAAATCCACACAAAACCGCGAAAACATTAGATTATTTGTATTATTTGATAAAATGAAATGGAAAATGCCAAGACATAGTTGATCCTCTATTCGAGAGAAGGATCTATCTCTCCCAAATCTCTAGACGCCGCTAGAGCCCAAGAAAAATCTAAGCCTTAGAGATCTCAAATTTCAACCAAATTCCAGATGTACTAATCTTAGGAATACAAACTATTTAATGCATACAAATCAAAAGAAAATCCCTAATCACTCCCTACATTCAAATTTCCCTCCTAACTCCCTCAAAAATCCTTCCTAAATAGCTGACGCACGACGCCGTGCGTGCATTCGGTGCGTACAGGAGGCGGAAAAGTCCGCCTCTGTCTGCGTAAACTGGTCCTGTCGGACCGACTAGACCGGTCCAATGGATTCGTCTTTTTCATATCTTATAATATTCCTTGTTCAGAATGCTACTAAGGAATCTATTTCTTTAGCAACTTTAATGATACCAAAAATAGTTTTGAGTGTTATTAGTCTTTTCTTTTATGCCCTTTTTGTTTCAGCTTTGTACTTTGGTGATATTTTTTCCCAAGATCTAGTCTAGCACCACTATCTTCAAAGTTCTTTTGCAGTTGGCATATATGTTCTACACTTTCGAATTTTATACTTACTTGTTGATAGGTAAGGAAATTTCTCCAAAGACAATAAATGATTTGAAGCTGATAAATGCTGGGAGAGTTTTAGAGAATAATCGAACACTTGCAGAGTCCAGGGTACCAGTTGGGGAGCTTCCTGAAAGCGTAATTACAATGCACCTAGTGGTGAGGCCTACTACTACTGATAAAAACAATGGTATTCTATCTATCCGATTTATGTTTCTTCTTTAATGTCATTAGATATCTCTAATCATTCAGAAAGCAGGTCGTTCTTTATTTCTAACAAATGCAAAACATAGAATACTAATTACTTGTTACTCATTCTTCATCTACTTGCCATTTTCAACTTGCAGAAAAGCAATTGGTGAAGGCACCAAAGACGAACAGATGTTCTTCCTGCACAATCCTCTGACAAAAAAATTGTATAGCAAGCCTCTGCAGTCACTCTCAACACAAGGAACTGGGAATGCTGTGCGGCTCTGATGCTTTACGACTCTGCAGGTTCAATTTTGCCAGTTAAATTTCTTAAAGATTTGGAACGTTGAAGAAATTCTAAGATTTCTCTTCCAAGGTTGTATGAAATACTGACGCAGTTTGTTCTTTTGAATGAGAAAGTTGAAGTAATTCTTCTGATTAATGTTTTTGTTCTGTTTTCAACTTGTAATGATCTCATCTTCTTATTTAAGTGTAGGGAGTTAGGAACTATATAATGGTGATATAATTTGTGCCTTATAAATAAAGCTTTGTACCAACAAATGATTTAGCCATAGGTTTACCTGTGTAGAATGCTTACAAAATGAAGGCTTTGTTTGTGACAGATTTCTAACTGTTTCTTAAAACAGCTTTTTAGTACACAAATTAAAAATTTGATACTAAAAAATTGCTTTAAGAAGCAGTAAGAAAGCAGTTTTAATTGAAGCCTAAATATGATGTAATTTTTAGGCAAGAACATCAAGAATATAAATATAATAATCCATATGTTGTAAAACCTTTATATATATATATATCAAAGTTTACCTAAGATATTTCTACAAATTTATTTAAATTTAAATAATAGACGTTTTTTTTAAGAATAATTATTTACATAGCACTATTCTTTCACAAATTCTTTCAAGAATATACACTCTTTAATAATCCACATGTTGTGCAACATTTAGAGTATTTAAGTTTAATATTTACCATAGTTAAGTTTTGAAAATATGAATATACTTAAATATTAAAACATATATCTAAATCTTAAAAGTTGATATAATTAAATAGGCAAAGTTCTTTATCTTTATTAAATCATCAATAAAAATTGTTATTGCTATTATTATTATAAACTATATGCCTATAATTTATTGCTTTAAATTATCCAAAAACAATTTTTTAATTGGCAAGCAAGTGAATTTTTTATCATCTCTTACTTTCATCTTTATATTTTCTAATAAATTATTAAAATTCTAAATTACGTGCTAATAAGAACTTAATCAAAGCAATTTAATAAAAATATTAATCCAAAATATACTTATAAATAAATTATAAAATAAATTTATTAAAAATCAAAACAATCAAAATTATCTATTATTTGTTTACAGGACAGTTCTCAGGATGCATAACTGAGATCTGATGTTAGAGGAGAGCAGATGCATGATTGCTAGCACGGGGTAGGAGAAATTTGAAAAAGGCACGTGATAAATATTATAAATACACGTGTCAACGTTGTATTGAACTCCGGACATATAACTACGTCTAGAGACTGAGCAGAATACTTTCTTTTCAAGTAGCAAGTAGAGGAGGTGGAAGGTTGTAAAGTGATAGTTAAAGAGGGGCCCAAAGAAAGTCTGTTGCTACTCGAACATAATCCCGAGTATATATAGCTTGACTCAACATGAGGCTCGGGATGCACCCGATGTTGTGATATGTATGTAGTCTTTGTCAATAAGCAATCCTATAGAATTTTATTTGATTATTGGAATGGCAAGTTAACCACCCGATTATGGAGATGTATTCAGAAGAGTTTGAAGTCTAAAAATTGAATTTCAATATAGCTTTCCAACTACAGACTTATTGTCAGTCTAAGAGGACTATATAAGTACTGTTTGAGGATTTATGGAGGTTTTGCATACTTGATTTTGGAGGAAGATTAGAGGAATGTAATCCTTTGATTGAATTTACTTAAAATAATAAATTTTAGCCCAATATTGATATGTCAACATATGAAATGTTATATGGTAGGAGTAGGAGACCTTTTGTCCTGGATAGAAGCGGGGGAGAGAAGATTGATGGGTTCTAAATTAGTGGATTATGCCACTAAAAAGATTAGATTGATCATGGATAGACTGAGAGCAACATTGGATATATTGAGAAAGGATTATAATCTGAAGCATTGCGTAGTTAAATTTCAAATGCAAGACTTTATACTTTCGAAAGTTTTCCTTTTGAATGATGTGAGCAAATTTGGTAAAAAAAAAGGAAGTTTAGTCCATAATATATTAGACATTTCAAAGTGATCTATAGCGTTGGCGATGCAGTGTTGTTTTCTTGATAGAGTTCTGGTTTGCAGCATACCACTACGTGGATAGGTAAAATATTATATATAAATATTTAAGTACACTTTCACAAACTCATTATTTGTTTCATTCGTTTCCTTGGTCAGGAGAAAAAGGAGAAGATAAATAGAAGAATGTGCGTACTTGATTTTGGAGGAAGATTAGAGGAATGTAATCCCTTAATTGAATTTACTTAAAATAATAAATTTTAGCCCAATATTGATATGTCAACATATGAAATGTTATATGGTAGGAGTAGGAGACCTTTTGTCCTGGATAGAAGCGGGGGAGAGAAGATTGATGGGTTCTAAATTAGTGGATTATGCCACTAAAAAGATTAGATTGATCATGGATAGACTGAGAGCAACATTGGATATATTGAGAAAGGATTATAATCTGAAGCATTGCGTAGTTAAATTTCAAATGCAAGACTTTATACTTTCGAAAGTTTTCCTTTTGAATGATGTGAGCAAATTTGGTAAAAAAAAAGGAAGTTTAGTCCATAATATATTAGACATTTCAAAGTGATCTATAGCGTTGGCGATGCAGTGTTGTTTTCTTGATAGAGTTCTGGTTTGCAGCATACCGCTACGTGGATAGGTAAAATATTATATATAAATATTTAAGTCCACTTTCACAAACTCATTATTTGTTTCTTTAGTTTCCTTGGTCAGGAGAAAAGGAGAAGATAAATAGAAGAAAGAGAGAAAGAGAGAGACTATTTTCGAAGGTCTTAATTAAAGCCTATTTTGTATGTCGAGATAGTTGTAAATATTGTTCAAACTGAGGTAAGTTAGTGTTATCCTATTTTATATTTTAATTTTGAGGCTCTTTGTGAAATTTTGGTGTTATATTTGGTTAAATTTCGAACAAATTCAGATTTTTGAAGATTAGGAAAACCTTCATAATGTTACTTTTAATATATTATAGAACAGAGTATTCTGATCATATTAATATGTATAAATTAAATTTTCATCGGACATTCTCGTCATATGACATTTTCAGCATTTTAACAAATATATTAACACTATTAGAAATTTCTATAGAATGATAAAACTTTCAAAATGTTGTTGTGAATATTGCATGTGAATAGTTTCATAATTTGTAATTGTTCAAGTATTTGTAGAAGTTTATCCTCGTGAAACCCGACTATTTGTTGTGCATATGAAAATTTGTATAATTATATGATATGGTAGATACTTTTTATACATATTGAAAGCATTGATATTCCTATGCTTATGTGTTTGAAAATGCAGGAAAAAGAAGAAAGAGAAAAAACACAAGTTATAATTCTTTGATAAATAATTAGTTTAAAAATCAGCACAAAAAGTTCAAGTTTATTAAAAATTTCGAGCTTTTTTCTATTTGATACGTCATCAAAAAATTATCTTGATCAGACACGAATCTCAAGGCAAAATCAAGTTGGGAACTTCAAAAATTAAATTCGGGACAATCTGATCTCTGATTTCAGCAAACTTATAGTTGAACTGAACGTCACAAAAATACAAACCCAACGACACCAAATTCAACTCAATCCGAGCCCAAATGGGTCCAAATCAACGACAATTTGGATTACCAAACGGTTTCCAAATGTGACATGCTTATAGTCGAATCGAGCAGCTTGACGAGACAAATCCAATGAGCCTAAGATAGCTAAATTTTGATATCATTAAGACATTCAAATGTCCATAAAACGGTCCATGATCAAGGGATTCAACATCGGCCGTCCATCTAAACCACTCCCCAATTACACTTGATCTTCCTCCTATTTACGGGCCATGCCATTCTAGGAAATCTATAAATAAAGCGCACACCCACCTCTTGCTAAGGAAAAAGGATAGAGATCGGAGATCACTCCTTCTTCCTTGCCTCCTTGACCACTATATGGACTTCCGTCAGACCACCACCTGAGGCCCGTACTTCTACCAGAAAAGCACCTGAGGCCCGGACTTCTGCCGGACCCCCACCTAAGGCCCGGACTTCTACCGGATCACCACTTGAGGCTCGTACTTCTTTCGGACCAGCACTTGAGGCTTGAACTTCTGCCGATCCACCACCTGAGGCCCGAACTTCTGCCAGACCACCACCTGAGGCCAGAACTTCTTCCGGACCACCACCTAAGGCCCGAACTTTTGCCGGAGTACAGCCTGAGGACCCGACTTCTATCAGACTTCTACCAGAGTACTGCCCAACTACTACGATTATTCTGACCCCTGTCTCCTACTGACTACGGTCCTTCCAACCTCCGTCGCGTACTATAGTCTTTCCGACCTCTATCCTATCGACAATGGTCCTACCGACCAAACAAACATGTCTATGTTGATTATTGTAACTCCCACCATGTAATGCGCTCTATATGATTTACATTTGTGACTTCAAGTCAATGCACTACGGGAAAACACGCGATTACCGTCGGATTTTCCAGCGGAAAATTGTGCGCCGGTAATAACGGCGCAGGCAACAGCGGAATTGTTCGACAAAAATCTTGCAGCGCCATTTCCGGCGCAAAATACGCTGTAAAGTTACCGACGGAAATTACTCGCGCATATGGCGCATAATGCGACGCTAATTACCGGCGCATATGGCGCCGGAATTAAGACGTTTTTTTACGTCGGCAATAATCCGTTTTTTCGCCGGTACTTCGTCGGAAACTGCGCCGGAGAAATTTCCGGCGCATATCATGCGCCGGAAATAAATTATCAACGCGACTTAAACCGGCGGATAAATATACGCCGAAACATGCGCCGAAAACTATATTTTCCGTCGAATTTCTCATATTTCCGGCGGATTTGTCCGCCGGTAATAAGGGGTTTTCCTGTAGTGATGCCTTCTCCCAAGGAAGGGCCTCGTTTAAAATTGACCGTAAATACTAGCGGATTCATTAAAATTGGGCCAGGCCCTGTGGTTTTCCCCCTTTTCAGGGGTTTCCACGTAAAAACTCTGATGTCTCTTATGAACGCTACGCTATCTCTTTCATCTGCTTGTGTGTTGAATCTTCGTACAATGCTAATACGTTAAACTATATATTTCTCTACCGCCGCAAATATTCCAGGACGCAAAAATATTCAAATCAATTGTTGATAAATAGAACCGAACAAAACTCCAATTCATTTATCTTTGACCAGTTTGACTCATTAGCACCCTTATTTAATATATTTATTCTCCACAAACGTTTAGTTTAATAAACATAATCAAGACCAAATATCCATTCAAGTTAGTGGAGAAAAGGCATTGAGCTGATGGCTAATACAGAATAGCAGAATTAGCACACTGGATTAGCCACCAGTATTTCTTTCCTTATCTAAACTACAAAGGATACATTTGATTAGTCCTAATCACAATGCATATTACCCTTAACAATTAGTTTACAGATAAGCACTGAGATAAATTGTTTTCGACAATGACATCCCACAATAACCCACACTTGCTAAAATTACTCATTAGGGAGTCATCACCGACTAAGCTTCCACTAATTAAGCAATTAAGCTCATCCCCCACAATGTCAACACTAAACAAGTTGACATAATTAAAGCTCCTTCCTTCAGTTGGCCTATAAATTGCACTCATGAAGATCAATCCCCATATAACAAGAAAATTAAGCTCAAAGCATTACTTTCTTCCATTTATAGATAGACATGTCTATAGCTTTGGCTTATGCTAATCTTATTGTCGAAAGAAAGCAATGCAAGGAGAAGTTCAAGAGTATAGAAAAAGAAGGCTGTGTTGTTGGGGAGACGAAGAGATCTAAGAAGAAGAAGAAGAAGAAGAAGATTCATCCACAATCGTCATCTCGTCGCCTTCGGAAGCTGCTCGGGATCGGGAGGGAATGAAGCGTCCATCAAGTACTTCAACCGTCAAATAACGAAACTTCTCTTTAGATTGCTTTGTGGGATAAAAATCTAATAATTTCCTCGCAATGGCTGTTATAAGAAATATCTGAATATGATACAAGACTCTATGACTGGTGAGAATTGTCTTATGCTCGTTTGGGATGATTTTCTTATTGCTTTTTAAAATAATTTTGTCGTATAAAAATTAAAATTTTATACTAAAAAGTTGCTTTGAAAAATAGTAATAAAGCCGTCCCAAATGAAGCCTTAGATTCCTAGACGCGAATTTTGTCATGTGTCTATAATTTAGCTATTCCAGCTTGTAGTTCCACTGTGAGGAATTTTCTATATGAGTTGTTGTATTTTCTATGCTTGAACTACTGTGAGGAGCTTTAAATGTTGTATGCAGGTTACTTTGTTGTTTAGAGTCCTTGTGCCAAGATATTTGATTGGTAGCATTGTATTGTGATTTAGGCTTCATTTGGGACGACTTTTTTTGCTGTTTCTTAAAACAACTTTTTAATACAAAATTAAAATTTTTTTTTAGCTAAAAAGCTGCTCTAAGAAGCAAAAAGAAAGCGGTCCCAAACAAAGCCTTAGTGTGCACGGTTTGATGTGAGATGAAGACTTCGTTTGGGACGCTTTCTTATTGTTTCTTAAAGTAACTTTTTAGTATAAACATAAAAAAATTTGTACTAAATAAGCTGCTTTAAGAAGCAGTAAGAAAGCCGTCCCAAACGAACAATAGATGCCTGCATGTAGATTGCTAGTTGAAGAGGGGGACGTTTTGTTCACAAGTATCTTCAGTTGATGTATGGCATCTTGTCCTCTACATGGTTTATGTCCTTAGGTTTCTACTATTGTTGTTGCAGTCGTGATCAAAATCAACAATAACATAATATCAAATATTTGTAGGCTATGTTTGGAGATCATTTTCTATTATTCATTATTAATTTAATCTATGTTTGGGTATTGCCGATTTTCTTCTTACATTATTTGTGCATGTTTCCAAAAATGGCAACACATAATCCATCTCATTAAAAATTTTTTCATTGTTGCATTTAGAATTTTTAGGTCTTAACTTTTCATGAAGATCCAACACATTCAAATAACAACAAAATAGTAGACGATCGATTTTTGCATGAAAAATCTGATAAAAAAAAATCATGAAGCTGAATCTAGATGAGACGATCCATTATGAAGATATATTATAAGAGTTTGCTCTTTCCTGCAATTGGAAAAAAAACATGATTACAAAATATGCAATATATGATTGTATTTCTATAAATATGAGGAAGAATATTGAAGAGGTAATAGTTTGTGTTATTAGAAACAATCGGTGTTGATGATTTGATGATGACAATAAGATAATGATGATCGAATGATAGTGATTTGATTATGATGATTATATGATATTATTAAGACGACGAGGGATGAGAGATAGCGGTTGGATGATGGATGAATGAATTATGATAATCGGGTGAAAGTGCTTCCGGATTTAATTTTTGAAGTTTTCAACTTGATTTTTGCCTCGAGATTCGTGCCCGATCAAAATAATTTTTGCATGAAGTATCACTAACCACCAATTGTTCAGTGTTCACTTTGCTGTTTGTCCGCATGATCTCTTTCTGTGATTGGAAAATCGTGACGGTAACAATCTTTCTTTTTCTTGGTTTTTGCTGCACAGCTAATTATACTTTTTTTTTTTTTGGTTCATTTATGATAATTTTTTATCATTATTTTTTCAAAGCTTTAAAATTTTTTTTATAAAAAATAGTAAGAAACTATCCCAAATAAATTCTTAAATCAGTCAATTTAGCACACTAACATACTTAGCTTTGTTTCTGACAGTTTTTTAACGTCTAAATCAACTTTTTAGTATAAAGTTTTATTATTAAAAAAAAATTTAAAAAATTTTGTACTAAAATGTTTTTTTAAAAAATAAAAATAAAATTATCCCTAATGAAACGTTAGGCTTCATTTGGAGCAGCTTTTATAATTTTTTCTAAAGCAGCTTTCCAGAGCAAAATTTTCTAGTTCAATAAATTTTTATATTAAAAAACTGCTTTAAAAAGTAATAAAAAAATTGTCCCAAACAAAACCTTAATTAGCCTCTAATTAAAACTGTTTATTATTCCCAGTTGCGATGGTGGACGTCCAATTTACCCTGCTTTCACATTAAGATAAGTAATATAATAATGCATAATGAGAAGATGAGTCGGTGGGTGGGTTAAAAGTGAAAAATTATTGTTAAGAGGAAAGTATTACGTTAATGAATATTAATAATGTTCTGAGAACTGTCCGGAGACATTTGATTAGTCCTAATCCAAAAGCATAATATGCTTATCAAGCTTTTATAAATAAGCACTGATAAATTATGTGCAGCTATGATTTATTAATTATATTTATTTTTAAATAATATAAATTTCATAATCTTATTATTTTATCACAGAAGATAACAGGAAATTTATATTATTTCGAATTTGGATAAAATTTTATTCTAATAATACTTCAAATTGAATGTAATAATTGATTTTTTCATTACGAAAAAGATTGCTGTTCAGAGTTATGGTTAATTGAAGGAACAATTATCCACTTGCGTTTATTACCCGTCATTTTGCTGAGCAACGCTCATGTTGAGCATGCAAACACGACTCGTTCAACAACCTCAAAGCTCCCACACGGGTGACAAACCTACGTGACTAAGTCCAGCTATGAATGAGTCCTATTCTAACAGACAAGAAGATGTAAATCCTTTGATAATTTCACGACATGGGACTAAAATAGATACAATTAATATTTGATTAAAGGCTAAACAAAGCAATGAAGCTGCTTAATTCTACATTCAAAAACATAAAATGCGGATTAGTTTTACTTAATTTTAACTATAAATATTTATAAATTATATTTATCTAATGATATATTGGCATAGTCAGGCCATGGAAGTCCGGCGGTGGTGATTCAATATTAACGATTGGGTAGTGGTCTGATGATGGAGATTGGATGATTGTTCAATATCAACGGTTGAAAAATGGTCTGATAGGAGATATTGGGTGATGGTATGACGGCGGTACAATTGTCAGGCGCTGGTTCGACAACGATGATCCTCAAGTGCAGATTAAAGACTCTTCGATCTTTTGAGCTCTCCTGAGTTTAAAACTATTATATAAATGTGTGATCAATGTATTGTTAATTAGCGTTAATTAGTTTTTTGCTTTAGCTTTATGTTTTATCCTTTCTTGCTTTCTTGTCTTAGAGAGAGAGAGAGTTCCACATCTGACTATTAAAAGGGCGATTCTGTGTACTTTCTTGGCATGATTCGTTTTTGATCAAAATAGAAGAGAATCACTTTTTTGTTGTGTGGAATTTGAGCTGATAACTTTTCTCTATTCTTTATGCATTTCTCTTAAAATCTTTTCAATCAACTGGGTAAAGGTTAGCTCGCAAGAACGGTGGTTTTTTGATTAAAATACCTTTTGTGTAACAAGTGTTATCAGAGCCAATCGAAAAGGTAAAGAGCAATGTTGATGTAGAAATTCGATATCGGCAAGTTTAACAGAAAGAACAACTTTAGTCTGTAGCAGATCAAGATGAAAGCCTTTATGGTGCACCAAGGATTGGCAGAAGCCATTTATGCAAAAAGATATTGTGGCTATCACGGATAGGGTGAGGGTCAGGGTGAGGGTTATGCAACTGAAGGTACATAGTGTGATTCTCCTCTCTCTGGGTGATGATGGTGAGGGAGATGCAACTGAAGGTACACAGTGCGATTCTCCTCTCTCTCGGTGACAAAGTCTTAAGGGAGGTTACCGAAGAAAGCTCGCTATTAGAGATATGAATGAAACTTGAATCAGTTTATTTGAAGAGGTCATTTGCCAACCGGTTGAATCTAAAGAAACAAATATACACGCTCAAAATGGAAGACTCTAAAGATCTAAGAAAGCATTTGGATGATTTCTATAAGTTGATTCTTGACCTCAATAACGTTGATGTGAGAATCAAAGAAGAAGACCAAGGAATCATCCTCCTTAGCTCACTGTCGAAGACATATGAACATATAGTAGACACCATGCTATATGAAGTAAAGTCGGCTATGATATAAAAAAAATTATAGAGAAGATCATAATCAAAGGAAGACAAGAATGCAAAAATTTTATATGCAAGAGGATGAACCGAGTTCAAGAATAGAAAAGAAAATCAAAATCGATCAAGGTCGAAGTCAAGAGTGGCAAGTAAATATTTCCATTGTCATAAAGAAGGCCATTTTAGAAGAGATTGTCCAAATCAACAAAAGTGGCAATCAAACAAATTCAATGATGAAGCCAATGCGGGAGTTGTGTTGAATTTTTATTGATACGAATCATTAGACATTCTGGTTGCTTCAGTAAAACATTCATATCAAGATTGGATTATAGATTATGGACGCTCATTTCATTTGACACCAAAATAAATTGAAATGGGTGATGGAGGCAATGTTCTCCTAAGCGACGACAAATCTTGGGATAGGGATCAATTTCGATTCAGATTTATGATGGATGTGTAAGAAAACTTAATAACATGAGGAACATTCCCGAGCTTAAATGTAACATCATTTATGTTGGAATGCTTGATACAGATGGATGCTCTGTCAAGATACTTATGGGTACTATAAGAATATCAAAGGGATCCATGGTGATAATGAAAGGCGTGTTGGTGAATAATCTGTATGTGCTTGAAGGACATACAGTGAAGATCACAGCTATAAACATCACTATTGTACCTATTGATGGCACGGAGTTATTTTACTTGAGGCTTAGGCATGTAAGCCAAAAAGGTTTGGAAGAATTAAGAAAACAAGATCTATTACGTGGAGATATAGTTCACAACTTGGAATATTGTGATGATAGCATTTACAGGAAGACCACCAGGGTGCGGTTCACACCTGCAACACACAACAACAAAGGAATACGTGCATAGTGATCTTTGGAGACCTTCAAAGACACCAACGTTGGGAGGAAATATATATTTCATATCTATAATTGATGATTACTCAAGGCATGTTTGAGTTTACTGCCTTAAATAGATCAAGCATTTATTGCATAGTTTGGTTAGATTTTGAAGCAGCTCGATCCATATATTGCACAAGCAGGTGGCATTGTGATCATGTTCATATATGATCCAGGAAGGAGTCATTGACAAGCTATGAAGAGTATCCTGAGGTATATGAAGGATACAATTGATGTACAGTTGGAGATGCAGTCACCATGGCAGTGGTGCATGACTCATGACTGGTTGTTCACTTGTTTGAAGAACTACGCTATGCTTGATCTCTTTTGAGGGGTACGTAAGCATCCATCTAGTTGCAATCGTTCTGATATTTGAGCTTGATTTTTAATTTTCTATTTTTTGAACTGAAATATGAGAAGGAGATTGTTGATTTTAGATTTATTTCTTAATCATAATAAAGCTTTAAATGGTTCATTGATTAGGGAATTTATTATTTCCTAGTTATTTGATTTAATTGAATATTTAATTGAGAGTTGATTAGGATTTGATTGGGAGTTGATTAAGGATTGTTTGAGGAAGCTTTTTCCTAAATTATTCTATCTCAAATCTATAAATTAAGCCGTGGGGGTTGTTGTTGGATTAGAGGAAAAGAGATCTTATTGTAATTCTCTGTTGTTCACCAATTTATTGAAATAATCATCCCCTCCTCGTGGACTAAGGCATCTTCGCCTAACCAAGTAAATCGCTGTGCTTATCGTGTTTATGTTGTGTGATTTATTGTTTTCTGCTACGATTGTTTGCACATCAGATTGGACAACATATGGGATATGCTAGACAGTTGAATGAAGGTTTTGATTAGTTGGGTATAAATTTTTTAATCTTTTCCTAATTTTGCCACTACCCATAATTAATCTTAAAATCATTATTCACAAAGCTTAACTGCTTCTACTTACACTCATTCTACCAAGTATATGTTGAATATATAGTCAATATAATTGTTAAGTTAGGAAACATAAACACATTCATGCAGCTGAACCAATCATTTAATGGTCTAAAACTTTTTTTTTTTTTTTTAGATCTAGATCAACTAAGACAAATTCATACATACAATACATGGAAACCTCAAACATGAAACCCTCTTTATCTTTTTCGTGCCATAAACAGATCTTTGCCTCTTCCCTCTCGGTTGTCAGTGACCAACTATCTCTTCTTCGTGCTTATGTGTCAACGGTCGTTGGCATCCATAATTGCAACCGTCCTGCGTGTTTGTAGCCATCGAAGCATCTTCTTCAGTTCTTTATTTGGCTTATCCGGTGAGCCTCTTCTTAAATCTTCATCTTACTCATTTTCATGAATCATGACCTTTTTCAATGAATTTTTTTTTTTTTAAGTTGAGTATATTTTTCATGTTTTGTTAAAAGTAATGCAATGGTGAACAAAAAAAAAAAAAAAAAGAAGTTCGGTAACAAAGCACTCTTCTTTTTCTATCTTTTGGTTGTGGGAATAAAACAGGTCACCAATATTAATGCTGATCACTGATCCCACGAGAATAATGTGAGGATTGATGTATCAATTTCCTTCTTCCTTCCCCCTTCCCCAGCTAAGAAAATGCCATAAGTGACCTCCCAAGTCAAGTCAAAGCATATTCATATTCCTCTGGCTTGGCCAACAAGCTTCCCCATTGTATATATACCCCCATCGCCCTCCTCACAAGACTACTAAGAAAAAAGGAAGAGTTTCTACTTTAAGGTTTTCTTAATTTAAAATGACCTCCATTGTAGCTCCCGGTCTGGTCCAAGCCTACGTGGAGAAGAAGCTCCACATGGAGAAGATGAAGAGAATGGAGGAAGAGCTCGGAGGAAGACAAGATATCAAAATAAGTGACAAAAAAGGGAAGAATAAGAAGAAGAGCAGTTTTTTTGGCTTGTTAAGGAAGAAAGTCTACCCCAATAAATTTCCCAAGCAGGCCGGAAGCTCCATGGCTTGATCTAATCATGAGATGACCATGGAAATTAATTACAGCTTGTATTTGTTTGTTGGTTGAGTTTAGACTACATTTCTTTTATGTTATAGTTTTAATTATTTTTTTTTAAACACTGTAATACTGTATATGTAGAATGAAGGAGGTGCTCCGTTGATCCTATTTTCCTGTTTTATTTGGTTTGTAAATCTGTTGTTGAAGGGGGCAAAAAAATTCAGATTGAATGGTTGATGAAGAGTTTTTCACAATCATTTTAGCTAGAATCGGTAACAAAAAGAAATTTCTTATTTAATTTCTTCAAAAAGAAATCTATCTAGTATACCAAAGCCCTGCACGGGAACTAAATGGGTACCCATCTGGTACCAACTCTCATGGGCGGGCTTTGCCCACCCATGGTGACTTTTCATACGTTGAACCAATTCATACCCACCCACGTTCGTTGCCTTTTAAATGCAATCCATCATGGACTGATGAACTTGAGGCTTGTTGCCCTTTTTTTGAATGCAAACTTTCGAGCTCCATATCAGAATTTATCGTGGACTCAACATGATTCAGTGTTGAGTACAACGTAGTAAGGATTGCACTAATATACGACATACAGTAATTAACAACGTAAATCTATTTATCTATTGATGTTGAGTACCCTCTCATACCCACCCATGAGGCCATGGATGTTTTCATATCCACCCATACTTAATCCCATTGGGTTTTGGGATTGGGTATGGGTGGGTATATGGGTGGGTATGAGTATGGATACCCTATGCAGGGCTTTGTAGTATACACCCATAATAATTTTTGAAAATTTATTTTTTCATCGTAACAGTTTCACTTTTAATTTTAAAAACAGTTACATCAGTCTTAATAAAATCAAAATACTGAAGAAATTATTAGGTGTGGTCTGTGAGATGAAAGTACACAGATGCGTAAACAGTAATCTTCCTGATAATCCTCATCTAACCGTGTGTAGCTGCCACCCACATATAATAAATTGCGCAAATTTTATCTCAAAACAAAGCTCTTTCGGTGGATGGACGAACTTCCGCGATTGGAAAACCGATCAATTTTTATGATTGTTTCTCAAAATAAGGAAAGATTGCATGCACATAGAGTATGTTTGGGTGAAACTGGCCAGTATTGATGTTGACCATTTATAGTTGTTAGAATGTCACTGTGAAGGGAAATTAAGAAGAAAGGGGCTTCACGCAACTGAGCTAGCCAGCTCTCTGTACATGCCAAAACTTTTGCTTGTCAATGACTTCATGAAAATAATGTGAGGTTAACATCCAAGCTTCCTCCTATCGCTATTAAGAAGGAGACAAGTGACCTCCCAAGTCAAATAAAGAATATTCCATCGTTTGCCTTGGTTTTCAAGCAGCTTCCCAGTGGTATAAATACCCCCACACCAACCTTCAGAGTTTCTCCACAGCCACAAACGAAGGAAAAGATAAAGAGTTTTTAGTCGTGCTAGCTGTTCTTAATCATGGCGTCTAATATTGCGCCAGGGTTAATGGAAGCCTATGTAACGAGGAAGCTCTACAAGGAGAAGATGAAGACAATGGAGGAAGAGTTTGCAGGAGGCCAAGTTAGCAAAAACAGCGACAAAGATGGGAAGAAGATGACTTTCTTTGGCTTATTAAAGAAGAAAGTCCACCCTAAATGTCGGGGTGTGTTAGATTAGTCAGTAAAGACATTAGAGGGTATTATCGTTATATTGAATATAAATCTCTTTTACTTCAAAGTTGTATTTTAGCACTTGAGCCCATCTATATATTTTCCTATTTTCTAAATTTTTACATGTAAATTAATTTTTATAAATTTTTTTTTTATTTTTTTATCTTTTCTTACATATTTCCGAAATTAAAAAAAAAAATCCAACCTCAATCGGTTTGCCATGATTCATTGCTTGAGCTAATTAGTTGGCCAGGAAAACGCTGGATGATTATTCTCTATTCTTTCATTGATGATAGCTCTTAGGATGATCGAAAGACTCATTCTCCTTTCATGTTTACATATTTTGCTTTGTTACATTTTTTTATTTTGGTTAAAATTCATAATATCTATAAGATAATATGTAGTATACTTCTTTTATTTTAAATGAACTGGTTGGTTAGTCTCATCTTCATAACCTTTGCTATTGTTTTTTTTTTTTTTTTTTTTTTTTTTTTTTTTTCCAGTACTTAATTACATAATTAAAGTTTAAATAAAACCTAGTTTAAAAATATTAGCTATCTATGGGCATTTTTTTGGTAGACAGCCTTCTTTCTTCTTTTTTTTTTTTAATTTTTGAATCAATTAAAAGTAAATTTATACACACATCATATATGTAAGTTTTAAATTTAAGATCTCTTAAATTAAAAGTAAACTCATACACAAATCTTATATACAAGCTTCAAATTCAAAATCTCTTAATTGATAATCAAAATTTTCGACCAATAAATAAAAAGAGCTGCATAGTTATTGATGGACAGTCTAACAAATCAAAAAGATTGTACGAAAAGTTATGTTAGGTGAAATTGGAATTGACGTTGATCCATTTGTTGTACTGTTGTAGTTGTAGAGTGCGAGAGGAAACCAAGAAGAAAGGACCAAAACGCGTCACAATTAGCTAGCTCTGCAAGCCCTTGCTGATTGATGACCCCATTAGTTCACGAGCAATAACATCCATTTGTAATTGTAGAGTGCGAGGGGATAGTATTTTTGCATTTTTATTTTATGCACGGACTACTATAACATTTCTATTACACTATAATCTTTTTTGTAGATTCTTAAAAAAAATTATAATTGTTTTAACAATCAAATTGCTAAATTGTCATATATATATAATTTTCAAAACGAAGATTGGGTTGCGCCAGTTAAGTGTTGCACACTATGTAGTAAGGATTGCAGAAATATAAGATATACGATGATTAGAAATGTAAATTAATTTATCCCCCTATGTTGAGTATCCACCCATACACACCCACAAGATCATTGGCGTACCCATCCCACAAGACCAATCATCGTTAGGCTTGTCTGTATACTAATAGTTACATCATGATTCATGCTTAATTAAGTGAAATGTCTTATGACTTAACAATATTGAACTTCTAGATGTAAACATTTAATTCAATTGATAAATCATAATTAATAGTTTGTTATATGATAAGCCTCTTTATTAAATGAAATAAGGTTGATAGGTGAATAAAATACTAACCAAATAATTACACAACACATCACAAATACTACCAGATGTCATTACACACTTCGAGACTTATGTGAATAATGTTATTATACTCTCCAAATAAGAATATGGTTTAAATTTGATAATATCAACTACCCTTAACAACCAACAAGGTCAAATTCAAACTAGTTATTTCTATTAGCCTCATTACCTTATTTTACTCTATGAGTGAAACTTAGGCTTCGTTTGGGACAGCTTTCTTACTGGTTCTTAAAGTTGCTTTCTAGTAAAAAATTTTAACTTTTTAACTAGAAAGCCGTTTTTAGAAGCAGAAAGAAAGCCCCAAACGAAGCCTTAAGCTTCTTTTGGGACGACTTTTTTGCTGCTTTTTAAAGTAGTTTTTTAATTAAAAAAATTTAATTTTTATACTAGAAAGTTATTTCAAGAATTATTAAAAAAAGTCATACCTAAACCCTAAATCTAAATATTTAAATATTTGATAAATGATATATAAAAATTAATCATTCCATAAATAAACTTACATGTTAGAGATATAATTATTTAAAAATATAAATTTACAAATATACCAAAAATTGCTATCACTACGCCCATGCAATGGACAGGCTATACTTCCGCTATAGGTAATTTGAAGGCAGAAGAGCATCGATTTAGAACTGAATCCAAAAACTAGCACAGCATAAAACAACAGCTCCCAACGAACCACTAGATGATGGCAAAGAGAACCAAGCAAATCAGAACACCAAGGCTTCTTTTGGGACAATTTTATACCACTATTTTTTCTCATCATTTAAGAGATTTTTTTTTTTATCAAAAAGTAGCTTTATAAAACAATAAGAAAGCAATCCAAAATAAAGCCTAAGACTTCTTTTAACATCACTTTTCTCAGTTCTTTCTGAAACAGTTTTTTAGTACAAAATTTTAAATTTAAGAAAATTTTTAAATTTTTTGTACTTGAAAGTAATTCAGAAAGCAGCAAGAAAACTATCCCATATGATGCTTCATGCTTCATTTTGAACAAATTTTAGTCACTATTTTTAGCTACTTTCAAGAATTCGTATGCTAAAAAAATTGTTATAAAAATCAATAAGAAAACTAATCGAAAACAAAATCTGATTGTGAGGATTAGGGGTGTCAATTCAAGTCAACGGGTCGGGTTCGGGTCGAACCCGACTTGACCCGACTGTAAACGGGTTGACCCTAACCCGACCCGATTTTGCAAACGGGTCAGGTTTGTCAACCCGGACCTGACCCGTGTAGATTACCGGGTTGACACGACCCGACCCAGAAACATCTGTAGAGCGGGAGGGCCGAAGGCTGCGCGCCTGCGGAGCGGAGCGGGTCTGCCGAGTGCGAAGCAGCGAGTGCGGGCTGGATGCGGGATGCTTGGACCGACGGGCGACGCGAGACGCCTGGACCAATGGGCACGGCTATGCAGCCTATGATGCGTACACGACCTCTGACGCGGACGGCGGACTCCAACTTAACGACGTCGGCGGACTCCAACTGCGCGGGATGACTTCCGGGTTAATTCGAATCGACACGCGGGTTAGCGGGTCAACACGAACCCGACCCATTTTTTCAAACGGATCGGAAATCCGAACTCGGACCTGACCCGTTTCACAAACTGATTGACCCAAACCCAAATTTTTCCGGATCAGGTCCGAGTCGTGTCAACAATTGACGCCCCGATTATTTATAATATAAGAATTTATCTTTAAATTTTTTTAAAATTATATATATTATGAAATTTTCATTCTCTATCTATACTTATTGGATGGTCCTGGTGGCAACCGAAAGTGCATTTTGTTCCTTTGATACTGATGATTTATTATTGTGTGCTAACGGGAACATTCTGAGTCCAGTGGTTTTGTATCTTTTTGTATTTTGTGTTTTGGGGGTCCTTTATTCGTCTCTGCCTCCACGAGCTTTGTTTAGGGGTGCAAACGAGTCGATTTGAGCTAGAGTCAGGGTTTGTTCAAGTCGAGCTCGACTTCCAGAAACCGAGCTCGAGCTCGACTCGTCCCATGTCGAGCGGCTCGTCGAGCTCAATTCGAGCTAAAAATGTCATCGTGTTCGCTGTCGTGCCGAACCGCGTCGTCGTCGGATCCGCTTTCGTCCCAAGGTCTGTCGCTGACCAGATCCGTACGCCCGATCTCCGTCGTCGAGACACGTCCGCCCGAGCTCGCCATTGAGATCTGTCTGCCCGAACTCGCTGTCGCGTTCGTTCGTCGTCGTCCTGAGCTCTGTCATCGAGACACATCTGCCCGAGCTCCACCGACGAGATCCGTCTGCCCGAGCTCGACTCTTCATTGTCCCGAAGCTTTTCCGTCGAGATCTGATTCCCAAGCACGTCCAATTGTCGTCATCCTGAGCTTCGCAGTGGAGAAACGTTCGCCTGAGCTCGTTCGTCGTCGTCCCGAGCTGTGCCGTCGAGATCCATCCGCCTGAGCTCGTTCGGCATCGTCCCGAGGCTTTGCCGTCGAGATCTGTCGTCCGGAACATGTCCGTCGTCATCCCGACTCCCGAGCACATATGTTTGTCGTCGTCCCATGCTCGTTCACTTCGCCCAATCGAGCTGCTCGTCGAGCCGACGAGCTGAGTTTGAGCCCTGTTCGAGCTCGAGCTAGATAAGCTATCGAGCTCGAAACTGTGTTCGAGCTCGACTCGCGAGCTCGATAAGCTCGGCTCGTCGAGCCTGTTATCGAGTCGAGCTCGAGCCGGCTCCTGAAACAAAAATCAACCATACAAACAGATAAAAATGAGGGATGCAATATTCATTATAGACACTATAGTTTTTACATCAAAAATTTTGAAAAGTAAAAAAAATCACAAAACTTGACCCGTTAAAATAAATCCACTAGTATTTATAATTGATTACAAATGTTCAACATCAATCCCGGTCTCCACTGACTTTTTAGCTACTTTTGTAAAGATAATGGTTCAAAATGTGCCTCTTCTTTATAGGTTTTTCATACTTTGTATATAGTTCTCATTCTATGTTATTTGTTTCGTTAGCGCATTTCAACGGCCAAATAGGTGCTCGAATTTTCTCAAATTATCATCGTTAATAAGCTATTTTTTTATCTAATCCTGGAGCTGTTAGGCCCATTAAGATTAGCATTGCGAATGGCAAACATTTCGGCATCTGAGGCTATATTCAAATGGTTTTGATGGATTCAATTCAAGCCGTCCAAACCGAATCACACGATTGCGAAGAAAAGTAAACGGATACAGTAGAAGTTAATTTAGGCTGCAAAATTCTGCTGTTTTTTTCTTTAACAAAAGATTTACAAACCAAATAAATCAGAAAGGGAAAGTAAACGGCGCAGCCCCTTCCTCCTACAGATCTATGTACCAAACAACTAAAATTATAACATAAAAAAGACTATAAAACAGTTATCTAATTAAGCCCAACAAGGAAGACTTGTTCATATATAATTAATTTCCATGGCTGTCTAATTAGATCAATCCATTGAGCTCGAAGCCTGGTTAGGAAACTCATTGTGGTAGACCTTCTTCCCCAACAAACCAAAGAGATTTCTGTTTTTCTTACCATATTCTTCATTGATCTTGCTATCTTGGCTTCCTTCCAAGTCTTCCTTCATTCTCTTCATCTTCTCCTCGTGGAGCTTCTTCTCCACGTAGGCTTGGACCAACCCGGGCGCTACAATGGAGGCCATCACTTGAACAATACTAAAAGAAATTTGAGCAAACTTTTATTCTTCTCTTTGTCCTGTGAAGAGGGGTGGTGGGGGTATTTATACAGCTGGGAAGCTTGGAGGCCAAGCCAAAGGAATATAAAGGTCATTCGTGACGGTGATGCCATATCAATCCTCAAATTCTTGCCATGACCCACCACGCTTAGGGTGGTTGATGGGCGAGCATGACTGAGACCTCATTTCAGGATCGAATCCCCTCTACTACGGTCTACACTTGTTTTGTGGGCCTAATGCTGATGGGTGGTCTCGTTAGATTCCGCTGAGGGATTAATTACGCTGTCAGGCACTCTCTTTAGAATGACAACGAATATATATTCCCGTTTAAAAAAAAAAAAAAAATTTCTTGCCATGAAGTCAGGGTCAGCATTAATATTGGTTACTAATTTTGTCAACCCTACATTTACGAGATAAGGAGATCGTTCTTACCTAATACTTTGAACCGTCCTATTAGCGATCGTCAAAGTCTTGCTGTACCAAACACAAAATTTTAGACTATATATCTTGGAATACGACCAGCTTCCCTAAAAAAGTTGTTGACTGAGTGATCGCTAATTAATTCATTATTTATTGGTGAGCACTTCAACTAGATTTAAATGAGCTTGCCCCATTTTTTGATGGCTTCAAATACATTCCCACACAGGATTAATTATTTTGTGCGGATTTTGAATGTCGTCTGAAAACCAATCAGAATGCACCATATCACCCCTTAGCTCGGAACTGTGGCTCAGTGCTCGGTATCGCAGCTCAGTACCATTGACATGATGCACTCTGATTGGTGTCCGGAAAACATCTTGCATCCGGTCTCCACACAGAATAATTTCTCCCCACACAGGGTTCAAATTCATAATGCATAGTTAAAAATAAATTGGAGAATCCTAATGGATAAAATTCGAGAGCTAATTTAGCCTACAAAAATATTTTGTGTTTTGTGATACTTTATTCGTCTCTGCCTACACGAGCTTTGTTTCATCTAGCCGAGCTTTGTTTTCTTTGCTTCCTCCGAGCATCTTCTCTTTAATGCAGCTCCATATTTAGACTTTAGATTTGTTCCGGATATATACAGTAGGTTTTACCTTTTAGTTAGTATTTCTTATCATAAATGAAAATTTGATAAAGCCTTAATTTTTCCATAAATACACATACCTATTGTTGCGGGCTAGAATATAAGCGGCGATAAGGTTAGAAAATTTTTCGTCTTAGTCTTGTATGGATATCTAGCACACAAACAGAATAAAAAATGAACACCATAATTTTTACGTGAAAACCCTGGAAAAGTAAAAAACTACGGGGTCACGCCCAGTTGAAAGGATGCCACTAGTGTTTGCTTAGATTATAAGTGGCTGACTCGTCCTTGAAATTGAGTACGATCATATGACAATAATTAGCTCCTGGGTTGAAATTCAATTACAAACAGAGATAAAAAATTCGGCGACGTTCTAGTGGTCCGGTGAAAATTCTGCTTCAATTGACGGTCGAGCATAACTCCGGCATCATTCAGCTGTTGGGCAGAACTCCAGCACCAGTCGGCAGTCGGGCTTAATTTCTGTGTTAGTTAGCAGTTTGGTGGAAGTTCGACGGTGGTCGAGGAGGAGTCGCTTCCTTTTCTTCATTCTCTTCTTGAATCCTTGCATAATTCCTACGTCAGTCGGCTGCTATGTAAAAAGTATGGCAGTGGTTGTGGAGGAGTCTCTTCCTTCTCTTCCTTTATTCTCTTCTTGCTTGGGCTTCCCCCTCATGAGAAATGAGGGATCTATTTATAATTTTCCACAAGGTTGTGAAAATCAGACCAGACAACGAACCAGATGAACAAGAGGTTCACTGTTCGACCAGTTCGACCGGTCCAACTGGGGTTGAACCGGATGATGTAATAAATAATAATATTATTAAAATTTTAATAAATTAGCTTTACCTCTGTGTCCATTTAATATCCTATGATTCCTATGCCACTATTTTGACATTTATTAAGCATATGTAACAACTCAAAACAAATTAATAATACTACAACAAAATCAATAAAATATAAACTAATAATTAAATAACATATAACACAAACGAATGCATACCTCAGTTTGACGATGAGTACCAGCAATTCATAGTTGAAACCCCAGTTCTATTTAACATCCATAATAGCCACAATGTTCTCTGCCGCAGTTGCAAGATATCGACCCAGATGTGGTTAAAATCTAATTAGTGTATTAACACCTTGCAAAAAATATCCAAATAAAACTTTAGGCATTTATGCTCTGCATCAAAGCCCTATAATGAATATGAAAGTCGAAAGAGCATGATCATAGAGGCAAGTAAATGTGTAATCTAACATGATTCATGTGAAAGCGTAAAGACAATAATGACTTCAAAAGAAAGAAAAAATAACCTTCATTCATTTATGCTCTGCATCAAACCTTATATTGAGAATGAAAATGGAAACAGCGTGATCCGCCTTCGTCACATTTTAATTTTTTTTTTGTCTGATCTAACAATATATTCAGCAGAAAATCAAAGATTTTAGGATTAAAAAAACTTAAATCCACGATTAATACGAGGAGAAAAAGCAAGGATGACGCCTCAGACGATCAGGATGATGTCGTTGTCGAGTTCACGAACGGCTTGGAGGATTATGTCGGAGACAAACTGTCGGAGATGAATTGGACACAAGGAGCAAGCGAAATGAATTACAGTATGGAGGGAATCAAAAGTTCTTAGGTTTTTTTCATTTTCTGTGTTTTCTCATTAGCCGCTGGATCTAAATGAACGGCTCACATCGCCTTTTTTTAACCGGACATTTCTTTAAAATTGGCGCCGGTTCCCGATTTGATCGACCGGTTGGATGATTTTTGTCTGGTTCGATTCGAAGCCGGTTATAAGTGATCACAGAACCGGCCGGCCAGCCGGTTCACAGTTGAACCGGTTGAATCGGCCGGTCCGGTCCGATTTTTAAAACCATGGTTTTCTATGAGTGGCATGACCAGTAAATATGAGAAAGATCAAGAGTAAATTGGGATTGGACTAGTGGTTAAAATAGAAGTAGATTTAAAAATTAATATTAAATTAACATTTATAATATATTTTAGTCTTTAAAAATTATTTCTATTAATTTATTTGTATATTAAAAGTAAACTTTCTTTAAAAATTAAAAAAAAATTAAAACTAAAAATCAAGCTCAACAATTAAGTTTTTTTTTTTCACATTCAAGCTTTTCAGATGAGTTGAGTGTAATTTTTTTTTTAACGAGCCAAGCTGAAACTAGTAAATGAGCTTGAGTTGAGCACGAATTCGAGCTTACTAAGAGTTAACAAGCTCAGCTTATTCGATATGACTTGACTCGTTTACGCCCCTAATAGAGGTTGGATAGACATAGAGTTCCAACCCTCACCATTAATGATCAAAGAAAGCTTGCTTTGAGAGTCTAGAGGAAGAGAATTGAAGGCTTGAATACCATAACTTCATAAAGAGATTTGTCATTAATCCAGAGATCCCAAGTAAGAGAGAAGGTTGAGCCATCTCCAATGACAGAGAAGGGAACCGGTTCAAAAGAAAGGCAATATTGCATATGCAAAAATGTAATTACATAATTAACCAAACCAAATAAAATATTTCAAACGGCGACTGTAAATAGGTTAATGGCAGAATCAAGCTCTCCCAGTTCTAACATACTATGGCAGCAAAAACCGCTTCCCGCCCCCAACAGCTTGTAATCGACTTGTTTGCGTAGAAATACTTAGTCAAAATTGCTTTCACCACCTCTCCTTCATGGCTTCTCCACCCGACTCCCTCTAGTTTTCTACCTCTAACCTTCTATTCAATGAATCCCACTGAACATTGGGCTTCTCTTCTCCGGCGATGCCTCGAGGCCGAGAATCGAATCGCCGGCAAATCCATCCATGCCTACTTAACCAAAGCCGGCCTTCTCCACCTTGGCCTCTACCTCACCAACAACCTCATCAACTTTTACTCAAAAGTGCGTCTCTTCGCCGACGCATGTAAGGTGTTCGACGAGATGCCTCTAAAGAATATCTTTTCCTGGAACTCCATCCTCTCCATGTACGCCAAAAGCGGCCAGATCAGCACCGCAAGGATATACTTTGATCAAATGCCTGAAAAAGATTCAGTCTCGTGGACTGCCATGATTGTCGGCTGCAACCAGGCGGGTCGATTCAAGAAAGCTCTGCAAATGCTCTTGGCGATGGTTCGTGCTGGATCCCCGCCGAGCCAATTCACATTCACAAATATTCTCTCCTCTTGTGCAGCAATTGAGGATCACATCATTGGGAGGATGGTGCATTCTTTTATCGTTAAGTTAGGTATGAGTAGTTGCATTCCTGTTGCAAATTCCCTTCTCAATATGTATGGAAAATGTGGCGATGCATTGATGGCAAAGGTGGTTTTTGATAGGATGAGAGTGAGGAGCGTATCGAGCTGGAATACGTTGATCTCATTGTACTCGCAATCAGGGCGGATGGACATTGCTCGATCCCACTTTGAAGAGATGAGCGAGCGAAGCATTGTGTCCTGGAACGCGATAATTGCAGGCTACAATCAGAATGGGTTGGATCTTGAAGCTCTTATCTTCTTCTCTAGAATGCTGAAAGAAACACGAATGGCCCCAGATGACTTCACAATCACAAGTGTTCTATCTGCTTGTGCTAATCTTGAGATGTTGAAGATTGGTAGGCAAATCCATGCCTACCTCATTAGAACTAAGATGGAGTTTGTTGGGCAGGTTGCCAATGCTTTGATTTCAATGTACTCTAAATCAGGAGGAGTTGAAAATGCTCATAGGCTTGTAGAGAAAACTGTTGTGTCTGATCTAAATGTGATATCATTCACAGCTCTCCTTGAAGGTTATGTCAAGCTTGGAGACCTGCAACCAGCTAGAGAAATTTTCAATTCTATGAAGCACCGGGATGTCGTGGCATGGACGGCGATTATCGTTGGGTATGTGCGGAACAGTTTCTACAAAGATGCTATGGAACTTTTCAGTTTGATGGTCAGTGAAGGTCCTGAGCCAAATAATTACACTCTTTCTGCCATTTTGAGTGTTTGTTCAAGTTTGGCATCATTGGAGCATGGCAGACAGATCCATTCCAAGGCAGTCAGGTCGAAAGAAGGGCTTTCAGTCTCTGTAAGTAATGCGCTAATAACAATGTATGCAAAGTCTGGATGTATTGAACTAGCAAGAAGGGTTTTCAGCCAAATAATCTCGACTAGGGAACCAGTCTCATGGACCTCCATGATCATTGCTCTAGCACAGCATGGCTTGGGAGAAGAAGCTGTAAGCTTATTTGACAAAATGCTTTTCCATGGTGTTGTGCCTGATCATATCACATATGTTGGGGTAATATCTGCTTGTACTCACTCAGGATTGGTAGAGAAAGGAAAGGAATATTTTTCAATAATGCAGAATATTCATAAAATCAAGCCAACACCTAGCCACTATGCCTGCATGATTGATCTTTTTGCTCGCTGCGGAAAACTGGAGGAAGCGCAAAATTTTATAAAATCGATGCCAGTGGAACCAGATGCCGTCGCTTGGGGGTCGCTACTTTCTGCTTGCAGGGTTCACAAAGATGCCAATTTGGCAAGGATTGCCGCGGAGAGACTGCTCTCAATTGATCCTGAGAACAGTGGAGCTTATTCTGCGCTCGCAAACGTATACTCTTCATGTGGTAGATGGCAAGAAGCTGCATCGATATGGAGGTTGATGAGAGATAACGGGATAAAGAAAGAGAAAGGATACAGTTGGATTCACATCAAGAACAAAGTTCATGTGTTTGGAGTAGAAGATGGATTGCACCCAATGAGGGAAGCCATATATGAGATGGCAAGAAAGATGTGGCTAGAGATAAAAAAGGCTGGATTTGTACCTGATACCGAGTCAGTATTGCATGATGTGGATGATGAGCTCAAGGAAAAGATGCTTAGTCTTCACAGTGAGAAGCTTGCTATTGCATTTGGACTAATGAGCACTCCAGAAAATACAATGTTGAGGATAATGAAGAACTTGAGGGTATGCAATGATTGCCACAATGCGATAAAGTTTATCTCAAAATTAACTGGAAGGGAGATAGTGGTGAGAGATGCAACAAGGTTTCATCATTTTAGGGATGGGTTCTGCTCTTGCAAAGATTATTGGTAGGTTTGATTTATGTAAATTATCATTCATGGATTTACAGTAGCTGACTAGTTAAAACAAATTCATATAAAATGCAATTTGACTTGTATTTTGAATTTTATCACTCGAATATTGTGTGTTTTACAGAGCTAGAGATAGGTCACCGCAATCTAATAAATTTCTAAGAAATGAACATGAAAATTCTGAACAAATGGTAAGCATGAACAGCTTATAGAACAGTGTCAAGAAACTACTTCAAATTTTCATACATTACAATTCATATATGAGCGATGAAATCCCGAGTCCAATTCATCATGTTCAGTATTATATGGAATTCTTGAATTGGACAGCTTTTCACGAACTTTTGTGATTAAGGCTTCGTTTGGGATGGTTTTCTTACTACTTTTTAAAATAACTTTCTAGCATAAAAAATTTAATTTTTGTACTAAAAAGTTGCTTTAAAAAGCACTAAGAAAGTAATCCCAAATAAGACCTTAAACACAAATAAATTTGGAATATTTTAATGCTGTTGGACTGCATAGCAATGCTATCATTCAAGACAACCACTCCAAAATGTGATTTAAAAAAAAAAAATCTCATCAAGTAAAAAAGGTAGTCAACCATTCAGGAAAAAGGAGAAATTATGATTATTGACAAAGAAAAGATGATATTTCGTATTTTCTCTTTTCAAGTCTTAAAAATCCAAAATTTCAAAAAAACAATAAAAAATAACAAAATGAGCGCAAAGGTGAAACTAAATGATATATAAAAATGACAAAATTAATCCATCTTTTATTGTATGCCAAAATTCGTATAGAATCGATCCTTCCGCTTCTTTCCCAATAGTAGACAAGTACTGATAATCTCCCTAGAAATTCAAACCCCAGTCATATGGCTGATAGATAACCTTCAGCTGAGTGCTTGCAAGCAACTCCAGCAGCTCCTCCGATTTGTTTGGCTCCAAGTAGTTTGCCGCATGTTTCAGCACCTCAACCTCATTTTTCCCAAAATCCACACTATACCTATAGCAACACAGATAATTCAATATTAACAGAACTGTACTACCGATCCCGATTTTCTAAGAACAATGCATACACAGGGTCATCTCATGCTAAGTAATGAAGGATAGTAAGGATTTCCATCTAAGTAGATATTATGATTGCTTGTATATATGTTCATTTTGTGAGACAAAACCAACAATTTTAAATAATTTTGAAGTTTTAAACTTATGATTTGTCATTTCATCCAGTCAGGGGCGGAACCAACCATAATTTTTAGGAGGGGCAAACTTATAAGTAACTGTTGATAGATATGTCGGGGGTCCAAGGGGACAGCGTCCCCTGACGGGGTTCGACCTGCCCGGTAAACCTATTAAATTAGATTGAGGGGACAAATTACCTAAATAATCGTATAATGAAAAAAAAAAAAAAATTGATCACAGGGGTTCCGCCCCTGCATCTAGTAAACCTTTTAAATATAATAAATTTCATTAATATAGAATTTGGATCTACAAGCAATCAGAAGGGGACCTAAGACATGATTTGAGAGTTTCTTACCACCGCAGAATCTTGCTTACTGAGATAACCTTGGCTTCAGCATCTAGAACAACCCCTCCATTCCTCAGAAAAATGCGTGCAGCTTCAACCAATTCTTTGTCTATGTCGTTGGGTGAGTAACACCTCAGAGCAGGCCCAGAACGGGTGCCAGATACTAGGGCAAAGTGTACCAGCGGTTCTGGGTATGGAAGAGCCACCTGATTCACAAGAAAAAAGTAATGTGTTGATTTGAAGTATTCATTCATCATGAGATTTCTTCTTCTTACACTTAAAGAGACTTTTGTCGTACAATAACAGCACAAAAAATTTAGTTCTGGTAATGATTGGTGAGACGACTTGAATCGATAATAGATGAAAAGGTATACTGTGGAACGTAAGTATGGTTTCTTAATCTTCCACAAAAGCATTATAAAGCATACGCATCAATGTAATCAGGGATATTTTAACATTACTGAGTTGATGAGCCATCTAATTACTTTGGTTGGAGAAAGAGTTAACCAATGAAGCACGGGAAAATACACAGCACGATAGGGACATTAAGACAACAAAATCATAAAAAAGAAGACATGATATGGCATAGCATGGACACAATGATTTTTTTTTATAAATTATTAATATAAAATGTGTATTCAAACCACCTAAAATCAATATTTTTCAAATTAAAAAGAATCACACAACATTTCAACAGCACATAACAAAGTTTAAAGATCAA
Source organism: Dendrobium catenatum (assembly GCF_001605985.2). Lineage (NCBI taxonomy): Eukaryota > Viridiplantae > Streptophyta > Magnoliopsida > Asparagales > Orchidaceae > Dendrobium > Dendrobium catenatum. The sequence continues at coordinate 2,284,563 of NW_021319315.1, read as the reverse complement.
CAAAATGAAAAATATCACTGTTTTAGTTACACTCGTATTTCAATATTTTATTAACATTATTAACAACACCAACATTACAATGTGGACTCCAAAAATTTGCAGGCCCCACAAATTTTTTAACTGCATTTTGCTTGAATATATAATTTAAGGTCTCTTAATATGATAATGGAGAAAAATGATTTATGTAGCCGACCTCACATAGTGGTAAAAGAGCATGTTATTGCTGTTGTTATACATCATTTAAGGTCTTGTTCGCTATTAATTTGCTCAGTTTGAATTTTAGCAACTCTCCGGTGTCTTCCTCATGTAGGGAAAGTTATTGGGAATGTCAAGCCTTCCCATGATGCCAAAAAAGTATGCATTGTCAGCGTCGTAAGAAACAACAATCGTGGGTCTTCTCTCCCACCACTCCAATAAGTGCATGGGTCTTTGTATACATGCTTAGAACTTGCAATGCTCAATCTAAATTTTGACACCACAAACTCCTCATGTAGGGTGCATCATCGGGAATGCTAGACCTTCCCACCGCGCCTATAATGCATGGTTAATGTCGTCAGACACTATGGCTAAGGGTCTTCTATCCCACTACGTCAAGAAAGACATGTATAGGACGATAGGTCTTTATATACATGTTTTGAAATATACAATGTTACCCTACTGTGTCAAGAAAACATGTGAAAAAAACGCGTTCATGTCTTACCAATTTCTTGGCAAACGCCACTTATGAGTTTGCCCTGTTGTGCTAAGAAAAGTACATACAAGCTCCAAGTTTTGCTGGGTAAGCGAAAACACAAAAATTTACCGTCTTTTTTATAACTTCTACTTTTTTTTTTAATATTTACCCTTTTTCCCTCTCTTTTTTTAATTATCTATTATCTCTTTCTAGAGAGAGAAAAGTAGAGGAGAGAGAGAAAATGAGGAGCATCAAAACAGAGTAAGGAAAAATCTTCTGTATTTTTAGAGAGAAGAGTTAGATAGTGAGAAAGAGAAAGGAAAGAGAGATGAAGTGGAGAGAAAAAAAATCAGTGAGCTGGAGATGAGGAAGGCGAGATAATGGGTATAGAGTGTGTGCCATGACCTGGTCCGGAGGCTTAATTTAATGTGACAAGAGCAGACGGTCAAATGATTTTAAATATTCATTTACTAACTAATTATTTCCAATACATTGAAAGAACCACTAAAACCTCAAATGCATTAAAAAGATAACTATTTTTACAATTACCTTTCTCCGAATGTCGCACTTACGATACGCATTCTCTTATCTTTCACTCATTTAGATTATTTGAATAATACCCCTGAATGTTTTGCAATTATAAAGTGAGTCACAACTCAGTGAGTATGTCGTGCTTCTAAATTACAGTAACACAAAGCCTTTAGAACAATATGCATGCTTATTGTAACTATAATACAATTTTATTTAATAACATTTAAATTTGAAAATGACTATAAATCATATCATATACATGTATATAATAACTATATCATGTCAAAACCTTTTCTGTAATTAATACAACCGTCATAGGAGACAGTCTAAAATATTACCAATGAAGTTACTTCTTTTACCATTTTTTTTTCATAATATTTTTCATTTACGCGCGTATATATATTATGTTCCCAACCAATACTATAAAAGGATTATGCTCCATTATTTACATGCACATTCAAGTATTTCTACTTAATAACTTTACTTGCATTCTCTATATCATATAATATTCTTATGTATAATAAATAATACATGATAAGTTTATATCATTAATTCAATATGACCAACTGCAGTTAACAAAAAATAACACATAAATAGTTTTTAATAACGACAAATACTTAAATGCACTTAGAAGAAGCTATATTATTACCATAAATTAGGAACATAAGTAATCAGCTTGAGTTTAGCTGATTAACCTTTGCCCTATTTGTCCTTACTCTGACACCTCCATTTGGGCACCTATAATTATGTCTAATTTTTGTAAGATTATTCTAACAATATCACACTCTAATTAACAATTAGTTGCTCCTAAAGAACTATTTTTATCTTATAAAATCCTCATTTAATCTATCTCCCTCTTTCTCTCTCTCTAATTAGCTATTGAATGTACCTAAAGAGTAATTTATTTAATTTAATTTTAAAAGAATTTATTTTATTGCTTAAATTAAATTAATCATTCAAGCTTCAACTACTATGATTAGCTTTAGAGGTTTGTTTTTGGCCTTCAATATCATCATCATTGAATATTACTGCTTTCAACTCTGGTTCAACAAGAGAAAGATTTGTAATTGTGCAAAAAGAGAGGAGATGAAAATACCTTCACTGCCAAAGAGAAATGAAAATGAGAATATTCGATGAATTGTATTAAATGCAGACGTTGATTTGGTGTTGTGGATAGAATAAGAAATTTAGTTTAAATCTCGCCAAATATAAGAAATTATATTTTTAAAAAATTATAAAATATTTAAAACACGCGTGTCCAATTTATTTTTAATATTTTTTTAATCGGACACGTTTTCGGCGTGTCCGACACATGTCGGAGTGTCGGACACGATGTTGGACACTGCACGCCTCTTTGAGGAGAAGTGTCGGTGCATCATAGTACTTAGGTGAGTCCAAAATTTTATATATTCTATTTTTTATTCATCTTCTCATCTAGCTCTTGGTTTACACATTCTCCAACAACCTGATAGGAAATACTTGAGTTCGCAAATAACCCTAAGGTAATACTTGAGTTCGCAAGCAACCCTAACCCAAATCGGTGATCAAACAGCGAGAATACTGTTGTCTACAGCAGGAAAAGAAATCTGCTGTTTACAGCAGGGTAACAACACAATCCAGGGAAATCTGAGAGAAAAACTCAAGTAGAGACTTATATTCCACTAGAAGATGAAGTAAAATAGCAAAGATACAATTGTTCTTCAATTCGAGAGGAAGAACAACTCTCCAAATCTCCAGCAACGCCAAGAGCCCAAAGCAAAAGAACCCTAGGTCTCAAATTACAATTCAAATTCAAGATAATCCTAAGTCCCCTTATTCCCCTAATTAACATGAAAGGAGAATTACAACTTACCTAATCAGGCCTTACATTCAAATCTTTCCCCCCAAAAATTGCATTAAGCCCATCATGGAACCCACAGGAGTTCCGCCCCCCTCTCTCTGTCTCTTCTTCCACCGAACAAAGACCTGGACCGGTCCAACCGGCCCCTCCTGGGCCGGCGTGGGAGCAGGCGTAACACAACCCTAACTGCCACCATTACGCATCCATAAATCAACCCAGATTCCAAAACACTCCTACAATGCTTAGTTATATGTCAGCCTCTTCCTTTTGCACCAAAATCTTATGTTTCTCCTAATCAGGTTTTGACCCTCTCCTTGAACCCAACTACCTCCCCGTCTTCCCTCAAAATCCCACAAACAACCACTAGACCATCCCCACCCAAGCCGACATCAACTCACAAGTTTCTCAAAGAATTCCTCCCTCAAGCCCACTCTCCACTAACCCATAAACCATGTTATCCCCAGCCCTAATCCACTTCCAAACCCTTCCAAAACCTCTCCCACATCCACCTTATAGCACCACAAGAGAGTGTGGCTTCTTGTCTAGATCCCCTCTCCATTAAGTCCCGTCAATGTATATGGGACCACGAATGCTAAATTTCTAAATTGTCTCTGACTAATTTATATTAAGAGTTGCTGCAACCAAATAAATCTACAATATAGTCATCATCTAAGAATCTATGCCATGTTTATGTAGAAAAATAGTATTGCATCTGCCAACAAAAAAACATGTAAAAGCTAATTATCAAAATCATTTCCTTGGAATATAAAATTTTTGAAAAAAGTTTATGTTTTTTAACACAACTTTTCACTTTTACATCTAATATAAAATTCTTAGTGCTTTCAGACAAATCATGAAAATTTTCATCTATGAACTGTTTTCCATGCCAAAAGCATGCATTATTCCACAACGTTTGTTGCCAAATTCATCCTAAACACGTAATGTCAAAAACTGCACAAACATCAACTTTTAAAAGCCCTAAATTTGATGTTAAAATCATCTAAGGTTGTTAATTCAAAACTCATATTCTGAGTTTAAGACCTATATGTATTGGGAGCTTTCATGAAACAAATGTTGATTTTCAGTGCCAAATTCCATAACCAAATTACATGGTTCTGCCACTAGGATGCAGTAAATGATGCAAGGACCAAACACTACAGCAACCACAATTTTAAGCTAATAAAACTCATGATCAGGCACTGTTTTGAAATGGGGAACCCTATAAAAATCCAGAAAGAAATATGAATAGACAGTTTAACTAAAATGAAATTTGAGCTGGTGGCATCTATAATAGAAATACTATGATTAAAATTTTGAGTTAAAGACGTAGGAAAAGTATGGATTATTTGTCATGTCAACAATTTAGTTGAATTAGTATTATATTTCATTTTTTAGTAGTATTTATTTAATTCTCATAGGCTATGGATATTTTTTTGGTTTATTGTTAAGTTTAATTATCGTAATCATAGGATCTCTTATTATAATAAGAGGTTCTAGGATTATGTAATAGGCAGATTATGGTTATTCAATAAAAATTACTCTTTGCTGATTGCGGCTTCCTCCCCGATTTGTGTAACCAAGTTGCTCGCAGTTGTGTGAGACTGTGAGTTACTCGTCCTTTCCCCTCCTTCCTTCAAAGCTTGCATAGCTCTTCTATTGCAACTCTACATATATTGACATTAGATCCAAAAATCATTCTAGGAATCATTATCAATGATTAGTTTTATGATGAAAGATCGGATTCAAGAAACATATTCAACTCTCAATAGAATGTGTGCTTCTACCTCTTCATTTTTCAATTGTTAGCCACCAAAATGGAAGTATTATCTCCACAAGTCCCTCCATACTTCTGCCCCTAATATTTTCCGACGTAATTCTCACATTAGACAATCCTCTCTTTCACATTTGATTGTCTAATATCCATAAAATCTTCCTAAAATCTAGAATTACTTAAAATTTACACATGAATCTAAATTGAAGCAAAATTAAACAATTATTCTATTCCTAAAAAATAAGATTTTCTGACTAACTTATATTCAAATTCCTAAACTCTAATATCCAACATAACTTGCCTCCAACATTCTCTTTAATTTTTTTGCCGCACAAATTTATGAAAAAACACCTCCTAAAATTGGATCCCATCCCCGTCTATCTACTTGATCCACATTCCTGTTAACCTCCATATAATATCCAAAAGGAAATGAAACGAATGCATACCTACTGTAACCCATCAGATCCATGAATCCAGCATGAAATCCCGCGATAGCTCTACAAACGGCGCCGAACTAGTCCGGATATCCCGCGAGAGCACCTCGATTCTGTCGTTTGTTTCGTCGTTAAAAGGGAACCCAAAGAAAGCTTTCGGTGCTGCTCTCCCCGACTCTCACACGATCGCAGAGCTCCCGATTCTCCCTTCCCATTCGCTACTTCTCCTTCCCAACTCCCGACCTACAGCGCCTGTAGCCCGAACCGACTGCCTTAAAGGACTCCGCCTCTTTGACGACGTCCCTGTTCTGTCGGATCGGGAGATATGCCATTTTGATCGGAAGCAACAAGCTCGCTGGCTTTAAAGGTGGCTCTCCCTCACGTGCGCTTCTTCGGCCAAATCTCTTAAACAGGGAGTTCAAGAGAGTTAAACTCTCTGTTTAATAAGATTAGGCTTAATCTTATTTTGATTTATAATTAAGTTAAATTAATTATAATTAGTTTATCAGAAATTATAAATTAAAATGATTTATTTATAATTAATTTAAATTAATATAATTAATTGTATATTAAAATATAATTAATTATAATTAGTTTTTGATTAATCATAAATTAAATCAAATTAAGTTATGATTAATTTTAAATTAAAAATAATTAATTATAGACAAAATATAATTAATTCGACACTTGCGACGAAGCGGGTAATCACCTAAAATCCCTTCTTCGAAGTTCGTAGCGCACCGAAAAACCACATATACCCGCTTTTTTTACCATGGTGGGATGAGAACCCGGTGCGATGCGTACGACGAAGCGAGGATACCCATAAGTACCCGCTTGCGGGGAAATAACTGTTTTCTTGCAAAATGTACTAAATACCCATACACATTTTTCTTAGCGTGGTGGGGGATCAAAAAATACACGGTCGCGGTGTCCTCGAAAGAGGGCACCTACCATACACGCTTTTCTTAGCGTGGTGGAAAAGGCCCAGTTTTTCGTAGTTTTCCCCTAAACGGGGGAGACGCCGGGAGGCTGCTGAGATTTCAGGTGAATGTGAGACTTGACTCGGACCTGATTTGGACTCAATTGAACGGTGGACATGTGAGATTGGACTTGAACAAAATGGACTTAAATAAACTTGAATCCAAATAAAAAAAAATGTGCAAATAATAAAGAACTTGAACTTGCAAGGACAGCAGAGGACTCGAATAAAGGGAAGAGGCTCTTCTTAAGCCTAAACTGCATTTGGACTAGAACTCTGACATTAAACTTAAACAGAGAAATGGACTTGTATTTGGACATAAAGCAAATGATCAACAAATAATTGAATCTAAATGAAATAAGTTCATACTTGAACTTGATTGGAATGCCAAGTGAACTTTGACATTGAACTCAAATTTGTGAATAAAGAACTTGATTCAAATTTGACTTGAGTAATTGAACTCAAGTAAGGACTTAAAGCACATATATAGAACAGAACTTGAATCATTTGCAAGAGAACTTGGTTTGAACCAAGTGAAGGGGACATAGAAATTGAACTCAAATCAGAACTTGAACTTGGAATGAACTTGAATTCTAAGCCAGATTCAAACCAATTCTCAAAATCAGGGTTCAAATCATTCAAATGAACACCAAATGATTAGATGGCTAGTATTGAATAAAAAACCTGGAACACCACTTGCTACCATATGAGGTCTCTAATGAATGGTACGATTTATTCATATGGAATATACTATAGTTCAAATACGGCTACTAGCTAACAATAGCAATGTCTTATGATCAAAAAACACAATCTTTGCAAAGGTTAAGAAGTGATTATCCCAAATGGAAGGGAAATATTAATGGCCAACAATATCACATTCAACATACATGTTGCAACTCATCTTGTTAGAATATCCTCACTTCTAAATGAAAAAGGATTGTGAAAGATATAAGGTGATCACAAAACTATGGCATAGACTAGAATTGAATTAGATGAGCAATCAACGAAGGGATGAATTTGAATGATCTCTAATGAAGGCTAAGAGATGACTACATCAAAATGCAAATCTCTACGGGCTATTGTAGAAGACTTTTCAAGCATTCCAAAAATACCCCCGCACGTGCACCGTAGTTTGTATACACATAGGTACACTAAAAGGGGTAAAAGCAATCATAAATCCAGCATGGGCCCCAGCGAGCATGTTATTGGTACACACATGACGTCTAAGGATGCTGCGCGGGTTATCAAATTTGAACCCGATCCTCCTAAGAAAGTAAAAGGGAGTCAACAGGGTATAATTATAAGATGCCCCCAAAGACCTGCATGGGCCCCGGCGAGCGTGTTAATGGTACACACATGACGTCTAGGGATGCTGCGCGGGTCAATAAGTGAATTCAAGTTCGAACCCGATCCTTCTATACGGATCAATAGGAGTTGACAGAGTTCGAACCATTAAGCAAATATAAGGTTATGGCGACCGGTATATTTGTTTTAATACATTCATATTAGGCCTTCAAGGCCTATAACAATATGAATTCACTAATAAAGGCACAAAATTCCAAATAATTAGATCCGATCCTCTATCGATAATTCGATAGAGTTGACAAGATTCAATCAACATAGAGAAATGACGATCACCCCGATGATGATCGTGTTGAATGTTTATCTCAATCGGAGGGGTTCACAGATATTTTCAAGCTCCACCCAAATATTCCAAACATCCAAAACTTCACAAAGTCTAAATACCCATAAAAGTCCAAAATTCCACAAATCCCAAAATCCAAATATTTAAAATTAAAATCCAACCACCCAAACACTTAAAGCAAAATCCATCCACCCTCCACAATAATTTGTCGAGGTGGATAAATTAAAATTTACTTCATCTCACAAAAGAGCTAAATGCTTAGTTGAAAATATCACTAGGATCCATTCTCAAACAATCTCCTACCAATAAGGACGTGGTACGTGTCCTCTAACCGGCGGTCTGCCGCCAAATGGCACCGCAGGATAAACGGTTATGACCTGGGGCCCTCTGAACCGAGTGGTTTTGCCGCCAAATGGCACCACGAAATACCGGTTATGGCCAGCACCAATACGCTCCTTAATGGCATCAAATCCTTGAGATATAAATCAATAGGAAATGATCGATAGGGCAAAAAGCCCTCTGTTAGCTAAGGTGGATTCAAATTTGTCCCCTTAGGTAAATATCCAACCGAGGTAAACAAGATACCCTTGGACGAAACAACCCATGGCTGCTGACAAGGATCCTTCTGTCAGGTTGGGTCGACTACCTCCTCTGACTAAGTAGACCAAGGACCACGATGGCCCGGGATGACGGAACCATGGGATCTTGATCGGGTCCATCATCTATTCCCCCACCATTCGCTTTAAGTGCAAGATTGTGCAATTTCTGTTTTAAATATCAATTCTTCAAACTATCAAACCTTTTTTCCAAATTCCCAAATTCAAATCCAACTCCCAAATTTCCTAAGCCCATGCTGCTACTATATGCCAGATAACGCGTATCTCTACGTATCTGATTGATGACTAGCCTTAATCAAAAGTTCTCTCTCATTATTGGGAGGGGTAATTAACTATAAGAGCTTGCGCCTATAGGAAACCAGAACTCAGATCATAAATCCCTCGCAAAATGAGGGTGAAATGTCTGGGTAGTGTCTTATCTACAAACCCATCTGCCTTCCAAAATTTACCTCGGAACTTATTCAGTTAAAACTCTCTCGCCGAAGAATAAAAAGAAAAGCGGGGAGGCCGGGGCCGAATTTTCGGAGCCCACAATTCCCTCTCTCTATAAGAAAATAATAGGCCACCCTTTCATTCTCTTTTTATCGACATCTCACTCTAAATAAAAAAAAAAATTTTGAGAAGCCTTCTCTACCCTACCCCTACCCCTTGAGAAACAATGTATGAAACGACAAGCCTCTTTAATGAATTAATGAATTTATTCACGTACCCATGAATTGATGAGAAGAGCCCACATATTCATCTACATGTTTGAGTGAGCCTACACAATCAGATTTTATTTGAACAAGCGTGCTTTAGACTAATAATATTTAACTAAAGAATGCATTATTGTATGATCTATAACAACGACAAGCCTCTTTCCCACTCCTGTATGATTGGAAAAAATAAAACATAGCATTTAGTGCATGTATTTCTAAAAATATATTACTGAAAAAAAAAATCACCTTAGAGCGTCTGTCTTTTGGACCGAAAGGCTTGGTGAGGTTGTATGGAGGCCGTTGGTTGCCTCGTAGAACACCATTCTGTATAGCTGACAAGGAGTAGGAGTACCCACCTATAACATACTTGAAATCTCCCAAAAACTTTCTCCTATCCAAGGGTCCAACAGGGAAACCGTATGTCAATATGGCATGGATAACCATCATGTTATATAGGTTTATGAAAAAGGCAAGTTTTTCTTCCCTTGATAGGCAGTCCAAATCCACTCTTTCAAGCTCCTCTATTATTCTTAAGTACCTACAAAAAAAATCTCAACAAATCAAACAATATTTCTATTTAATTTTGCAAAAATCATGCTCTTGACCAACATCATAAATTCGCCAATGCCTTTTCAAAGTGTAGCATACAAGCAACTGACAGGTCCAGTATATGGTAGGGCCAACACTTATAGGTCATCCCCCAAAGAAAAGAAAATAAAAGAAATAAAACAAATATCAAAGAAAAGAAAATAATGTATTTGGTTGTTATAGATAGCTCTTGTCAACTTCCTGAAAAAAAAAAATTAAAAAGAACAGTTCAAACCATCAAAATTAAGCTTTCTTTAACTAAATTCCTCTAATTAATCACAACTCAGAGAAAAAGGAAAGAAGAAACTTACTATAGAATCAAGTTCATCATATGGAAATTTAAATGCACAATGTGAACTTCAAAAAAAACAATAAAATGCATGATATATGGATAATTAAATGATATAGCCAACTAAACAAGAGCTTTGTGGGAAGAATTGAATGATGACCGATTAAACAAAATGTTTATCAGATGATATGAAATATATGGGGCTTGAACCTGCTTATGAAATCCCAAACCATATTACCTGAAAGGAATTTCTAGATATCAAAAGAATAACATATTTCCAGAAAAAAAAAAAATCACGATGAAGCTTATCAAAAGCATTAATAAGGCTAGTTGATGGGTTTCCGCTGAAATTATGAGGCTGAAAGACAAGGAAAATCTGCAGAGATAATAAGGCTAGTTCATATTAGTTATATGACTACTGAGCAAAATGGATAATTTACCGATGATTTGACAAAGGTTATAGACAAATTATTGAAAATGAAAATACCATAGTCAACAAATATCAAGTTACAAGCACACATTCTTCTATTCACTAAATTCTTGCTAATATATGGTAAAATTGAGCCCACCTTTTGAACTCCTCAGAATGATAAATGCTTTCGTAGTCAACATGATTTCCATCTTCAGATACGTAAGCTTCATATATACCATAGGACAACAATCTCAAGCTTGATGCAATTTCAATGATAGGCTTAGGTTGAACATCAATTCTGTCCCTTGAGACATTGTAGCATTGAGTTATTATGGTGGGGTCATCTTCCAAAAAACGATACAAGTGGCCACTATCTTCAAAGATATTGTCGCTGTATAAGTCAAAGGAAAATAATGAAATGAAAAAACAGCTAAAACGATCAAGAAAATATGTAGCCTCAACTCCACTCCACAATATAAAGGATTGAGGATATTATTCTTCAAAAAACATACTCAAGTACATGTCTGAAGAAGTGCTGGCTGAGCATCTTTCTTCCCAATTCAACTGCCTACATGAAGAGGAGAAAAAAAAAAAATTTGGAAAGGATCGAATAACAAGAAAGTAACATAGCAAATAAATTTAAACTTCACATCCAAGAACACGATGCATCCTCAGCTCATCAGAAATAAATATACTATTTGAAATAAAAAAAATAGGTAACATTCTGGACGAGAAAACCAAAAGAGAAATATATTCAACAGTATAGATTCAAAGAAAGGATATCCATGCATCATCATCATTAGTTCAATCCCAATTATTTGAATGATTGGCTTTATATTTCTTCATCATCTATTCCTTCATAGCGATTGTTTACAACAACAAAAGCAGCAACAAGCCTTTATCCCAATACGTGGGGTCAGATAGATGAATCCTTTTTCTCCATTGTGTCCGATTAAGAGTCAAATTCTCATTTAGATCTAATAAAGAAGAGTCATTACTAATATTTTCTAACCAAGACTTTTTAGGTCTACCTCTACCTTTCTTAACATAGGTTAAATCTAATACATCTACTCTCCTAATTGGGTCATCGGAAGGCCGCCGTTTTATGTGATCAAATCATCTAAGACGACTCTCTCTAATCTTATCTGCCACTAGAGCTACTCCAACCTTTTCATGTATATGCTCATTTTGTATCCTATCTCTAAGAGTAAAGCCACTCATCCACCTAATCAACCTCATCTCTACAACACTTAAGTTAATATTATGCTTCCCTTTTGATGGTCAACATTCTGCACCATAAAGCATTGCAAGTCTAACCAGCAACTTATAAAATTTTTCCTTAAGTTTAAGTGGTACTTTTCTATCACACAACAAGCTCGATGCATTCCTCCACTTCATGCATCCAACTTGAATTCTATTAATAATATTCCCATCTATTTCACCATCACTCTGAACAATAGACCCAAGATATCTAAAACGTGTACTTTTATTAATGACTTGATCGCTCAAAGTCACAAACCCCCCATTAGATCTATTACTACTAAAATTATACCTCATAGCGATTGTTTTTTAAGCACCAAAATATTCCCTTGGATGCAAATATAATACAAAATCAAAGTGAAGAATGGCTCAAAAATGCAAAAGAACAAGCTAATGACAATAATTCAAACATTATAGTGTACCACCGATGAGGAAGGAAGAAGATAGCATCAAAAGACAACCTCTATGCTGTACAAAATCAAAGGACCCAATAACTGTCGGAATACAAGAGCCAGACTAGAAACCAATCTAAGGACTAAACAAACACAATTTAAAAAAAAAAAAATAACTGAACCCATACCAGTCGGTCTTTTATAGTAACTGGGTTTATTATAATTATTTACACAACCGACCCCTTTAAACCGCATGTATAAACCTATAAATAACTCCCATTTGTCATAATTTTGGTAGAGAAAAATAATAATTACGTTTCTTCTCTTCTCACGTCTCGTATCTTTTCCCCACCTTCTTAAGGAGTTCACACCTACTCAAAAGGTGCCATAACCTTCTTGATTCTAGGGGTGTCAAAAATTGACACGACACGAAAACTCAACTCGAAACCAACCCTAATTTTTCGGGTTAGGGTCAACCCATTTTGAAAGCAGGCCGGGATCGGGCCTCCAATTCCAACATGTTTGAAATTCCGAGTTAGGTTCGGATCAACCTGAAAATACGATTTTAACCCGAATTAACGCAGGGCACCAAGCGGTGAGATCATGTGAGCGGCGAGCCATCTGATTTAGGTTTATGGTATATGCTCTATACATTTCTACGCATATCAGTCGTTGGCCTGCTATTCATTTCTATGCATATTGTCTCTCATCTGTCAACTCTCCCCTCTCCTCTCCTCTGTCTCTAGTCTCCTCCACCTCCATAGTACAGCTCAGAGCTTTTCTTGGTTTCGATTCCTCTTAAGTTTTATTTCATTTAGTTCGTTTCTTGTTGGCTGCTATATTCGTAAGTCATGACTAGCGGATAGTTTTTTTTTAGTTTTTTTATTTATGATTTTTTTTTTTTTCATTATTTGTTAGCTCTTGCTCTTTCGAATGATCTTGTCTAAGTTTGTGTTGGACCTCCCGTTTTTTTGTTTCATTTATCATCAGGGCATCATTTTTATCCCAATTATACTTTCAATTTTTTAGAGCTTTGTATTTTTTAGGGTTAATTAGTTCTTCTTTTAAAGGAATAAAGGAATGTATTCCTTGTCATTGTTGGCTACTTGGCTTGTTAGTTGGGTTGCCAGGTCATTTCGGGTTGACCCAAACCTGACCCTGTCGGGTCATTTCGGGTTGACCCATACTTGACCGGGTCATTTTGGGTTGACCCAAACCCAACCCGCCAACCTGTTTTGACACCCCTACTTGATTCAATCAAGAAGCATACCAAATTGTTGTTGTTGTTGTGTTTTATTCCTCTCACACCACCACAATTGGCAACTCCAGCACCCATGCAATGCCCTCCTTCTAGGTGACTCAATCCAACTTTCTAAACTTCTACCCTGCTGTCCACCAATCTACCCTACTGTCTGCCAATCTACCCTACTGTTTATGTGACTTTAGCAAGTGTTGCCAATCTACCCTACTGTCCCCCCAAGGTTTAAAATTACGTAAATAAGCCTCGAGGCATTTTTCGTTCATGAGGCGAGGCGTAAGCCTCACGAACAAAGAATTGGGTAAATAAGAATTTAAGTATTATAGCATGTAAAATAGTAATAGTCTATCATACAATTAAAACATCTAAATGAGAAGTGAAATTAGCGGAAAACAATAAAATATATGCAATATATGCCTCTCATAGCATAATTCAAAATACAAAATCACAAATTTTAGTCTATCAAAACTCTCAAAGTACAAATAAAAAAGAACATCTAAAATTCAATCATGTCCCATCACTAAATGAGTCTTCAAGGGAGTCATCTTCATCTCTAATTGTATCTATGAATGTCAAATCTTTATCATCTTCAATATTACCCACTTTTTTTCCCCTAACCATGTTTCCTAATACACAAATACAAAATCAAATAAAAAATCTCAAAAAACTTTAAACCCTAGATTTTCTATAACTTGAAAAATCATACCTTGAATCTTTGTCGCAGATATGTCGAGGGTCCAAGAGGGCACTGCCCCCTGGCGGGGTTCGACCTGCCCGGTCAAGTCGCAGGGCCAAGGGGCAGCACCCCTGCGGGGGATTTCCGCTTTATTGTAAGAGTTGTTTTAAAGCTTTCTCTAGCTTCTCGATGTCACTTGGTACCATTCGATACCCCTCGGTACTGAGCAGTATCGAGCATTAATACTGAGCATGGTACCGAGCATTGCGGAGAGGTACTGAGTGGTATTGAGTTTCGGTACCAAGTAATACCGAGCAATATCGAGTTCCGGTACCGAGCAGTACTGAGCAAATAGGTTTTTTTTTTAATTAGGAACTTAAGTGGGTGGGACCCGGCTCTATGAGGCGTGCGCCTCATCCATTATTGTGCAATTAGGCCTCTGAGACACGCCTCATGGATTCTGAGGCGTAAGTCTCACCTAGACTCAAAATTGCTTAAGCAATGAGGCAACTTGGGGGTTAAATTGCACAGAGACGCACTCTTATTGCGCAATTTTAAACTATGGTCCGCCCCATTGGCATCTTCAAGAATCAATTCCACCATCTCACAATGTTCCCAGCAGATGTTTTTAGGGACAAACAAGCCCTATCAGCAGACTTTGGGATCATATTCTTGAACCCAAGATGCCCTTCTTGGCTTCTCTCACACCCCTATTAAGCACAAATTCTCCTTTCAAGAAGAAGATTATGATTTCAACTGTGTGGATACCTTAATCAATGTCTCAAGATGAAGAAGACAGATTCGGCGGAAGCTTTATGTACCATGCAATCCAATTAAGACTCACAATTCTCTGAAATTGAGAAATCTCTACAAGCGGAAGTTCAATTTGCTTGCATCGGCATAACATTACAAAAATTCCAAGGATTCATGGACCCCGTCGACAAGCACCTCGACAACCTCTTGTTGGCACGTCCACCACTTTCTTTCCATCCGCCTCCCGATTTCCTCTCCTCGACACTCACCAGCCAAGCGTAACAATGATAAAGAAAACTCTACGATGGTTCCTAATACATACACTAAGAGCAAATCATGCTCTAATATCAAATGATGCAGGACTACAGTGCTTTTAAATGTATGCAACAAGAACTTGCATGACTTCTTGATAAAAACAATTATGATTAAAAGTATTAGCAATCAAAACGATAAAAGAAAACGTAAGAGGGGTAGCTACGCTTAGGCCAAGTCACATGTCAAACACTTGGATTATAAAAACAACTTAGAATTTCAACAACATGCGAATTAAGTAGTTTTCAACAAAAATCTTTAATCTAACAATAAGATAACAACATAGAAAGCACACTCAATCCCACGTTTATTAAGCTTAGGTAGAAGGCGAAGTACGATTCCTTGCGACTAGATCACCACCTACAAGATGAGCGGATTAGGAAAATTAAATGAAAAGGGGAAGAAGTTCACCCTTGGGGTTGTCCGAAAACAACTTGCCACTGGACGTTGGCAAGTTGCTCGTAGATGGCCTCCGCTAGTGTGAAGATGATATGGTCCACGTACTTTCAATAGAGTTATCAACTTCCGGGTTGAAGTCGAAGAAAGTAGAGTGGAGGATGTTGACATGCCCTTGTTCGTCGTAAGCAAAACCGTAGTCAAGCTCTGGATCGGTCATTCATTGGCTTTGAAAGAATGATGTGTAAACAAAGATCAATGTTGATTCCCTTGGAGACTCCACTAGGGAGAAAGAAGATTCACTCTAGATTTTAACGGGGGAAGGAGAGAAGGATGGCCAGCCACTGAATGAGGGAGAGGAATTGAAGTTTTGGTTCAGATTTTGTGGGGGAAAAGTATTTCAAACATCTCCTTAATTAATTCCTTGATTGAGAATAATTAAAGAAGATAAAGAGAGGGAGGGGCAACGGCAAGAGGGGGTTTGGGGATTTATTTCCAAAGCTAAATATAAGTTTTTGGAAAGTATTAAGGAGGTGGAGCTCTTGACAATTTCGGGCAAAGAGAGGTGGGGAAAATAGGAATTATTTCCAAGAGAGAGCTTAGTGGTTTTGGAAACAAATCTCAAAGGATTCCATAGGGGGGTTGGCGGCTTCAAGGGGTTAGGAGGGGATTGTGGGGAGAGATTTGGGTTTCTTATTTTGGATTTAGGGATCAGGAAAGATTTAATTAAATCCAAATTAATTTGAAATTCAAATAGGATTTAATTTAGTTACTTTCCTAAAATATATTTCTTAAATTAGGAAAGAAATTTCAAATTCAAATTATTTTGAAATTTAAAATTAGACCTTCCTATAGAGTGAACACTTACGGAAGATATTCAAGAAGGGATTTGAATTATGGAAGGAAGATGGGAGAGGTGTGGCCGGCAGCTAGGTTGGGGGGGCTTGTGGGGATTTCGGTGGAGGGGTGGTGATGGGATGAAGCCGGTGAGTGGTGTGGGGGATTAGGTTGTCGGTGGCCTAGGGGTTTAGAGAACTTTATGTCGGCGACTAGGTGAAGAAGACAAAGGGAAAGATAGATAAAGAAGAAGAACCACGAACCTGGTCGTCTCCAAGGTTGGTGGGTGATCGAAATTCCCTCTCTTAGGGATCTCTCTCTCTCCAAGCATTCTCAAGATCTCACAAAGAACTCAAACAATGAAAAAAAATTTTAACACTCAATCATTAAGCATCAAAAGAAAACATAAGGGCTATATATAGCCTCGTACAAAGGACTCAAGAAATAAAAGACGACAACGCCCTTTGGGCTTCGACCTCCCTTAAGGGGTAAAAGCGGAAAAAGATAACAAAACAAATACAACATAACATAAAACAATAAAAGATAAATACATAATACGACTCAGTCGTGGTCGGCCACGTCTCTGATAGACTTTCCAAGCTTCAATGTCCTCATCACCCCTCTCATATGAAAGTCTCCAACTTGCCCATAGGCCATAACACACCTATATGTTAACCAATACACAGAGAACAAAAAAAAAAAAAGAAGGAAGAAATCTAACGTGCAAACTTCATACCCGTCGAATCCTCGAATCATGCTGAGGTCGCGCTGATCCGGCGCCGTTCGCATCACTTCTCCGCAAACCCGGCGCAAATCCTGCATTATTGCCTCGATCGTTACCCCATTCGCCTCTATAAAACGTGACCAAAGCCTCCGCTGCACACACGAAAAGCCTTCTTCCATTCGCTCCTCTCCCGTAAACTTCCACTGCTGATCCTCTCTCGACTCCAAGCCACAACCATATCTCCCTCTCCACCTACCATTGCTTCTTCCCGCCGGGCCCGATCCCGATCTCAGAGAGAGAGAGAGAGAGAGAGGGGGAGGGAGGAGTCGATCCTACATGCCTCTTTTCTGCCCGAGCCTCCTCCGAACGTTCTCTTCCCGTCGGTTTGGATTATTTTAATTAATTTTAAATAAGTTATAATTAATTATTTTAATTAATTATAATTATTAATTAAAAATAATTATGATTATTTAGTTAATTATAAGCATTAAAAAAGAGATTATGCTTCACTCCCTCGATTTTTGAGCCAACACCGTCGACCCCGCTAAGATATAACCACTCATAAACCCTAAAATTCCGAGAACCCGTTTCAACGCATTTGTCGAGACAAAACAACCACCTATACACGCTTTTCTTAGTGTGGTGGGAGGACGTGCGTGCCGACGCTTGCGACGAAGCGGGTAATCACCTAAAATCCCTTCTTCGAAGTTCATATCGCCTTGGAAACCCCGCCTATACACGTTTTTCTTAGCATGGTGGGGGATCAAAAATTACACGGGCACCTACCATACACGCTTTTCTTAGCGTGGTGGGAAAGGCCCAGTTTTCCGTAGTTTTCCCCTAAACAGGGGAGACGCTGGAAGGCTGCCGAAATTTCGAGTGAACGCAATGCTACATTTGGACTTAATTGAACTCAAAGGACGATCAAACTTGGACTCAGCTTGTGAACCTTTGAATTTGATAGAACAGTGGACTCGGACTTGTGAACTTGATTCAATCTACTTAAATGAACTTGAACCCAAATGAATTCAATTCTAATTGAAATGAATATGAACTTGGACTCTCATTTGAACTTCAGCAATGACTCATTTTCAACTCAAACTTGTGGATATAGAACTTGAACAAAGAACTTGGACTATAAGAAGCTCAAACGAATGAAGAAGACTTTGGTTTGGATTCAATCTGAACCTGAAAGAACTTTGACTTGAGATTGTAGTTTTGAACAACTACAAGAGAACTTGAATTTGCACTTTGAACTAAAACAAGAACGATAACTTGAGTTGGTTACTTGAACTCAAGTAAGAACTTGAATCATAAGCATAGAACTTGATTTGAACATAAGCAAGAGAACTTGCAAGCTTGGACCTGTAAGCTTAAAACTTGTAAGCTTGAAATTTGTAAGCTTGGACTTGATCAAGCATAGTGGACCTAAACATGAATTTGAACTAAAGGAATATGAACTCAAATCAAACTTGAGTGAACAAAAGACTTGAATCAAGTCTGATCAAGGATTCAAACTTGTACATAGAACTTGAATTATAGCGAAGCTTGAGTTTGGATCATAGCAATAAACTCTCAATAAAGATTAATGAATTATCATTCCATTAGGAGTTGCAAACACTAATTAGAGAGGGTGATCCATCTGAATTTCATCCAAGCAAGCAAACAATCACCCATTACAAGCTTTGGTGTAAAGCTTATTTGAGCAATTATAATTAGCCTACAATGATCATCTCAATTGAATGGAGGAATGCAATGTATTCGCAAGCAATTTTAGATGAGTTGTGATGAATAGAAAAATTCCTATGGTAGTTGAAGATTCATCAAGAGTAATGGAGTCAACATCAATGCTTGCCAAGCCATAATACTTCCATGAAGCTTCGGAATAAATGATGGAGGGTATGAGAAATCGATGCTACAAAATGCAAACATCAACATGCAAACAATAATTCTTCCTATAAATGATGGTGCACAACATAAAATAAATGCAATGACTGCCATGAAGTCCCTACAAGTGATATTTATACAAAATCAATGTGGTAAGCCCACAAGTGAAGTAAGATAATTGTGGAGGATACAACCCTCTTTCTACCTATGTTGAAATACATCAGTCCTATCTACAAACTACGGCGGAAGATGTATCAAAGGCTTAATGGATCTTCTACCTACAAGGGAGAATATCACAGTGAATGCAAGCTCCTACGAACTATTGTAGGAGATCTGTTCTACACCCAATGTACTGTTTACAAACAAAATACAAAAATGATTGTATCAAATGCAAGATCCTACGAGTCATTGTGGGAGGTCCGTCGTATACCCCATCTATTATCCATAAGCAAAATACTAAACGACTACACTGCAAATGTAAAGCAGGAGATTCGTTAGTGCACTATGATCCACCTGCAAAAAGTAACAAGTAGTGCACGATAGTCTACCTATACAAAGCAGCGAACAATTGATCCAGAAGCTGCTATGCCACGCCACCGAATCTGCAACTTCTATGCAAGCGGACAGAAGACGTCTACAAATACTTTCAAAGTACCCTCATATGTGCACCGTAGTTTGTATACACATATGAACACTAAAAGGGGTAAGAGTCATTATAGAACCCGCATAGGCCCCGACGAGCGTGTTATTGGTACACACGTGATGTCTAGGGAAGCTGCGCAGGTCAATAAGTGAATTCAAGTTCGGATCCGATCCTTCTATACGGGTCAATAGAAGTCGACAGGGTTTGAACAATCAAACAAGTGTACGGTGATGGTGACAAGTATATTTGTTTAATACATTCATATTAGGCCTTCAAAGGTCTATAGCAATACGAATTCACTAATAAGGACATAAAACATACGAAATCCGATCCTCTATCGATAATTCGATAGAGTCGACAAGATTCAATCAATAAAAGAGAAATGACCCGAACACCCCGATGATGGCCGTGTTGAATGCAGATTTCAACCGGAGGGGTTCCCAAATACTTTCAAGTGTCTCCTAAAGTCCATTTCAAATACTTCAAAGCTCCACCCAAAATCCCAGAAAATTCCAAAAATCTCAAAAATATTTAAAATGAAATAAATCCATCAACCCACTTAAAGCAAAATTCATTCGCCATACGCAATAGTTTGTCGGAGTGGACAAATTAAAAACTACTTCTGCTCACAAAGAGCCAAATGCCTAGTTGAAAATATCACTATGATTCATTCTCAAACAATCTCATGCCAATAAGGACGTGGTACGTGTCCTCTAACCGGTGGTTTTGCCGCCAAATGGCACCGCAGGATAAACGGTTATGACCCAGGGCCCTCTAAACCGAGTGGGTTTTGCCGCCAAATGGCACCACGAAATACCGGTTATGGCCAGCGCCGATACGTTCCTTATTGGCATCAAATTCTTGAGATATGAATCAATAGGATATGATCGATAGGGCACAAAGCCCTCTATTAGCTAAGGTGGATTCAAATTTGTCCCCTTAGGTAAATACCCATCCCAAGTCTACAAGGTCCCCTTGGACGAAGCAACCCATGGCTGCCGACAAAGATCTTTCTGTCAGGTTGGGTCAACTACCTCCTCTAACTAAGTAGACAAGGGACCACGATGGCCAGGGATGACGGAACCATGGGATCTTGATCGGGTCCATCATCCATTCCCCCACCATCCGCTTTAAGTATAAGATGGTGTAATTTTCATTTTTAAATATCAAATCTCCAAATCTTCCAACCCAAATTCCAAATCCAAATCCAACTCTTCAATTCTCAAATCCAAATTTTCAAAATTTCATACCAATGCTGCTACTATATGCCAGATAACACGTATACTCTATGTATCTGATTGACGACTAGCCTTAATCGAAAGTTCTCTCTCGTGATCAGGAGAGGTAATTAACTATAGGGGCTTGCGCCTATAGGAAACCAGAACTCAAATCATAAAGTCCTCACAAAATGAGGGCGAAATCTCTAGGTAGTGTCTTATCTACAAACCCATATGCCTTCCAAAATTTACCCCGGAAGTTCATTCCGTTAAAACTCCCTCGCCGAAAGATAAAAGCAAATCAGCGCAGCGGGGAGGCCGGGGCCGAATTTTCGGAGCCCACGCTCTATTCGAAAGCCCATGAGCCCATTCACTCTTCCACACAATAAAATCAACTGTTCTCATTCCTTCAGCTAAAAAATCCTACATCAAGCCTATTCTATTTGAGCCCACTATCCCTTCTTTACTACACACAACTCACCAAATTAGCCCAACCCACCTCAAAACACAGCCTACCATTCCAAGCAACCATCTTCACCAAAAAAAAGTAAAATTCTATTCCATTTTCTTCTTTGTTGTTCATCTTTTGTTAGCATTAATTATTGTTTATTAGTTAGTGTGTTCTAACATATTAGTACCTTTATTTGATGATATATATATATATATACACGTACTTATATGGTACATATATATGTGTATATACATACAAAAAAAAAGAGAAAAAAGAGTAAAGTCTCCAAAAAAAAAAAAGAAGAGAGGAAGAGTGATGATGATAAAAAGAATGATGATGAGCAAAAAAAGAGGGGGAGAGGGTTTTGTGCACATTTCTCACCGCCGTCACCGCCACCACTTTCAAATGTATAAAATTCTTAATTTAAACCCCACATTCGGCGCTAGCGGTGCGCTGGCAGACCACCCTATTGCTCTCGTACCATAGTGGGAGGAAACCCGGTGCGACTCTTGCGGCAAGACGGGTAAGCCTCTAAGCGCTCTCGTTGCATGAAGGGGACGATTCTTAAGTACCCGTGCGCCTCACTGCCGACAGGGAAAGAAAACTATGCCTTTTTTGAAACAGGTACCTCGAAGACCCCTAAGTGCTCTCATAGCATTGTGGGATTGAAGATTACAGTCGCGGTGTTACTCAACACCTACCTGAAGCGCTCTCGTAGCATAGAAGGGAAGGCCTGACTGCAGTAAATTTTCCCTAAACGAGGAGACGCCAGGAAGCTACCAGAATTCACACTGAAATGCACATGACTTATACAAACAACAAAGAACCTTATTTGAATTTAAATGAACAGCATGGGACAAAAAATGAACACAGGGGACTTGTAAATTTACAAAATGCACTATGGGCTTGAACCTGAACAATACAAATAGAGGATATGAACTTGAACAAAAATAACATGGAACTGAATATTAAAACATTAAACGTATAATCATAATAAAAGTGTGAATACTAAAAAACAGCCCGAGTCATTTAAATGAATGTTGATGAACAAGCAAATGATAAATAGTGAACAAGCTACTCAATGCAGAACACTTAAGTTAAAATAACTTAGAACATTGAACTTAATTAACATGCAATGAATACAGCGAAGCCCTTTCCTATGGATGAATATAACAGTTTCCTGGGGACAACGACAACCGACATGCAATGGTTACGATAATTCCTTCATACAAATGAGGCAGGCCATCTACAAGCAAAGGAGGGCAATATACAGTGAACATATTGAAGCTTCTTACAAGCAATAATGCAAGACTTCCAATAGATGTTAAAGGGTATCATTGCCAGTTGAAATGCATGCAATGATACAATGCTTTTAAATGAATATTAAAGAATTGTAAGAATGTTTGAAGTACAAGTAACAATGAACAAAATTATGGCATGGACCACAAACTTTTTTTAAAGATATTGAAAGGCTCGCAATCGTTGATATGGCTCATCTATAAGTCATAATCAACGAAAACTGATGACATACTTGCAAACCATAATGTGAAACTTTTAATGGATAGTGTGACTCATTCATGTAGAGCACACTAGTTGAGATATGAATGCCAACGAGCAATGAAGGAATTAGCAGCAAATATAGCTCAACTGGTGGTGAACAGCCATTTGCAGATGAACATAACGACTTGCATGCAAATGATGATAGGGGATAGGTTGTGAATATAAGGAATCACTTGTGCACATAGGTACATATGTGACATGTTACTTACAAGCAAGAATGAAGGCCCACAATGCATACAGATAATTACAAACAAAAGTAGAAGACATTTCATGCATATAGTAATCCACCCACAGGTACGACGAACGATATGCAATAAATGTCAAGATGCTTCTACAGCCAGCAACAACAAACATATTGCAAGGACGGCTGGCCCTCGATGAATACAGATATATGTACAATGTATTATCTGCGGTCAAAGGGAACATGCCTGCAACACATATAAAGCAACACCCACAAGTTATCTTAGTAAGAGGTGGTGAATACTACAACATTCTCACAGTCAATAAACACTCAATGAAAGGCAAATGCACAGATCTCTTACAAATGAAGACAGATGACATGTAGCAAATGCAAGTGTATAGCGGGTTAGTGTCTACGGGCCCTTGTAGGAGACCCGCCATACACATCAAATGTCATCTACGAGCAAAATGTCAAATGACTGCTGCAAATGTAAATGCCTACGAGCTACTGAAGGAAGCCCGTTATACATTCAGCATGCTTTCTGTGGGCAAATGTGAAAGAACAACAATAGATGCAAGCGTCTACAACAAACCGCAAGAGACTCGTTAGTGAAGGAGATTCGTTAATGCACAACAGTATATATGTATAAAGCAACGAGTAAATAACCCTAATGTAACGCCACACCACCGAATCTGCAACATGAATACAAGCAGACATAAGGCGTTTACTAAATCCCAAAAGAGACCCAATAAACCACACGTCACGCCACCGAATTCGCAACGCTCATACAAACAGACAAAAGACGTCTACAAGCTCTAAAATAGAACGTCGCACACATTTAAATGATGGTTGCTGGTACAGCTAATCTGTGTTAAATATTTCAAATTGCCCTCACACATACAATGCAACATGTATACACATAAATGCAAAAGTCAAGAAAATATGTATCTAATCATATACCTGCATGGACCCCGGAGAGAATGTTGTATTTACACACGTGACGTATAAAGATGCTACGCGGGTCAATAAATGAAGTTAAGTTCGAGCACGATTCATCTATGTGGGTAGAGAGGAGTCGACACGGCTCAAAACATCAAACAAATGTACAGTCGTAGCACCGACCAGGATATTTATTTTATACATTCATATTAGGCCTTCAAGATCTATAAGAAGAAAATATACTAGTAAAGGCATAAAACCGTCAACAAACCCGACTCTCTGTCAACAATTAGATAGAGTCGACAAGATTCAATAGATAATTACGAAAATGCCCACTAAATACCCGGATGGGGTCCAACGGGCGTGATGCATGAACACACGTGATGTCTGAAGATGTTGCGCAAGTCAGGAAATAAACTTAAGTTCAAGCCCGATCCTCCTATATGAGTGGATAAAACTATCAAACAAATATACGATCGCGGTGTTGACCGGGACATTTGTTTTATACGTTCATATTAGACCTTCAAGGTCTATAATAAGAAAAATTCACTAATAAAGGCCTGAAGCCCACAACAAATCTGATCCTTTATCGGTAGTAGACATAGTCGATAAGGTTCAATCAGTGAAATGAAATTGCCTATGAATACTCTGATGATGGTCGTGTTGATAGAAAATTTCAATCGGAGTGGACCCGAAATATTCAAAATATCTCCCAAATGCCCATAAAATTCAAAATTCGAGAGACATCAAAAACTACCAAAAACCAAAATACTTAAAACTGAGTCAACTATCAAAAATTTAAAGCAAAATCCAAGCTTGGGAGAATTTGATAAGTGTAAATAATGTATTATTTTATGTGTTATATTTTTAATGAAAATATATTATTTTAGTTATGTTGTGCAGGAAAAATACAAAAAAAAAATCAAATTCTAAGTATCATCCAGCATCGTGACGTCGGACAAAACAATGCCGCAGCGCCATTAAAGGCACCACCAGTGCGCTACAAACGACGACACTGACTTCTCTGATGGACAGCTTCGCAGCGTCAAAATGATCAGCTTCGCAGTGCAATGTTCACTTATTTCAAGCGTCACGGTGTCATAATCATCAATACCAAAATTTTCACTAAGGCGTTGTTGCGTTCAAAATCAGCAGCACCGTAATATAGTAGTTGTAACTTTCAATACATGATATGTCAGCGAAATGGCGTGACTGTTCACTAACTAAACGATACACGTTAGTAGGTGTCGCAATGGAGCACAAACATCAGCACAGCGGTGTAAGTTCATTTTATGAGCATTGCGGCGCCAATCTTTCAAGCGCCACAACACTAGTTGTCTAATTTGTGTGTTCCTATGAATAATCATTATGTTATATTTGTAAGAGAATTCAGACACTTGTATTAAGTACTTTTCAAAGTATTTCTTTATATCTCTGTAAGAGTAAAATCTAAGAGAGATTAGAGAAGTACTAAATACAATCATTAAAGTGTTTTAGTCAGTGTTTGTTTAAGCAACTCCATACGTTAAGGAAGTAGTGTAAAAGAGATACATTGATCCTTCTTGGTGATATCATTCTCTTGTATTTTCATTCTTCTAAGATTTTTATGAAAATGAGTTTGCTATCTTTTCTTAATTGTCTGGCTAATTCTATAAATTTGGATTGATGATGTAGAAAATATTTTAAATACTAATGAAGATTTTTGTGCTCTAAAGTTAAATGATATTTTCAATATTATCCCGCTCTTTATTTAATGCACATAATATTCATATGTGCAGTTAAAACCTGGTGTGATGTATAACCTCGAGGGATGAATGCAAGAACAACCAAAAATATTAAAATAGTATGTTTGCATACCTAAACATTGGATGTAAAATATGCTAGGTTCTTAAAGAGATGATATAATTATACGAGATCAATAGATATCATTCTCACCCTTATAAGCTTGACAGAGATCTAAAGATGCATATGCTCTAAATCACATTACAGAACATAATTTTATTAGAAAAGATATATAATTTATATTCATCAATCCAAAATATTTTATTTAAATATTATATTCATTATTTTACTATTTTTATTCAGTGATTGAATTTCCACAACTAACAATTTTATTTCAGTAGGATAATTTTGCAATTACTGTAAGCAATAATAGTTGATTGATGAAAAACATACTTCCTCGTGGGTTCGACACTCTACTTTATCACTTTATTACTTGATTTGACATATATATTTGCGTATATTAAGTGAGGTTTGTTATTTTTATATATCAAAGAAACCTTATGCATTGTTTAGGAAGATAGAGCCTTAAACATTTTTATAATTTAAAATTGCACTCCACATTAACCCCCATCAAAGTACAATTCAATAGTTATGTTTTCAAATTAAGAGTGATGAACATATAATTTTAGCTAGAGTGCGAGTGTCAAATCATAATTCCATGTCTGGAATTAGAAGGGAATATTCTCTCCTCCATCCAAAATTTCATTATAAGCAACCAAAATGGCAGTGGGCTGGTTCCCTGCAATTTCAAGATGCTTCCAGCAAATGGAGAACCATAAATCAGCCCAGAACTTACTCTCCTAGTTGAAGGATCTCTTCGAGAAGGATACCAAATAATTCCCCGCTGCACAGCCATCTACCGAACCTCTCCAAAATGGAAAACCACTAATTCCCTGCTGCAAAGCAATAATTCCCAGTTGTTAATTGGCTGAATCCAAATGGAATTCACTAAGGAAGAAATTCCAGCTCTGGAAATTTCTCCTTCTCTCCAAACTAGTTCCTTAATTTGTTTTCTCAGCTTTCCTTATGATGGAGAATAAAAATTTTGGATTCATCGTATAATTATTTATTTCTATTATTCCTTTTTACTTTTGCATGGTTTCTTTCTTTCAATCCTAGACCGTGTATTGTATATACATTCTACACTTAGTTACCACCAAAAGAAAAATAAAAATCAACCGAAAGTTAACAATCAACAGAATTGTTAACCTAATTTATACACTAGAAACTTCAAGCTATATAATAAATAAAGATATAAATATCACATGAAAAAATAGCATTTCGAATGGTTTTAAAACAAAATTTTATGCAAGATAGTCAACTAACCTCTTCTCTTTCAAGATATTGATCCTCTGCCAAAAAATCCACAGCTTCTGAGGCAAGAAAGCAACTACTGAACCTTCGCATCTTATAGAACCTATCCTTAATTACAATGGACTCTTTCATCTTTCTGATAATGGTAGCCAACTCATCAATCTTTCCACTACCAGTGGCATCATCTTCACCAGGCAATGGTGGAAAAGGAGCTGCAGATGATGGTTCATCCCTTGCAAGAATATTTATCCTTTCATCAAGCTTCCCAGCTTTATCCAAGAGCATCAGTTCATCTAAACCACCAATCAGAAACTCATTAAAGTACACCTGCGGAACTTTAGATGACCCAGTAGCTTTCTCCAACTCCAGCTTTCTGGTAGGATAGATATCAATATTAATTTCAACATACCTAAGCTTCTTCTGATGCATGAATAACCTAACCTCTCTGCATTCTTGACACCCTAGCTTTGTGTATATAATAATTCTTCCCTTCATAGTATTCTCTTCTACAATCTTTTCATCATGAACTTTTTCTACTTGTTCCAGCTTGCTTTGTATATCTGCATCTCGTCCAATCTTAATATAGTTGAGAGGATTCCATGTGGATATATCTCCAGCCTTCATTAAAACATCCTTTAGTTTAAATTCAGTGCCTGAATCTTCTTCCTCTTTAATTCCCTTAACTGCAACATCACTTTTCTCTTCCGCATCATAATGCACCACATAATCATCATCCTTCTTTCCGGAAAGGCGACGTAAAACAGTCGAAACTGCAACTGATCCCTTGTCCTTCACAAAGTTTTTAAAAGCAACAGCTTTTTCTGGCCAAGCAGATGCCTGCAAATCTGAGTCTTGTTCTGGGGATAGGCTAAAAGACCTCCTGGTTGCTTCCATTTCAAGACCCTCTGTTCCATCAAATACAGGATCCACTTCTTTCTCTTCAGGAAGAGCTTCATATTCTTCTGTTCGGTTCAGCTTACTGATATTCTCATCCTCCAAACCATTAGACACATGAGCCTGCTGCACTAATCCAGCTCCATCGTTACAGACTAAGCTTGGAATTTCTTTACTGTTTAATTCCCCTTCAACTTCTCCCTGGTAATCAAATGTCTCATTTTGGCTATTTTCAGAAGTCAATGAGCTAGCAAATTTTCCCACAAAATTTAAGGTGCCATCTCTGCTTTCATCTTGTTTTTGTTCTAAACCTGGTATGTTGGGCGCTACTTTATCATCTGTGCATTTACCTTCACTTTCCATTCTATAAAACACTGCTCCAGAAGAAAATTTCAAATCTCCTGAAACACGAAATCAAAAAAATGAGTTCCAGAGCCTACAATGAAATGACTATTAAGCTTCACGAGTAACGGCATTTTAAACTAGTTTAGCCTTGCTAAGATGATCGAGAAATCTCACGAGTACACTCGTTATGTTCTAACAGCGAATAGACTTAAAATCACATTTATATAGAAACATCAATATAAGAAAAATAAGAGGGAGAGGATGAACAAAGCCACCAGTAATGCAATGCTGTTACTCTCAACCAAAATAGTAGGACAAGAATGTGAAATGATAGATCCGGCACTTAGTGGATAGAATTCCCAATTGACTGATGCAAACATACCCCAGATCAATATGAAAACTGGAAATGCAAAAAGAAGCACTGATTCAATTACGAACAATCCCAAATAGGATCGAACCCTCAATTACTAGCAAACAAAACCCATTCGCCAATAGACGAACCATAATCCATCAATTCTCAGCCTTGGAAGCACAAAACCAAGAAAAATCGAGGAAATTTCAGCAAACCAACTCTAGCATCCACATAGACTCTATATAAGAAAAGCATCAAATAGAAATAGTACCAAGATATAAAATAATAAACTACGAAAGAATCAGCCGGATCCGCAATGGAGATAAATGAAAGAATTAATCAGTCCAAATCGTAACATTCTTATATCAGATCACTAGGGAAACCACAACGAAATCTTATACTCTATAGAGATCGACTTGAGAGATCGTTCAAAGCGTTACCAAAGAAAAAAGCGATAGCAGTTTCCGACGCCGAAGATGGAATGCCGATACAGAGGAATCAGGAATGGCAACTCAAGAAAAATGAGATCTCAGCAGGGCCCTACTTCATGTGAGATTTCACTTACGTCCCAGGAAACCACGAGGCATGGAGGGCGTAATGGCGTCCCTCTTTTGTTTTTCAAGAGTCGCGAGTTGGAACCTGGAGGTCACTTCCCGAAGTCCTTTCCATACGTCGTGTTTGACCTTCATTCGCGGAACGATGGTCTGTGGCCTTGAACCGGATCGCCTGCCTACAGACGCTGCTCGAATAATTGGATTAAGCCCGAGCCGTTACTGACCCGGAAGCAATGCTAAGGGGCTGTTTGGTAGGAATTTTTATTGCGTCCTCCCACCTGACGTAGAGATACGTCCTCTCATCACTAAAAAACTGGGTTTTTGCTCGGTATTGCTAGCTATTATTTGGTATTAATGAAGAATATCATCATGTGAAGATCAATACCGAGTTATACCGAGCTATACCGAGCAATACCGAGCTATACCGAGCAATACCGAGTTTTTTCTAGGAAAAACTAGGTATTTTTTTGTATTGATGATATTCTTCGTTAAACTATGTATATTTTTTCACATGATGATATTCTTCGTTAATACTAAATAATAGCTAGCAATACCGAGCAAAAACTGAGTTTTTTAACGGTGGGAGGATGTATCTCTACGTCAGGTGGGAGGACGCAATAAAAATTAGTTTGGTAGCACTCCGAATTTTATTTAAGTAAGATTTTATAAATTCTCTAAATAAGGATTTCAGAAATCCTTGGGGGCTTAAATGCTGAAAATTGTTTGGTATAGAGTGGATTAAATCTCATGTGATTGTTTGACTATAAAGCGAATTTAAAGAACGGGCTCTTTCCTCTCGCTCCCATAGAACCCTAAACATGTTAAGGTATTTAGGTGGATACAATCAGACAACACGACGTGTGGTGCAAATCATGTAGTCAATGCATAAATCAAGCATAATATTAATTAGTACTCATGACAGTAGCATGCAAGCATACCACTTTAATTATATTTGCCATGTGCCTGAAAATGTGCATCGTAAAGTGTGCTTTATATGAAAAAAAAAAGTCGGCTCGCACAAATACAGTTGTAAGAATAGAATTTTTTTTTATATAAGAAATTCAGGATTTTTTTTTTTTGGGAATTTAATTCAGGAAAGTAAAAATGTTACAATTCTAGAGCTGGAATTTGTGTTTTGATGATAATAAATATTGTTGGATTGTATTTAGTTTCTGATACTTTTTATTTTTCATATATTATTTTTGCAGTACTAACATTTCATCTTCAAAAAATATATATATTGTTTTTGCGGTACTAATATTTCATGTTCAACATATACTAAAAACCGGTCAAAGAATTAGGACTTAAGACTTGGTAGTATAGATTTGATTTATGCAAGAGTGTACTTTTTTTTATTTTCTTAAGTCAAGTAATATAAAAATGTATATGTTAGTTTAGCTATCGTGCACACACACACCTAGAGACTAAGATTAAATGTTTAATTTTTCGATCGTATTGGACGACTTGAATCGTACTGCACAATTTGGATCGTATTGTTTGATCTATGCAATTAGAAATTAATTAAAATATCTAATTAATTGAGAATTAATTTGAAATGAATATAACTAATTGTATCATACAACCTCTAATCATATAGGACGATCATATATTTTAAGAAATCTCGTTATTAATTAAATTAGGTAACAATTTGAATTTTATATTTTATTCAATTCGTACTATGCAAGTTCTATTTGCATTATGCGAACCTAATCGTAATGTACAAGAACAACACAACAATAACAAGCCTTTATCCCACTATGTGGGGTCGGCTACATGAATCTTTTTTCTCCATTGAGCCCTATTAAGATTCAATACAACTGTGGCGGACTAGAATATATGTGATGGTAGAGTGAAAAATATAACGGCTTAGCAATATGTGTATATCCAGCACACCAACAGATAAATTAAGAGAGAGAAAACACCAAAAACTTTTTTTATGTGGAAAACCCAAAAAGGGAAAAACCACAGGGCCTAGCCTAGATGACAAATTTCCACTATTTCTGTGTTGGATACAAAGTTTGATACACATTTACTTGGAGATGCTGAAATTATAACAGGCTAATAAGCATATAGAAATCTGGTGATGATTGACGAATCGGCCGAAATAAGGCAATGGTTGGGTAGAGCTTCAATGACGGTGCAGAAGAAAACTCCAACCGTAATCAGGAAAAGAAACTTTGGCGACAGTTAGAAAGAAAGTCTGTCGATAGTTGATAGGAACTTCGGCTGTGATTGACACGTACTCTAGCAATGGTGGGTATCCAGCGACTGTCAGCAAGAAAACTCCAGCAGTGGTCGGGAGGAACTCCAGCGGTGGTCGGGAGGAATCCCGACGGTGGTCGGCATGAACTCCGGCGGTGGTCAGCAAGAACCCTGGCGGTGGTCAGGAGGAATCCCGATGGTGGTCGGCACGAACTCCGGCAGTGTTCAGCAGGAACCTCGGCGGTGGTCGGGAGGAATCCCGGTGGTGGTTGGCACAAACTCCGGCGGTGGTCAGCAGGAATCCCAGCGGCAGTCAATGGAAAGAGAGCTCCCAAACTCCTTCCTTCCTTTCCTTCTTCTTCCCTCCTTCTCATGGGAAGAGTGTAGGCTATTTATAGTTTTTTGAAAGTGGCATGACTTGTAAATATATGGATGATCAAGGTCAAAATGGGAGTGGTTTGTATGAACGATCGATATTGGTCCCCTTGATCATGGACCGTTTATTAGTCAATTGGATGCCTTAATCATTTCATAATTCAGTGATCATGGGCTCGTTGGATTTGCCTCGTCGAGCCGCTCGATTCGACTATAGGCATGTTACATTTGGAAACCGTTTGATAATTCAAAATATGGTTTGAAACTTCAGAATGCGCTTTGGGTCTTTGATTAGGACTCATTTGGGCTCGGATTGGGTTGAATTTGGTGTTGTTGGGTTCATCTTTTTGAGACGTTCAGTTCGATTATAAGTTTGCTGAAATCGAGTTCATATTGTCTTTGATTTAATTTCGGATGCTTTCAACTCAATTTTGCTTCAATATTCGTGCTCGATTGAGATAATTTTTTTATGATATGTCAACAATAACAAAACAAAAATAACAACAAGCCTAAATAATCGGAATGTACAATGATTTTAAATATTGTCTAATTTAATCATGTAATTAATCAATTGAATATGGCTTAGTTATGGTTTAAGATTGTACAGTATGATTACAATCGTACTGTACGCTCCATAGAGATGATTTTTTGTTATCCAGGAGTTCGTCCTGAATGAACTGTGATTTGATTATATTAATCGTAATCGTACAATATGATCCTAAGATCGTACTAGAGGACCGGTGAAAATTTTTGAACTGATCGTATAATACTAAACGGGAGAATTGAACTAATCATATTGTACGATCTTTGTACAAATAAAGATGGGTAAGTTGAAAATTAGGAATTTCAGGAGGTTTACTATTCAAAAATCTCTTATTTCGTTTGAGAGAGTCTTTGAAAGTCAAGGGTAGGCGTGAGGACTATTTTAAAGTAGGCTTGAGGACTTTTTTGATAGACTGATTTATGTGAATTTTTAAGATAGTCAACAAATATTATTGAAAAAAAAAAATTTTTGAGTGAGGACTTTTTTTTTTCTGTTGAATGGAAGATCGATAGTTTGATAGTCTTGTTCATGTCGGCATTTGTATTGGAGGAATAATTTGTCTCAGAGTGGAAGGAGTGTTCATTACTTAACATATCTCTGCAAACATTGGACATATGAAAGCATATTGATCAAGTCATTTATGTGAGCTAAATAAAGTTAGGTTCATACTTAGACTTCTCTATATGTATTTATAAGTTTTTTGATATAAGCATTTTGGTAAACGAATTCAAAATATTCGTTCATACGTTCCATATTAATTCCTTTGATCGTAAAATTTTTTCGAAAAATTTGGTGTATTAATAATGTCATAATTAAGTGATTTTGGGCTCCTTAGATTCGTCTCGTTAAATTGTTGGATTCAACTATAAACATATCAAATTTGAAGATTATTTGGTCATTCAATTAATATCTGAAGTTTTCAACCACGCATCAAGTGTTTGATTTGAGCTCCGATTGGGCCATTTTTGATATCTTTGGGTTTGTCTTGTTGACACGTATTTGCCTACGAATTAAATTTAATTTTGAAAGTTTCTAACTCAGAATTTATCTCGAGATTCATGCTAGTCATGTAGTTTTTTTTTTAGAAATATTAATAAATTAATTTTTACAATTAAACCTTCAAAAACATGAAAAAAATCAAGAAAATCTATAATACTAATAATAATTTTTTACAATTTTATTTTTCTAGTGAAAAATTAAAATTACTTTTAGAAATAGTCGCAAATATCATGATTCTTAATGCTCTATATTAATGTTGCGCATGAAGCGTGTGGCAATGCAGACCTTCATAAGAATTTCGAGGTTTTTCCCCTTTATTAAACCTAGGCTTTGTTTGGGCGGTTTCTAAGTTGCTACTTAAAGTATTTTTTTAGCATTAAAAAGCTGATTTATGAAGCAAAAAAAAAACTGTCGCAAATGAAGCCTTAATTTGAGCGATAGCAACGTGACTATATCATTACAACCTAGTTTTATTAAAGTTAGTGATAATTCAGCCTCATTTTTATTGTGGATTTACTTGGGGATTCAAACTTCACTTGACAAATATTAGAGTTGAATGGTGTCTTACTCAACTTAGGCTCCGTTTGAGAATGATTTTTTACTATTTTTTGAAGCAGTTTTTTAGTACAAAAATTTTAATTTTTATACTAAAAAATTGTTTCAAAAAACAGTAAAAAATCCGTCCCAAATTAAGCCTTAATTTTATTATAGAATTGAAAATAATCATCTTGGAAGTAAGATCCATGAAATGACTAGTGGTTGTGGAGCAAATGAAAGTTTTTCTTAGGCTTTGTGTTATCTCTCACGTGGTGGGAGGAATAATAGACTCAAGGGGTGTGTGTCTTCTATAAGCAAGGGTTTGAATAAAGGGTTTTGAGCCAGGGAGAGAGAGAGAGGTGAAGAGAGGGAGAAGTGCTGTTTTTTTATGAATTCAGTTTATAGAAATCTAGTAATGTTTGCCTACATATGTTAGTTTTGTAATTTATATTTTATTTGTTGATTTGTAATCTACAAAATATAGTTTTCTCTAGTCGACT
The DNA here is from genome assembly GCF_001605985.2 of Dendrobium catenatum. Lineage (NCBI taxonomy): Eukaryota > Viridiplantae > Streptophyta > Magnoliopsida > Asparagales > Orchidaceae > Dendrobium > Dendrobium catenatum. Next base: position 2,250,202 of record NW_021319315.1, on the reverse strand, counting down.
ATAGATATCTTGTTTGAAGTTTTAATTTTATATCTTAACAAAATAATAGTAAACTATATATAGCTTTCGGAGGACTTGATGAGTCTTCTACATCAAAAAATGAAGTAATCATTTTAGATTATTGATAAATCATCAAAAAAATTTATCTTGATCGGGCACGAATGTCGAAGCAAAATTAAGTTGGAAACTTCAAAAAATTAAATTAGAGACCACCTGAACTCTGATTTTGACAAACTTACAACTGAATTGAATGTCTCAAAAATACGAATCCAACAACACCAAATTCGACCTAATCCAAGTTCAAATAGGTCCAAATCGAAGACTCAAAGCGATTATATAGTGATTCTTTCAAGTCCCATCAAGTAATGCACTTTATATGAGGTATATTTCATCTGTTTGTGTGCTGGATTTTCGTACAATGCTAAGATATTAAACTTTATACTTCTCTAACGTCGCGAATATTCCATGATGCAATAATTCTATTGATAACAAAGTAATCATTCAACTCTTTTATAATATAAAGAGTAGACGTTATAAATTGTAAGTTGTTTACTATCTTATATTTAATATTATACATTTTTAGATAACAATTAAAAAAATTAAAAATGTCTATGCCAGTCCCAAGCCCGGATGAAAAAAGTTTAGGAAAAACTTTAATAAAATAATTTAGGCCCCCCTTCAATGAATTTTCTGGCTCCGCCACTAGCTGTGGGATCAAGGGAGTGAAATACATAGTCTACACACGATTGCTCCAGACAACATCTATCTTATTTCTCTGAGTCAAAACTTTTCTTGAGGGAGTCCACTTTGTTGTGTGGCCAAAAGAAAAGACTAAAGAGTTCTAGTGTAATACTCGTAGAAGCGGAGTCCACTGAATAGATGTATGTCAAGTTAATCAAACCACTGTAAAAATTTTGTTGTGCTCGTTTCTTTTATTTATGTACTTCAATTTCTACATCTCATTTTCATGCACTTTTACTTTCTTGCAAGTCTGAGTTGAGCATTGATATTCATGTGATACAAAAATATTGAGATTGCTTTGGTTCTAGCTTTTGTTATAAAAGAAAACGAAAAACATCCTATTTACTTTTCCTATAAAATCAAGAAAAAATTGTAATTATTTATTATTTACTTTCGCGTTACAAATCTGAGTTTAAGTTGTGAATTTGGCTTGAATTTTTCAAAAAGTAATTTTGAAAGAAAATTTTTAAAACATCAATTCACCCTCTTTTTGCATGCCTTATAATTCAAGTGGTTTAACAACCATAAATTAAACTTTCAAAAAAAATCATGGGACATAATCATATTTTAATAATCCACCATATAATAAGAGATATAAGAATTATTCATTTCTCTAACTTGAAAAGGATAATATTATTTACAATTGAGAATTGACTGATCTCATTATGGATAATATAGAATTCAGATATCAACAGGCATATAATTTAAAATCAAACAAAATGGTTTAATCTTAGGCTTCGTTTAGGACAGTTGTTTTACTGCATTCTAATGCAGCTTTTTACTTAAAATTTTTCAAATAAAAAAAATTTAATACTAGAAAGCTGCTTTATAAAGCAGCAAGAAAGCTGTTCCAAACAAAATCTTAATCGAAATCTAGAGCTAGTGGCGGTGATTGTATGTGGTTGTTGTTAGCATTGATGGCTAAAAAAGCAAAAGAAATTTTTGATTTCTCAACTCTTGAACATTCTATGTTGTAAAGAATAAGGTCTTATTTATAATATTTTTTAGATTTACATTTTATTAAATTTGGTCATATTCCAAAGCACTCCATTTACAGTCCACATTGATCCCTTTGATCATAGATCATTTATCAAATATTTGAATGTCTTAACAAAGTTAGAAATGAGTGGGCTTAGGCTCATTAAATGCTCATCGAGCCACTTGATTTGACCATAAGCATTCTATTATTGGAGGACATTTGGTTCATTATTTTATGCTCAGAAGTTTTCAAATATAATACAATGGCTTTATTTGAGCTCATTTAGAATCGAATCAAATCATTTATAATGTTGATGGGTTCATCTCTTAGAAATGTTCAATCCAACTATAAATTTATTGAAATCAAAGTTTGAATGATCTTGAATTTAATTCTATAAATTTTCAATTCAAATATTTCCTCAAAATTCATGCTGATCATTTGAATTGTTTTGAAATTGTATCAATATTATAATATTTAATTTAATATTGATTAATATTAATTTTATGTTTGTATAGAAGCGCTGCTGCTCGCCGGCGCTGCGAAATCGCAAACCTGCGCCGCTGCCCGGGTCGTGTCGGGTTGACCCGAACCCAAAGCGGGTCGGGTTCGGGTCCAGGATTTCGACCCGTTTGCCTACCCGGGTCGGGTTAGGATCAACCCGATTGAACCCGGGTCAGTTCCGGGTTCGACCCGAACCCGACCCGTGACCCCTAACTTATACAATATGTAGTGCTCGTTGCCATTCAAGCAGAGAGCAGAGTGCAGCACTTCGCGACATCCAAACTGGATCATTTTGATCTACTTTATTGTGCGCCTCATAAAGCCATAAAGGTACAAAAAGATAAACTTATGGAACCAAACAAATAGTACAAGCAATGGATACCAATATTGCAGCTGTTTCAATAGGCATAAAAGCCTAACATGAACAACATCATCTGTCGAATGCCAATGCAAGTATTGGTAAAGCATTGAACTTCTGTTCTAGTTTCTCATGATCTATATGATAATGATACAAAGAAAAAGAGAAATAGCCCAATAAACTTTCAATGAAAATTCAAGGAAAAATCAATACGTGAGCGGAATCAATATTTTTGTGCTATATTATTTTGTATTAAATATATGAATTAAAATTACCCATGCAAATATCAGGGATGAAGTCCTGCATTATTTTTCAACGCCACCATTGTTTCATGGGCTAATGGAGGGAAATATTAGGTGCAGACACCGGACATAGAGATACATCCAGAGTCCAATAAAATGTTTATACGTGGATGTACTTTATATTTTAATGTGTCCGCGGAACTTTAAGCCAAGCTCGTAAAAAGCGCGGCCAAAGCACATGTAAAGTGCAGGTAAAGCGTAATCAAAGCGCAATAAAAAAGAGCAACAAAAGAGCAGTTAAAACACAACTACAATGCAGGTATAGCACACGAAAAAGTGCAACAAAAGCACACTCCACATGCCACATTTTAAGTGAATGTCCGGACGTAGGACGTATCTCTACGTCCGATATCCGCACCTAATAATGGGAGAGATCAGTTATTCAAAATGGAAAGTGGGACGAGATGATATAGAAGCAGTCCAATTACCACAGCGGTTGTAGAGCTAACTGTGAAGAACTTTATATTTGGCCTAAACTGATGGCTAGAAATCAAACACGAAGCAATGCCTTAAATACATATTCCTGTTGAAACAATAAGAAAAAAAAAAATAATAAAGGTGGTGAATAGCCGAAGACATGCAAGCTCTTATTATACAACTACAATTATGAACATATTCTACGTCAGGATGACTGCAGCAAAATAGGGCCAACCAATGAACTAAGCATATCGCTCAGTGCCACCTGCACTTCGTTCGTCCCATGTTCGCATCTTATAAGTTCAGTGAGAAGAGGAAAGAACATTGACAAGTTTCTCTCAAATGTAGAATCTGCCAATCCGCTAATAGTTTGAAGGGTTGCCACAACCATAGGTGCTCTTGCTGCAAGTTCTCTGCGTTTTCCAGAACCAAGAGGGATGAGCCAATGAAGTCTTGGTTGGGCACTTGACTTGGCTGCATTAAGATATACTTGGAGGACCTCCTTGCAGAGCTCAATAAGGTAAGCCTCAATTTGTAGATCACCATCAATTGGGGTGTCCAAAACGATGTTTTGTAAGAGAGAGAGACATATCTGATATGACTCGTTCTCCAGACGGAGCAATGGTGGGTCCTGTAATTGGGTCATAGAGCTCAGATCTTGCAGCCTCATCCTTAGATCTTTGTCACTGTTTATCTTGTAAGCATGAGATGCTATGGCATGCGAAGCTTCGAAGAGTATAATAGTGGTTTTAACGGACAGCTGACCTCGGTACATGCTGTATATCTCCATCACAGCCTGCAAAAGAAGAAGAATGGTAAAAACGAAGGAATACTTTGAATTATTACACGCTAATCATTTGACAAATAAAGTGCCTCTAAGTAATCGCCCCCCTAAAAAAATTAAAAGTTTGTTTATTACATGAATTTTTAGGTAATTTGTCCCCTGTTACATGAATTTTTAGGTAATTTGTCCCCCTCCAACTTTTTCTCTTTATTATAGGAATCTTTAGGCAATTGACTCTCCTAAAAAAAATAAAATACTATGATCTTTAATTGAATGCCTCTTAGCATAATATACACATTGTGTAGAGAGGTTATTACAAGGGATTTTAGGCAATTCCCCCCCTAAAAGTTTTAAAATACTATGGTCTTTAGGCAATTTCTCAAAGCATAATTAAACACATTGTGTAGAGGTGTTATTGTTATGGAACGATGAGCCAAATACAAAGAGAAATAGTAAAGATAATTCAAAAATATCCTTACAACCAAAATTTGTAAGGGGGCGTTGCCCCCTTGGACCCCTGACATATTGTATAGAGGTATTACCTAATTTTTGTTTAAGAATAATTATCATTATATAAGATGTTGATAGTATGTTCAAAATGTATTATATATTCAAATATAAATAATCATTAGTCACTAAAAATTATATATATATATATATATATATATATATGAAAAAAATCTCTACATTTTTACTTATAAGTTTACCCCCTGAAAATTAAGACTAATTCCGCCCCAGCCTCTAAAGTAGAGTCATGACATTGCTAGTAAGGTGAAGATGAGCCTAAACAGGTACTAAGTGGCATTTCAAGTTAAACTACAACTTAATATGTACCATATAATGGAGAACCAACAGAAAGACAGAAACGTGAGAGAAATTTAAGGTTATGCGCATATTTAATGAGGCCTGTATGTGCACCGATTCATAAGAAAACTAGACGAGCCTGCCAAATATTTGAATGAAAACTACTTTCCAGAATCCTTATAATAAACATCCTTCGATGCAATCATCACAGAAAATTAAATTAGAACTCAAATCTATTATTGAATAAAAATATTTCAAGGAAAGAACATTATAGAATATATTTTGATCTTTCAACTGAGAAGTGAAACAATTTATTCCGAAAATCTCTGATAGGAAACACTTGTATTCACAAGTGTTCCTAGCCAAAATCAGTAAACTGCTACAGTTTTAGTGCTGTCCACAGCAGAAATCAGCCACAAAACAGTGGAAAAATAGCAAATCGGAGAGAAAACAGTTGAGAAAAGACTTGTATTTTACTAATAGATGCAACATAATAGAAAAGATACAATTGATCCTCAATTCGAGAGGAGGATCGATCTCTCCCAAATCTCTAGACGCCGCTAGAGCCCAAAGAAAACCTAAATCTAAGAGATCTCAAATTTCAGCCAAATTCAAGATGCTCAAACCCTAGGAAAATCAACTATTTAATGCATACAAATCAAAAGGAATTCCCTAAACAATCCCTACAATCAATTTCCCTCCTAAAATCCATTCAAAAACCTTCCTATTCGGGCGTGCGGCTAAATCGGCGGGCGTGCGTGCGGAAACGGGAGGCGGAACTTCCGCCTCATTATGGCTGGGTCGGTCCCGCATGGACCGGCCGGACCGGTCCAGTGGACCGGTCTAACAATACTCCCCTCCCAAAGATCCACCTTGTCCTCAAGGTGAAAATATGCTCGTGTTCCCGCGGAGGTGGCCATCCTTGAGCTGACTGAATTACCTTTTTGTATTGCTGAACCAAGGGCTGCACAGAAAGAGAAACATCCCCTCCCTCCTCCAATCTGATCGCATCCAACCTGTGTAGTCCCACCACATAATCTTCCCCCACCTCTTGTATGTCCCTAACCATGGTCTTAAGTGATGTCATGGCTTTGGATAGCCTTGCATCTCCCCTTATAACCACCTTTCTCCCATCCA
>NW_021319315.1:2134051-2242044 GCF_001605985.2 Dendrobium catenatum | reverse complement strand
GGACCGGTCCAGTGGACCGGTCTAACAATCTCCCTGAAAATTCTTAGAAAATACACCCCATCATTACAGCTCCGAACAAAAAGTAATAAATCAATGAAAAAGACGATATTACAAAAAAAAAATATCACCTCTTTAAGTTGCAAAAAATTCTTAGAAAATACACCCCATCATTACAGCTCCGAACAAAAAGTAATAAATCAATGAAAAAGACGATATTACAAAAAAAAAATATCACCTCTTTAAGTTGCAATGCAATTTATAAGGAAAAACCAATTAGATTTAGAAAAATGACAACATTGACGCACAGAAAAATTTATATAAACCAATTAGAACAATAACCATATGAACTTATTCAGCTTGTTCACTGCCATATCAATAACAATATATTTAAATAAATAAAACCCAATAAATTCAGCATGGGCGTGCTAGTTTCCGGGGTTTAAATAAATAAACCCGAACAAATTCAGCATAGTGAGCTGTTCTATTTTCATCTCTGGAAAAAAAATTCCGTTGCTGATAGTCAATTTGGACGAGTCCTTCCATATATAACGTAGCTGTGATTTAAAATTAATCTGATTGAACACAGTGCAACCTATTTAGCATTCCATCCAGTTCTTCCATTTCTATGATTTGCTTAACTTCATTATGTAGTTTATACAAAGGGCAATTTAAATATATACCACTATATAACAGTTATTTTACATATCTAACGTCTTAAAAATTAATATTTCATTTCTACCACCCAAACACAATTTTAACCTCAAATATACCACTCCGTCTCCTCCCAACCTTACTCCGTCTTCTTCCTGCTGAAATCCCTCTTCCTGTGCTCCTCTCCTCGCATGCTCTTCCCATGTGCTCTATTCCTCTTCCCATGTGCTCTATTCCGAAACTTCTCTCATTGAGAAATCCCTCTTCCAGCGAACTACTCTCCTCGCATGATCTTCTTGCATGCTCTATTCGAGAACCTCTTTCTTACACTGACTTCTCATGCTCTCAGTGAGGTAATCAGTAAGTGTAAGAACCGGTTCAATCCGGCCGGTTCAATTGAACCAGTTAGTGCAAACAGGCCTGGCAGACCGCACACAAGCATGGATGGGGTTGATTCGGATTTTTTTTTTTTTTTCGAGCTAGCAATCTCACACGAGATTGAAAATAAACGACTCCTCTATGTTCATTATCGCTACAGAAAAAAAATCAAGAGAACAGGCAGTGAAAGAGAGGAAGAAGAAGAATTAAGGTTTGCTTGTCGATTCTTTCCATTATGTGCAAATCATTCCGTAATATTTTATCTAAGTAGCAAGGAATGTCTTCTGTAAAGGTAAATGACGAAAGGCTCGAGGAGAAAGAGACAGAATTTGAAATTTGAAATTTCTTCTTAAAAAAGAGTAAGTGATTTATTTTGACATGACACACTTTCATTTTTTTGGTCTCTCTAATTGAAGAAATATGAAGAAATACAATTTGATTTTCAATAGAAAGAAATTCAATAAGGTTGAAGTTTTATCTCAATTCAACAGTGAAAGAAGGAAATTTGCAAGGATAGAAGGAAAGCTCTAATGAGGTAATTATTTTGATTTAATAGAAATTTTGAGGATTATTTAGAGTATTTAATGTTATGTTAATGAGGTTCCATTAGGTAAAAGTCCTCAATGAAAAATGGTTGTACCTTCATTGGTACAACTTTTAGATGATGCTCTTGTACTAAATGAGAAAAGGAAAAGGAATTAATGAGAAAATAGAAAATGGATGAATATTAATTGAAAAGAAATATGTTATTTGACAGATATATAATGAAGATTTATAACATATCAATTCATATATTTATATATATGTTAATTGGAAAGAAACACAAAAAAATGCATATAATTCATTATATTTTTTATGTATAACTATTATGTTAGAAGTGTGATTATCCACTAAGTTTATCATGAAAACTAAAACTGTTAAACTAAAATTTTCAAATAAGTCTTCTGATAAGCAAAAATGACCGAAAGAGAAGAGGAGTACATCTACAGAAAATGGTGATCCAATGAGAGCAGGTTAAAATGGTTTTAATAATGTTTCAAATATATAATTTGTTAGTTGCTCTTCTGCATTTTTTGGAATGTTAGACTTTACTGTTATGCAAAATTGCAGAAAATGTATTAATTATCTGACTGTCTGTCTATGCCTCGTTAATTCGAGTCTCCGGGCCAAGCCGTGACAAAAATGGTACCAGAGACCAATTATGATATGAATCATACTAAAAGTGTCATTAGATTGATTATTAATGTTAAGAAAGTTGATTTGATATTAAATTATGAATTTCATAGAGATCTTATTTTGAGGAATCAGAATGATCCTGAATAAGATATGGAAATGGCAGTGCCTAATATTACTGTTAATCCTGATGCACTGACACAAATGATGACGGCAATGACTCAGTTGATTCAGGACTCAAGAAATCAATCACCAGGAAGTGGTAATAATAGTAGCATGACTATGGATAAATATTTAAAGTTGTTCCAGGACATTAGATTGTCATTATTTAAAGGGGGTTGAGGGACCAATTGAGGTAGAAAACTGGTTATTACAAATTGAGAAGATTTTAGAAGGGATGTTCTGTCTAGAGGAGAGAAAAGTTTTTTTTGGCAACCTTTGTACTTGATGGCGAAGTTGAAAGATGATGGAGTCAACATCATGATAGGTTTGGAGGTACCTAGCATTCAAATCAAGTGGGATGACTTTACTCAAGTGTTCAAACTAGCTTGTGCCTCTTTCTGTGAGGAGGCAAATGCAAGATAAATTTCTACGACTTGTGCAAGAAGACAAATCGGTTATGTAGCATGAGGCTAAATTAATTACCTTATCCAGATATGCACCACAACTAGTTCATACTGCAGAAGAAAAGTGTCATCGATTTTTATCTGGATTGAAAGACGCAAGTAGGTAATCTCTTGTTCCTCTTGGGAATGAAGATTACTCTGTATTATTGGAGAGAGTTAGAAGGGTTGAAATGGATACGCAAAAAGCCCAAAGGAGGCGTGAATTTTAGAAGAAAAATAAAGTTGAGGTTATAAGAACTTCCCAAGATTCTCATAGTAGATCCATTTCACTATCTAGGAAGTCTAATTGAAAGAAGCCAAAGCCCAGCAGAAGATGAGCCTGAATAATTGCAACAAATGTGGAAATCAACATAAAGAAGAATGTCTTTCTGGAACAAATACACGCTTTTGTTGTCATCAACCTGGACATATAGCCAAGAACTGCCCTACTCTGGGGCAAAAACCATGAGGAGAATCAAGAATGAATGTTGGACTTTCTCAGGGAAATATTGGCTGGCCAAGGATGATAGAATCAGCTGCTTCCAATCCGGAGCCAAGTCCATATCGACCAAATACTTATCCTAGAGTGTACGCACTATCTCAGCAAGATGCCAATGACTCACCTGAAGTAATTACATGTATGTTTTTATTTAATTCATATGAATTTTATTTAATAGCATAACTAATCAAGTAATACATAAATAATAAGAGAAAAAGTAATATATGTGTATATTAAATTCTATATAAGCTTATAGGTATGATAAAAATTCAAGGAAAGTCGGTAGAAATTTTCTTTGATACAGGAGCTTCTCACTCCTTCATTTTAGAGGAATTTATAAAAATAGTTGGATTGAATGTTCATGAAGTACCCACAATTCTAGAAGTATTAATGCCAAATGAGTCCAAAATAAATGTTAATAGTTTATGTCAAGTTGAATTTATAATAAATGAGAGGAGATTTGAAGCAATTCCAAATGTATTACCATTACATGAATTTCATATGATTTGAGAATTGATTGACTATCAAATCACTTTGTGATTATAGATTGCAATAGAAAAATAGTTAAATTTAAATTTATTGGTAAAACAGAAAGTAAATTTTATGGAGATAGAGGAATTTCTTCAATGATAATCACTTATATGGAAGCTTGCAAATTGCTATCTAAGGAATATCTGGGTTTTCTTGCTCAAGTAAGAGATGCAATTAAAGAAGTTAAAGAATTGAAAGATATACCTGTAGTGAAAGAATATTCAGAAGTGTTCTTAGACGATTTGCCAAGATTACCCCAAGAAAGAGAGATAGAATTTACTATCAATTTATTACCGTGTTCAGAACTAGCAGCAAAATCACCCTACATAATGGCAGTTAAGGAATTACATGAACTTAAAAGTCAACTACCGAAAGAGAGCTGGCGGGAATTTCTGCAGGCACAATGCAGGATGTGAACTCTTAAGTTTATTCAAGATGCGAACTCACCTTCTTCACCGAATAAGAACTGGCGTGTAGGCTCCGAAAAATTAGCCCTGGCCTCCTCTGCTTGCTTTTCTCGGGGGAGTTTTAACGGATTAAGTTCTAGGGTAAATTTTGGGAAGGAAGATTGGTTTGTAGATAAGACACTACCTAGAGATTTCGCCCTCATTTTGCGAGGACTTTATGATCTGAGTTCTGGTTTCTTATAGCCGCAAGCCCCTATAGTTAATTACCCCTCCTGATAAAAGAGAGAACTTTCGATAAGGCTAGTCATCAATGAATACGTCGTATCCGTAGATACGCGGTATCCGGCATATAGTAGCAGCATGGGAATTTAGAATTTGAAAGGTGTTTGAAGATTGGATATTTAAAATTCAAAATTCACCGTCTTTCACTTAAAGCGGATGGTGCGGGAGTCATGATGAGCCCGATAAATATCTCATGGATCATGGTCCCTGGTCTACTTAGTCAGAGAAGGTAGTCGACCCAACCTGACAAAAGGATCCTTGTCGGCAGTCATGGGTTGCTTCGTCCAAGGGGACCTTATAGACCTAGGGTGGACATTTACCTAAGGAGACCAATTTGAATCCACCTTAGCTAACAGAGGGCTTTGTGCTCTATCAATAATATCCTATTAATTCATATCACAAGGATTTGATGTCACTAAGGAACGTATTTGTTCTGGCCATAACCATAATTTAGTGGTGCCATTTGGCGGCAAAACCACTAGGTTCAGAGGGCCTCGGGTCATAACCGTTGCCATTTGGCGGCAAAATCACCGATCAGATGACACGTACCACGTCCTTACTGACAGGAGATTATCTGAGAATGAATTCTAGTAATATTTTCAACTAGAAATTAACTCTATATGAGCTGAAGTAAATTTCAATTTATCCACCCTGGCAAACTATTGCGGATGGTGGATAGATTTTACTTTTAAGTGATTTGATGGTTTAATTTCAATTTTAAACATCTTCGAATTTTTTATTTTCACGGGTATTTTTGTGAAATTTTGAAGATATTTGAAATTAACCCCTCCGATTAAGATTTATATTCAACATGGTCATCATTGGGATATGGGATTACTTCCATTTTATTGGTCAAACCCTGTCGACTTTGTTCACTTGATGACAGAGGATTAGGTTTTGTAGGTTTCAGACCTTTGTTGGTGAATTTTCTTCATTGGGGACCTTGAAGGCCTTATATGAACATATAAAACATATATTCCGGTCGACATCTTGACCATATATTTGTTTGATAGTTCGAGTCGTGTCAACTCCTATATATCTATATAGAAGAATAGAAGAATCGGGCTCGATCTATATTCATTTATCGACCCGCGCAGCATCCCCACACATCACGTATATCCAAATCACGTTCGTCGGGGCCCATACAGGTGTTTGGGGGTATTTTATAATTATTTGTTGAAACTTGTCGACTCATATTTTACCTGCTTAGGAGGATCGGGTTCAAATTTATTAACTCGAGTAGCATCCCTAGACGTCACGTGTATTCTTATAACACGCTCGTCGGGGCCCATATAGGTATATGATTATATATGCACTTTTATTATACCTATGTGCATACATATAACAATGCATGTGTGCCCATTTTAAGATGTTTACATGCAATATGAAGGGGTGTCCGACTACATAACTGACTATTATTACTGAATGCGTGGGGCTTTATTTCAGGCTTTGTTGACGTCTTATGTTTTCTTGTATGAAGGTTGCAGATCCGGTGGCATGGCATCGTGCTTCAGTGGCCCATAGTTCTTACTACTGATTTATTGCTTTTGCTTATAGGTGAATCGTAGCATTGTTACCTGATTGCCACAAGATATCTCTTTGTTTTGATGTAGACTCCCTTTTCTCATTCACAGGGAGGTCTTTTTCTAGGGTTCATATAGGAATCAATAAATAGCTCTTGGATTATGTCATCATCATCATTTTTTGTTACTGACTTAAATAAAGAATCAGTCATTTCAATCTTAGATGATTGCATTCTTAATGATTTCCTATATTTTGAAATCAGTGGCCGCTGCCTTCAAAATAATCCTTTTCAGAGTCTTCAGTATAGTGGATTTCTACAAGATGTAGCCTCCATAGTTAAGTAGTTCGCCTCTGAGATAAGTTGAGGTATCTAGGCGCTCTTGTCGTTCATGACTTCTTCAATAAGAACATAAGTTTGATCGTCATTGAGGTATTGAAGAAATTTATATTTTCTTGAAGGAACTTTGGAACACCAGGAAGTTTAGTTTAAATTTGCTCAAACATCTCTTCCATTCTAACAGGAGGTGTGGTGTCCTTCTCATGGGAGAATTTTGTCCGAAAAATCAGTAGGTACTTGTATTCCTTGGTTGAACAACGTCGATAAAGGCGATACCATAGCACTATCAATATACATGGTATATTGTGCTGCAATGTAGAACTTCAAAGATCATTTGCACTTCCAATGCCTATATATGTCAGAGATGTTTTCTCTCAGACAAAAAACAAAGTAGAAACTTTGGAACATCAGGAAGTTTAGCTCGAATTTGCTCAAATATCTCTTACATTCTTATAGGAGGTCTCATTCTCATATAAGGGTTCTCTTCGAGGAGTCAACCGATGCTCGTATTTATCATATGCTCTTATATACTTTTGTGTCCACATGGGTCTTCCACAATGTACCCATTGTTGTTATCCACAACTAGATCATGTTTATTTACAAGGACCGGTCATCTTCAGTATGATCTCTTGGAGTGTTCGTAGAAGAGTCATTATTCCTGCATCATATACACCTTTCATCAATCTCAGGTAGTCGTCGACTGTACTTGTTTCCAGTGATGGGTCTTCCACTGTCAATTATCAGTTTTGCCATCTCAATCTACAGGCTCCATTGCTTGTGTTGGGGATACGAGTAGGAGGCACCCATACACTCTGTAACTTGCTATTGTTGTTCGCAAGTACAATACATTTGACCTTGTAGGGTCTATTGTAGGAGTCCATTGCATGTTTTATTCATCAATTGCCAATGTTACCCTCTCAATCTATAGGGTAAATATTGTTTGCATGAGGGATTATTGCTACAAGCGGGTAGTACTTATGCATTTTGTAGTTGACTAATGTTGATTATAAATCAGTCACATTTGAAAGTTTCCCACTACGAGTCCCCTACTTATAGTTTGATATTTGTTTGAATAATCAAAATTATCATTTATCTTTTATATTTTGATTATTACTATGTATTTTAGTATCTTAGGGTTATGTTCCCTATTGTTCAGTTCAAATCCCATGTTTTTTCAGTTCAGGTTCAGTTCCCTGCCGGTTGTTTAAGTTCTGTGCATTTCTGTTAAAATACAAGTCCTTTGTATTGCTACTCAAGTTAGGTATTTCTATTGTTCAAGTTTTGTGTACTTTAGTCTGAATTTCGGCAGCATCCCAGCATATCCCCTGTTTGGGGGAAATACAGGGAGTCATAGCCTACCCGTCATGTCAAGAAAGACGTGCTCGATCGGTGTTTGTAGACACCGCGACCGTAGTCTTCAATAACATCATGCCAAGAAAGGTGTGCATGGGTCTTCAGAGGAACATGTTTAAATGCACAGTGATTTCCCCGCATACTACAACAACAACAACAACAACAACATCAAGCCTTTATCCCACTACGTGGGGTCGGCTACATGAATCCTTTTTCTCCATTGTGTTCTATTAAAAGTCAAATTCTCATTTAAACCTAATAAAGAAAGGTCATTCCTAATATTTTCTAACCAAGTCTATTTAAACATAATTAATTATAATTACAATAATTAATTATATTTAATTTTAATTACTAACAACCAATAAAATTAAAATAATTAATTTTAGTTATTTTTTATTAATTATAGCTAATTATTAATTATAATACTTAAACATAATTAAGATAATTAATTAAAATTAATTTGAATTAATTTTAACTAATTATTATTAATAATAATTAAATATAATTAAAAAAAACTTAATTATAATAAATTTTAATTAATCATTATTAAAATTAATCAATTATAACTAAAGAAAAATTTACTTTTAATTAATAAAAAAATAAAATACAGGATTGAATAGAGATTATGAAGGATTAGTGCAGGATTTAAATCCTGTTGAACAGGGTTCGATCACCTCGTAAATCTCTCAGTGGAATGAATCCTCTGTTTCCCTCTTTTTGTTGACCTAAAGAGCTGTTCGACAAAAGGATTTTACAGGATTTGGCCAAAGAAGCACGTGAAAGGGGTAAGTTAACTTCACGTCTAGCGAGCTCTCATTGTTGCTTGCGATCAAAACGTCGTGGCTTCCGATCCGATGGGAAAGGAATGTCGTTGAAGGGGCGAGTCCAACAACCACGAAGGAGCCGAGGAGGCACGTGATAGGGAGAAAGTTACCTTCGCAAACGAGCAAGCTCCCTTCGTTTCTTCCAATTCAAATGGTGTAGCCTCCGTTCTGACTTGAAGGGAACGTTGTCGAAGGAACGAAGTCGAACAGCCACTAAGGAGCGAAGAAGTGTGCGAGAGGAAGAGGGAAAGAGGTCCATAGCATCGCTCCCTTCAGCCCCTTTTAACGAAGCGATAGGTCGTGCGGAGTCGTGGCAAATGCGACGTCGACGTGCGTCGTGTGGAGATCGACGTGCCGAGATCGTGCGTATGTTCGAACATGCATGTACACGACTTCGGGTTTTTTTTTTTATTGTATGCAGGTCAACATGGCGAAAAGGGGGATATCAACGAGGGATAATGTCGAGAGTTTCGGGAGAGACGAAGTGGTATATTTGAGGTTAAATTTGTGTTTGGGTGGAAGAAATTAAATATTAATATTTTAGATGTTAGATATGTAAAATACCTCCAACATCCTTTTCCTCTATTTCAACAATTATACATCTCACTTCAGTTTTGTTTCCCAGGCCCACAAAATAATCTGTTTCAACGTCTAGAATGCTAGATAGACCAAGAGGTCAGATTAGCTTCCCTCAAAAACAATGCAGAAGAAGGAATTTAATACGTAATTTGTGCTGACATTGGCTAGCAGAAAGATGAGATAGATGTAAAGTAGAATGATTTTGACCTGAATTAATAATAGTTGAATGGAAGCACGGCACTTGGCATCAGCCACAGCAGAATGCATTCGTTTTGTTCTCAACCATTCCAAATTTTCATCTCCAGAGTCCTCCGACTCATCCCTATTTTGGCTGAAAGAAGAATGTGCGTCATTTCTTGGCTCATACTCAAGATATGATTCAGATGAAATAATTGAAAAATCAGGAAGTGTTGCATTGACAGCTTCTTTTACAGATAGAACCGCTTCTAGCCACTTGTCTTCTGTGAATAGAGATCCTGCATTATTCGTCAGACGAACAAATGAAGCAATCCCAAAACTAGCAAGGCTTTGATGGGGCCGTTTAATGAAGCTTGTCAGTAGCATCAGGACTTTGTTTAGTAGTGGATGTACCGTATCATAAAACTTTAAAAACAGATCCACAACTAACTGAAGGGCGAGCGTGCACGTCTCATAGAGCCATACATCTTGATCAAGTTCAGCTGCATCAACTCCAGATCCATGTTCATGAGGATCGACTCCTGAAGGATCAATAGCATGCCGTACATAGTCAAATATCGGAAAGAGAACTGAATCAAACACTCTCTCCCATAAAGGTAAAGTGAAGTGATGGCCGTGGTTGCGCAAGGTCTCAAAGAGCACTTCCAAGGCACTTTTCCTAATTTGAGGTCTCAGATCAAAGGTAAGTTCTGACAGACCTGCAGGCACAGAAAGAGCAACTTAGAAAAAAGTTAACAGAAAAGGAATCAGTAAACAACATGAATACTATCTGATAAACAACACGATTGCTGAATTCAACCACATATTATGAAACATAAAGCTCATTCATTAAAAATTATCTTCAAAATAGTGTCACATGCACCTGCTAACAATGGGAACCAGAGGTGTAGATGATCATCTTTGTCAATAAACTGATTCTCCTTTGAATCCTTGACCCTATTAGGTGAAAGTAGCCCATTAGCTCCTGATGCTGCTTCCTCGTCCCTATAATAGGATCCAAGTTCACCTTCTGCAAGCTTTGCAGCACAGAACCGAAGAAAACCAATTGCCTTAAGGCTGATGTCCTTATTAAACCTACTGTTAGTAAAAGCAATAAGGCAATTAACACAGTCTGTAAATGTAGTGGTTTCGGTCTCAGTTATGTAAGGAAAGTACTCCCGTAATATCCTTTCAATTATTTCAAAGGCAAGAACAACAATATTTTTGTGATCATCATATGATGCTGTCGTGAATATCTGCAACAATAATCATGTATTGCAGGGAGTTATGGATCAAATAAATGAGAAAAAACTGAGCACAATAAAGAAGCTCGTTTAGCCAAATTAAGGAAAAAAGTATAAAAGGGCATTGCTCAAGAAGCGGCATGTAAAAGAAGAACAGAACAAATTGTACCATGAACATGCTTTTCCATCCTGACTTAACACTACTTGCACAAGCCAATACCATCTGGGAAACGCATCTGATGATGACCTCCCTTATTTCGACAGCTCTACTCTTACGCATAACAATGACAAAAGGTTTTAAAAATTCATTCTGAAAATTGTAGTTTGCAAGTTCTTCACGCTCAATAAACTTTTTTGATAGTTGACGCAAGGAATCCATTGCAAAGATGGCAATTGATAAGTTCTCAGAGCAACCAACAGTGACAAAGAAGTTTGATAGCACATGCCAAATGCTAGACCATACAAGCCTAATACGTTTCATGTTGTAATGCCTGCAAAATAAACCAATAGATCATTATTGAATGAATGACAGAGAAAGGAGGCTGAATGAAATAATATATCTTACGCAATCTCTACAATCTTTGTCAGGCTGAAAATACGTGGATCAGCTGTAGACCGTAATTCCTCCATAGAAACCTTACATAGGGCCTTCACAAAATCAACAATTGCCTCACTGTTCAATTTCTCACTTTGAATGAATATATTATTCACTTCAGATATTCCAACTTGCTCCAGCATGTTTAAGTTTGAAACCAAGTTGTTCAGTTGTTCTGTAGTAACTACTCCAGAAGCATGACCACCGACACCAACACTTTCATAGGAGCCTCTTCTGGCAGATGCAACTGCAAATGGAGTTTGTCCAGGAACCTTTTTTACAAGCACCGGGAGGATTGACGGCTTAGCCTGTTTAGATATATCTACTTCAGCTTGCGGTGTCGAAAAAAATGCAGCATCAGGAGGAGCACCCTCTCCCAAAAGTTGCAAATGTTCAAATCGTGAAACACACGTCAGAATATGTTCCCAAGCCTCTTGCAAATAATTTCCATCTTCATCAGCAACCACAAAAATTACCTGTAGATCAATCCAAAAAGAAACAGCAAAACTTCATAACTAAATTTCACATCACATCTGTTTTTCACTGAAAATGAAACTGAGCCGTAAATGCCAACATTTTCCTTGTGAACACCTATCCATAGTAGCGCAGATAATTCCCTGAAACTTGAAGCAAACCCAATAATTGCTCGAAATTTAATTGATTTACTCTAACTTGAAGAAGAATGGCCTTAAATCAGTTCGACTAATACAAAATGGACTCAACATACGACATACACGTGTGAAAGTATATATATGTATATTAAATATTTATTTGTAAAATTATATTATGTTTGTATAGTCTGAATGTATGTATATATGTATACATATATACATACATATAGACATACACAGATAATATAACTTCATAAATAATATTCACTGAATACATATAGATAATTATCTTGACCTTGTATCTGTGTGAAAATTGACTCGACCTGAATTTGATAAAAATCAATTCAACATTGATCACTTACAATTTTCGTCAAAGTAAAATGAACAATTTCAATTATAGAGAAACTCGTTCAAACTTGATTTGATATCACCCCTCATCCAACGGATAAAGGGTGTAATCATGTGTAACAGGTTAAAGGTTAAAGCTTAAAACCTGTTCATAGCGTATAACCACATATGAGTAAGGAATGAAAAAACTATGATGGATGCATTTTTAAGTGTAAACAAAGAGGGAATACGTCAGAAGATATTTATAATGCAAATCTAAAATCTTATGTTTCACCCTCTAAAATTTAGAGAACAATTAGCAAATAAAAGGACTAGACCACTTAATAGTTAATCAATGTTCCCTTGGATGGGACTGAGGAAAATCAAAAAAAAAAAATTGCTTCACCTGGCCAAAAAAAGAGTTGACATAAATTTTGTCCTCACTTATGCATGATAAGGGCCTCCTCTATTGAGATTGATGGAAAATAAAGAGTCAGAAAATGCATGGCAAACATCAAAAATCACTTTCATCAAACATGATGATGAAAGCAAAATCACAATGATGATTTTTTAATTAAGATACCTTAATATCATGTGAAAACGAAACTTTTCATTGCCTTAAACCATTAGCATCATTTTGTTAGGAAAAATGAAAATTTAAACTATGGATGAGGTTCATAAAATGAGGTCATTCTAGGTATGGCCGTATGGCAATGTAAAATCAATTTTTCCCATCCAATTAATATTTTAAAAATCATAGCTTCCGCCTTAGAAACATACATAGAACAAGAGCAGGATTTGAAAGATCAGGATTGAGCACAACTATTGTTGTCAAAAGTGCTAGGTATCATCAAACATATGTGCTTGCCTAATGCTCAAGGCACCAGGCACAACCCTTGGCACTCGCATGACCGCCCAAGATGCTAAAACTGAAGCAACCAATTGACCTAATAATCTCATTTCCATTGTAAAGAAGATTTATTGAAGGGAAAAAATAATAATAGTACATTAATCTATATTGATTGAAAGAATAATATTTCAAGTTCGTGCTACATTCCAAGTGTTGGATCAACAAAAATGACACGAATGCACGAATCCCGTTTTGCAGACATAGGATTCCATTCATCTTAAGTCAAATTGTAATTAATCAGATTTTCCCTGAGGGTAGTGTCAGGGATTAATTAGATCTGGGTCTTTACTTCCCATAAACGCAATCATTCATAATTAATTACCTCTCTTAACATGTAAGAGATACCTCTCAATTAAAGATGAACAATTTTTAAGTGTTTTAGTCTCAATTGTGGGGAAAAATGAAGGTAAACCCGATCAAGATCCCATGATTTCGTCGTCCCGGGTATACCGTAGGTTTCAGTCTATCAACACTAACAATCATTGACCGTAGTGTCCAGAGAATCTGTTTAGCGGCCATGGGTTTATCTCCTCTCATGGATCCCGAGTAGACTGAGGTGATCAGATGTGAGCTTTAATTTTATTGGGTTTTAGGGTAGGTTTATATCTATTAAAATACTCATAAGTTGATTTGATTTGGGATCTATGACTTCATTTAGAAATTAACCAGAAGTATGAATTGAAGCAAGTCTTACGGTTTCTCTTAGAAGTAATATGGGTTTGAATTTGGGTCGAGACTTATGACTTTCATTGAAAGTAATCTGTAAGGCACGTCTTCCAGCTCCTATTAGAAGTAGCCCACTGGTGGGTCTTACAACTTAGCCCTATAGGCTAAGTTATCCGTTGTTTGAATTTGGTTAACAGGTCTTACAACTCACTTAAAAGTTACATGTAATTTTAATTTATAGTTGGACTTACGACTCTACTCATGAGTTGTCAAAGATGGATCTTACAATCTAGCTCTACAGTAAGGATGCCCAAAGATTTAATTATTTGGATAGGTCTTACAGCTTTGCTTTAGAAGTTAACTAAAAGTGGGTCTTATAATATAATCCTTTAGATTAAGATGCCCATTAATTTTTGTTTGAGGGTTTGGCATTTCATTTAAAAACTTCTCAAATAATAGGTCTCACGACTCCCATTTGAAGTTGTCTAGCTATTTGGATGGGATGGGTCTTACTGCTTCCCTTTGGAAGTTGTTCAAAAGTGGGTTATACAACTTAATCATTTAGATTAAGATGTCTGATTGTTTTGAATTTGATTGAGATTTTAATAATATTGCATTTTATTTAGAGATTCCCTAAAATGTGAGGTCTTACTTCATTTAAAAGTGACTCAATGGTGAGTCTTACAACTTAATCCTATAAACTAGAATACCCAGTAATTTAACTATTTGTTTGTTTGAGAGAACAGCAATTATTTATTAGCTTAACACCATATTATGATTTTTAGTTATTTACTAGCAATTTGTTTACTAGTTTAACAGTTATTAGCCAGCAGTTGTTATGTGACACTAGTGTTTTTCATACAATATCTCTTTTTAGTTTCAATAGTTTACTTAATCTACACTAGTACTTGTGTTTTTCTTGTGCAAGTAGTTTACTATAGCACTTGTTCTTTTTCCTATTTTATCATTTATTTTGATATTAATTTAATTTTGATGCTTAATTAATTAATTTCTTTTGCTTGTTGCAGGAGCTAGCGCTATTTTGGAATTTGCACAAGAGAGTTTGAAAGCTTGCAGGATATATTAAGTTGGGGAGTTCATAGGGTGTTGAGTTTGAGTGTTGTTTGAAGAGGGTTTGGAGAGCAGTGTTGAGAGTTCTTTGTACATATTTTGATTAGTGGAAAAACAACACTTCTTTTCTAACATTTTCTTTCATAATTTAATTAATTAATTAATTAATTAATTAATTAAAAGTAAATTTTCTAATTAATTGTATTAATTAACTAATTAATAATAACTTTCATTGCTCTCAAATTTTAAACAGCTCACGAATTTTAATTAATCAATTTCATTAATCAATTTTAATTAATTAATTTTGACTAATTAATTTTGATCAATTAAATAATTTTTAATTAACTAATTAGTTTTGCTTAATAAATTTTAACTAATTAATTCATTTTTATTAATCGCTTAGTTTCAATTAATTAATTAGTTAACATTTATTAATTAATTCATTTAACTAATTAATTTTAAATTTAATTAATTAATCTCAATTAATTAGTTCCAATTAATCAATTAAATTTAATTAATTGATTGATTTTAATTAATTAATTAATGTCATTTAAATTAACTAATCTTCATAATTGATTTTATTTTAAATTAATCAATTAACTAATTAAAATTGAATTTGCTCTCCAATTGCTCAAAAAAGAAATTTCACAGTTTTCAGAAAAATTCGCCAGTCTCGCAGCTTTCCCTCCCAGCCGGGGGAAATCGAAACAACATTTGTCGTAGTTTCTTCCCACCCGGACCTAAGATCAACGGCATAGAGTCTTGCATTTATCAAATTCATCTGCTCGGATTAAAAATCAACGGCGCAAGTCTTCAAAAATTAAAAATCATCCGCCCGGATTAAAAAAACATAGTGCAGTCTTCGGATTTTAAAATCATCCGCCTGGATTAAAAATCACTGTGCGGGTCTTCGAATCAGAAAAATACATTCTGCTTTTTATATAAAATAACAATGACAATTATTCAATTATATACTGATTTACTTAATTACTCAAATTCCTATTAATTTGAGAAATTGTAAATGCCAAAGACTGAGGCTGAGGGTTCGTTTAATAAGGCATTAAGCATATATAATTTTTGAGGCAGTGCACCTACAGCAAGCAGACGGGATCAAACAAGCGTGAGGTGTATTCGAACCTGCAGGAGCAGATAGAAGCACGGGTTCATGCGTGCAATTATGCTAGGCGTGAAGACATAGAGATTGGGCAAGCATGTTTGCGTGTAGAAGTAGGGGCAATAAGCGCGGTCAGAGTCTTCACGTGGGTTGGAGGGACATAGGACGGGAGGAGAGCAGCCGATTTTGGCTTCGGAGTATGGGCTCGATTCCTTGGATGAAGGCGGAAACGAGGAGGCCGGCGGACTGCGGGCTTGGCAAGTTGCAAGCGGTCGATCCGGTGTGGGTATTCGCAGTGGAGAAGGGGTCGAACGGAGGTGTGCTGTGCGATCGGATTTTGACCAAGCCACATGCAGGACGGCACGAGCCGAAGGCAAAGCGGCTTACAGCTTCTAGTTGCTGAAGGAAGTGTGTTCGTGGGCTATAGCTTGCGGAGGCAACGTGCAAGGAGGCTTTCGGTAGGAAGGCCATTGTGTGAGCGAAGGTGAGACAGAGTAAATCATCAATAAATACTTTTGCATCTTGGAAGAAGTGCAGAAGGCTTACTGATGCATCCTATGAATAAATGTGCATTATTCGATCCTGCTTCCCACAACATCTTGAAAGACCCATGCCTAATAATATTTTAAAAAAAAACGTACATGATTCTTGATACCCACTAATATTTTAAATTTCCACATAGTTTCATCATATCCTCAAGACCAGAAATCATTGCCAACCACATAGGTCAACTTGGTTGAGACAAGACTGCAGCAGATCTCAGTAAAATCTATTCGACGAATCATTCCAATAGACAAAAATATCGTTGGCATAAGCATTCGCATGAATGCACATCTCAATTAAACAACTATACAGCAAGCATAAAGAATCAACCATACTAACAGTTTGAAGGTTCTGTATGAACCGATTATTAAGCGCTTTATTGCTCAGTTTAAACCAAGCATAAGTATTTTTCACAAGTAGTTGCTTACAAAGGACTGCCTGAAAAATTAATAATCTCAACACACGTAGCAGCTAAAAATTTTCCCATAACCTCAAGTAGCCTGGAGGGTTAAAAAACAGCCTCACTACAATACAAATGTAAGACCAGATATATTAACCCCTTTTCATATCCTAAATCAAGGGGAATTTCACGGACTGAATACACCCTTTGGTTGTTGAAATCATAGTTTAAGTATCACCGAAAAATCTAAAATTCAAATTTTGGATTAGCGGTTTCACAGATGGTCTTTCCAAAAAAAAAAAGGATTACTCAGTAGACCTCCGGTTAAACTCTGTTAGTCAAAGCAAAACATGCTGTGACAGAAAAACCATGTTTGTAGGGATTCAAAGGGCTCAAACTGTAGCAAATTTCTATAAAATTTACTCCAACTAAAAGCACCAGTTTGATCAGGTGTATTTCTTAATCACAAGATCATCAAATATTAAGCAAACACAGGAGCCCTCAATTGGAATAGAAAGGAAATTATTATCAGTATTTTAGAGTTATATTTTGATTACAAATAGTTGAATCAGGCAAAAATGATGGTATTATAAGATCCTAACACAGGGCTTAAAATCTATTTATTTTACAGATTTCAAATCATTCAAGAAAAGAGATTTTACATTCATTTGATGTAATCTCCATTTATTTTTAATTGTTAAAAAAATTAATCTAACTATTTTTAACCGAGCAACAGGAGTAAATATCCAATCATAGTCGGTACTAGCTCTTTGACTATAATACTTTTCACTAATCTTGTTTTATATCTTTTAATTTCTCATTTGGCATTCCCATTTTACGTCAATCGACTTGTGCCCTTTAGAAAGTGAAGCTAGTTCCCATTTTTATTTTTTTCAATTGCCTTTATTTCTTCATCCATATCATCATTCTCCTTGCTTTGTATGGCTTTTTGTAAATCCATGGACTCACAATTGACAAAGAGGCAAAAAAGAGTAATATTTTATAAATTCTTTATTAGCTCATATAGATCTTCAAAGATCCTGAAGCATGGTACTCTTTCATTTGAATTCTCTCTGAAAGTTGATAAATTTTCGTGAATATTTGTAGTTCGTGTTATTGATGGGGTAGTAGGCTGATAGG
The DNA here is from genome assembly GCF_001605985.2 of Dendrobium catenatum. Lineage (NCBI taxonomy): Eukaryota > Viridiplantae > Streptophyta > Magnoliopsida > Asparagales > Orchidaceae > Dendrobium > Dendrobium catenatum. Next base: position 2,224,103 of record NW_021319315.1, on the reverse strand, counting down.
CTCTTCTCTTGTTTGCTCCATCCTAGGTTGTTCCATGTCTTCTTCTTCAAATTTATAATATTTATCATGTGATCCCCAACCTCATCTTCCTTCATCAAATATGACATATTGACTGATAATTATCTTTCTGATATTTGAATTGTATAGCTTGTAACCTTTTGAGTAGTTGTCATAACCGATGAACATGAACTTTTCACTTTTATTATCTTACTAGTCATGTCAGGCACATGCACACGAGCTAAAAAGTTTAAGATGAGAGATGTCAGTCTTTCTCTCCTCTTTTATGTGAGGTTTTTTCCCGCACGCTTCTTGTTGGTGAACGGTTGGCCAAGTAAATTGTACATGAGATTGCTCCTGCCCAAAACTCCTTTAAGAACCTCTTGCTTGTAAGCTCCTCGTCATATCAAGGATGGTGATATTCATCCTTTCCGCTACTCTATTTTGTTGATGAGATATTGAAACAATTAGAGAGCAATGTATCTCATTGACTTCACATAATTCTTAAAATTCTTTTAAAGTGAATTCTCCTCCTAGATCATATTGCATAATTTTGATCCTGAGTTCACTTTCTTTATTAACAACAGTCTTAAATTACTTTAATACTCCAAAGACCCTATGAGTCTTGTTTTAAAAAATACGCCAATATTTTTCATGAAAAAAAATATCAATAAAAGAAGGAAATAGTTACGCTAACCAAGTAAGTTTGGCTTTATTGGGCACAAACATCTGTATATATGAGCTTTAATGGCTTTTGGGCTCTTGAACTTGATTTCATTGAAATGCTTCCCAAATAGACATGCTTCATATAGTTGATCAGGGTGTTTTACGTAAGACAAACCTCTCGCCATCTCTTTCTTTAAAAGTATCTCTAATTCTCCAAAGTTAAAATGTCCAAATCGAAGATGTTTTAACCAAGAAATATTTTTATAATAAACTTTGGGACACTTAGGAATATCATTTTGAATAGTTAAAACAAACATGCTTTATGGTGCCGAATGTTGGCCATTAAAAGAGAAGCATAATACTAAGTTAAGTGTGGCAGAGATGAGGATGCTTAGATGGATGAGTGGCTTTACCCTTAGAGATAGGATACGAAATGAGCATATACGTGAAAAGGTTGGAGTAGCTCTAGTAGAAGATAAGATTAGAGAGAGTCGCCTTAGATGGTTTGGTCACATAAAAAGGCGGCCTTCCGACGACCCAGTTAAGAGAGTAGAGGTATTAGATTTGACTTGTGTTAAGAAAGGTAGGGGTAGACCTAAAAAGACTTGGTTAGAAAATATTAGGAATGACCTTTCTTTATTAGATTTAAACGAGAATTTGGCTTTTAATAGGACTCAATGGAGAAAAAGGATTCATGTAGCCGACCCCACGTAGTGGGATAAAGGCTTGATGTTGTTGTTGTTGTTGTTGCATATTTGAAATCAATTTGTCAATATTATCTTTTAATGAGAGATAATTATCTTTCAAATGAATATCATATTATTTCTCTAAAAGTTGTCTTAAATGCAAGATATTACTCTTTCTATTTGACACAAAATAAATCGATGTTTCTCATTCTTTAAGCAGATAAAATATTACATTTATCTTTTACTTCTATTTTTTATTCTTCTCCAAAAGAAATTACCACTCACTGATTCATCAAGCTCTATGAACATGCATCTTTTCCCACACATAAAATGTTTGCGCCAATGTTTAAATATCATATTCCATCTTCACATCTTTCATTATCCTTATAATCTAGCAATAAGATGCTATCTTCTTCGCTTCTTTCTTCTATAAAATTGAATATTTCTTGTACTTCACTACATTTTTGCATAATGCCCAAATTTATCACAATTATAACACTTAACTTGAGATCTATCATATGTCAAATTTGAACAGTCCACTCCATACTCTTGTTAAGTTTTCTCATCTTTAATGGTTGTTGTTGTAATCTCTCCCTTGTTTATTAGCACAATCTCATCCTTATCCACGATCTCTTCTAAGATTGTTTCTACTGTTAGTTTTCAAACTTTCATCTTTCTTAGTTGATTGGAGATACATCTTGAGGAGTTGTTCGATAATCCCTTCATTCATCATCTTTCTTTCTTCATAAGCTTGCAATAAATCCAAGAGTTGCTCTATTATTATGTGTTGTAGATCCTTGGCCTCAACAATGATAGTTGTGATAATATCAAATCTCAATTCTAATGATCGAAGAATCTTTTCAATAATAGTCGCATCTTCTAACTTCTCGTCATTTTTTTTAGTTGATTAAAAATAAGGACTCTTTAAAAATAATCAGAAACAAACTCATCTTCTTTCATATACAAAGCATCAAATTGTCTTCGTAAGGTTTATAGCCATGCCTTTTTAACCTTCTCTTCTCCCTCATATGAGATTTGAAGCTTCTCTCACACTTGCTCAGCAGCTCAGCTAATGTAGTACTTGAGATCCATTCAAAGTCATCATCATCTAAAGTTTGATAGATGAGGAAGAGAGTCTTCTTCTCTCTTTCTTAAATCTCTTAAAGCAATCCTTTGCGTTGAGCATAGAGCTGACTCCTCACTTAGCTCATCATAGCCTTTCTTTGCAATTTCTTAAACATCGTGCACACAGGAAGTGGCTTCATTTTAATACTTCAATTGTCATAGTCAGTTGTCTTGAGCATTAGGATTTGGAAGGAAGCCATTCTGATATTCGCCATCTCTCTAGAAAGGAACTGCGCTCTAATACCATTTTGTTGTAATAAGAATGCTTCTTACAACTTAACAAGATTAAGGAGAAAAGAAAAGATGAAAGAGGCTACGTAGGCTAAGAATAAATAAAAAGTGCTCCTTAATTTTATCGCTCGCTTTAGCTTGATACAAACTCAAAAACATCATCACAATTTATGCTAGTAATACCTCCATTAGAATTATCAATTATGCCAACACATTTTAATCCAATGGTAATAAATTGACTCTATAGAAAATTCTTCTATCTTATATCATAAGAGAAAATAAATGTTATTCAAGATATTTCTAAGGATTACTCTAGAATATATTCAAACATCTTTTTCAAAAGATTATTCTAGATTATGGACTCCATCTAAACAACAAAAATCCAAATAATAATTGGCCAAAATTAAAATTAACTTCCAACAAAAGTCACAAATGATTACTTCGGAATTCAGCCTATTAAACGATATTCAAATTCATAAAAACTAATCTTTGTCGGTACTATAATCTCCTTGAAACATTAATTTGTATTTTATAATTCATACCATACACCTGAGAACTGAAAACTCAAAACTACTGTATTCATTTTACATTAAACTCCTAATACAGTAATACCTTAAAACAAACAACCCTTTACCGTTTAAAAAAATGCCTAGAAATGTTCAAAATAGAAACTCTTCAGAAAGAGCTTAAATCATTGATGAGCAAAGAAAAAACTGATGGCCAAGCTGCAACTTTAAATAAAAAGACAGCTTCACATCGAATTAAGCTATTTCAGGTTCTACAAACGCTATCATTTCAGAACCTACCAACTTGTCCAAATATTTTATACTTTCGGGACCTCAAAAGTATAAATTTTCAGACAACATGCTTGATAAAATGTTTCAGCCATGCAGTTTCATGTTATAAGTCTATAAGAGCCTACGTTGTAACTATAGATGCTTCAGCATTCAAAAACCATCCATGTCAGGACTAAAATCCTTTCCCTCAATCAATTGAAGAAGCACGCCCAAGTATATTGGGAGCTAAAAAACAGAACTGCGTAGGTGCAGTGACCACGATATACAGGATATAGTTGACGTAGAGGTTTGTCCAAGGTATGAGAGTTTTGTTAAAAAGACACTTCAAGCTGAAATACTTTTAAACGGTAAATTTGTGCAGAACATCATATATCCTGAGAGCTTGAAAAGAGAATGGATGTGGAAATCAAACCTTGATTGCATCGATATTTTTTTGCTTGATGTCTGCAGCTGAGTGGAGACAAGTGAACTTTGCTAATGAAGTGACAAAAGCATCTCTTTGGGTTTTCATAGACATAACTGCAGTGATATGGATTGCGTAGCGGAATCCTTCCAGGCAAAGGGATATTATTGCTTCATCGTCACTCTGATCAAGTGGAACACTGAAGGCTGCTAACATTGGTGCCCAGCAAACCTCAACCATGAATCTCAAAATTACCACATCGGCTGCAGCATAATATACCGACCTAAAATGTATAAAACATCATTTCATACTAACAGCACGGATTTTGATGGAGGTATTATATGCATAAACACGATAGGCGTTGTTTGCCTATAAATATTACAAATATAATGTTAAATTGTTAATTAAGATGAAAGAACAAATAATATGGAAAGCAAAAAATTATGAGCGGTTGCTTTCACTGGACAGTAACATAAATTAAGTTCGAAAGAATATCACGTATATCAAATTAACTTACTCAGTTTTGCGAGCTTTTTCCTTAAATTGTTCTTGCATGTACCTAATTAGATCATCACTTGTCTCTAAAGGTGCATCTTTCTTGCGTATAACAATATTCAAAATGCTATCCAAGCCTAGTATTTTGTTTGAGTTTGTAGATTGTTTTTTATTAGGAACCAACTCATCTTCTTTCATCTTAATTTCGTTCCTGGAAATCCTTTCATATAAGGCTCTTAAGTATTCTTCTGGTAGATCTTTGCCATCATCAATACCACGATTATTACTAACGAAGTCCTCTGGAGACATCTGCATCAAGAAATAAAATCATGCTATAACCGTACAAAATTAAAAGAGAGAGTAGAAATCTTAACAGACCTTGTTTTTGACCATTGGGTTGTGTGCATCAGTATTGAGCATTATTACAGAATACGCAAGGACGTAAGCTGTGTCTGCACTAGAAAAGACATTTGGGTTGCATTTGCAGTACCGCTGAGCAAATTTTTCCATGATCCTATCGATCTTTTGTGCCTCACCAGGCAACCTAAAGCCTTGTAGGAAGGATCTGATTGCTTCATCGAAATCCATTCCTTGAAATTCAAATGAATCTACAAATGCATGCATAACTTTTAAAGGTAATCCCTCTCTCTCTCCTAAGTAGTCGCCAATAAATGCCTTGTTCAAGCCAGGTGTACTCTTAAGGAAAACAGCTATTTCCTCTGGTGAATCACCTACCTTCTTTGCATTAATTAGGAATTCAATTCCTTTCTTAGGTTTCTGGTTAAAAATTGATATACCTTCCTGCAGTAAAATATGGGTCTGTGTTAGCTTGCTGGAAAAGTATCACAATGCCAAGTTCATCAGAAACAATTTCCATATCAGATATTTGTTCACCTGAAGTTCAAGTTTGTATGCCCTCCGCTTCTCCAAGGATGTAGCTTCTGGTAGACCATTTGCTGTTTCAGGGTGAAAATCTGATCCTCCAGGAGGAGGCACTTCCCCTTTTCCATCCTCCAAATGGACCTCATTTCCACATTCAGTATTGTTCTCAAGAGTTTCCAAATGAGGATCTGGTATTCTCAATTGTTTATTCATCCAATTTCCCATTGATTTTAAAACTGCAACTAAACACCTCATTGCTTCACTTCTCATGTAGACATCCTGAGGTGGAACCAATGTGCTTGGAGAGCCAGCGGGTGAGCCCTGGGCAGTCTTTAACAAGCCATTAACCATCCTATGACAAACTATCAGGCATAAGCCACAAGATTAAAGACTATGCATATCAAAATTTTGTTCAACATTGATCAATTAATGTGTATATTTATTAAACTATTATAGGCAATCTATAGCTGTACAAAATTAGATTTCAAATACTAAAGATCTATGCAGTTTTTATTCAAGGAAATTTGGCTCATGACGAACAAAAAACTAGATTTATTAATCAGCATCTCAATTCCATGTAGAACTCTTGTGCAAGAAATTGTAACTGCAATACAAAATACAAATCGTAGAAGCAACTAGGTTTGTCCCATGGGCAAAAATCCTACGGTAAATTTTATGTTTCTTTTATTTAGGTCAGTCATATACATCTAAGACCAACCAGCAAATCATACAAGCAACGAGATGCCTGTATTAGCTAAATCAACTGCTATAGATGAGCTGAGTCAGTAAATAAACTCTATTAATAATGAAGTAAATAGTGTAACACAAATTTGGAGGCTATACCTCTCAAATATGTTCGGTGAGTGCACATCACAATCATAATTGACAAAAATATCCACCAGGATCTGAGAATCCACACATAACTTGTCCAAAAATCGAAGAACAATCATCTTCTGTTGAAAGTTTGGTTGAGCTACATTTTCAAGAACTCTGAGAACAATCATGGGGAAGAAGACTCCAATTTCGGCCTTCAATCCTGGTCGAAATCTTGATACCAAGCTCATAAAAATTGAGCAAGACAGCTGGTAAACAATCATTAGAGTTGAAGCACTGTTCTTCAATAGGGATAGACATAGATACTGCTTAATAGCCCCCAAAAATCTGCTTAATAGGGAGTAACTGATCAGATTCAATAGAATTTGCTTACATGAAGGTCAAGCTAAATGCATAAGACACTATCCTTTAAAACATGGTAGAAAGATGATATAGGTCAACATAGTTTAGATAAGCACTATTTTAGAATAGAAAATCATGATCTCATTAAATGCTCTAGCCGTTGTAGCATGCATGAAGTATTAAATAATCATAGAAAAAGGGAAGTAAAAAAGCGGCAAGTTTTTTTGTAGCAACCTGAAGTTCTATCCATCCCAACCACCATCCCTCCAAATAATCATAAATAACCAATGTAGTAGACCCTTTTAGCGATTATTCTCTACCCTCCCGTCTGTCACTGTAAATAATCATAACGTACAGAAAATAAAGTCTTTTATTGGAATTTCAAGGCCTGGAAAACTAAATAATTATTTCAAGAAACAACATTCTTTGTCAATAATATATAAGCACCACTCGATATTGTTAACTATTATTGAAAAACAAGTATATTTATTATTCAATCAAAAAATAATTGTCGAGTAACAATTAATGTCATATTATCCCTCTTGATGCCAAAATCCAAATCTTTCACAATCTAAGAGGTCAATTGCAAGACTAAATATCTGTCATAGTACTTATCCATAAATCAAATATCATATGAAGTGAACAACTAAATTGGAGATGTGACATAGGAAAAAAATGCATAAAAAGTACTGTTCATTCTTATCGCACGTGCTCATGGAATTGCATAGCAGAAATATATTCAAAATACATATGATAATCATTTAATTTCAAGGGAGCAATGTTTTGTATGTTTCAAAACGAAAAGGAGTTAAAATGCAATTGCAAGATAAAAGTTCAGGTTTTCACTACCTCGAAATGCTTATATGACAAATGAATTTTCAATTATTCCATTTCAAACACGATCCATGCTTTACATGTTACAAGACCAAATAATTCAAAACATATGGATATAATGTTAACGCTATAAATTTGTCTTAGGGGTCAAAGATGTGTACTCCCATGAAAATTGACGAGAATAACTTCGACATATATTCCTGTTGGGTCAAGAAAAACGGCATGACAGTGTGAATCCTACTTTGCAGACATAGGATTCAATTCCCCTCAAATCAAATTGTAGTTAACCAAATTTTCACTGAGGGTAGTGTCAACGTTTAATTGGATCTAGGTTCATACTTCCCATAAGCGCAAGCACTCATATATTTTCTACCCCTCTTAACGTGTAAGAGAGAACTCTCGATTAAAGATAAATAATTTTTAGGTGTTTTAGTCTCAATTGTGAGGGGGAAATGGAGGTAAATCCGATCAAGATCTCATGGTTTCGTTGTCACGGCTATACCAAAGGTTTCAATATATCAATACTAACAATCATTGACCATAGTATCTAAGGAATCTGATTAGCAGCCATGGATTTCCTCCTATCAGGGAACTTGAATAAACTGATGTGGTTAGATGTAGGTTGATTTGGCTTATGTTTAAAAAAAAGTGGTTTAGGATTTACATCAATTAGAATACCAAGAAGTTAATTTGATAAAAACAAATATATTGTTAATGGGTGTATCTTCCTGCATGCAAAGCAAATATATTGTTCTTTTGATCAAGCTTATAAAAGAAGCTTTTGATCATGCACAAAGACTCTAGATTGAGCCATAATTCTGTAATGGTTATATCCTCTAAGACTTGTAATTGTCAAGAAAAATTTTCATCGATCTTTGTCTTTACTTCCTTACACATGGTCTCGGGTATATTGGCACAATACATGAATACCTTCATAAGTCCTTGTTAGACTATAACAGCACATACCTTGGTTCTTTGAAGCTCAAAGCTCTTAGAAACATCAAACTTCTCAATATAAGACTTCATGACTATAATATTCCTTGTAACCTCACTATAATGCTAGTTGTTAAGAAAAATACCAACTTTTTCTACAAAAGTTATATCCATGAGCAAACATGATAAACCAAAAAGTAATACAAAAGATATCAAGTGCGCAAAGAGAACACCAAGTTCAATGAGGTTCATCTAAAATAAGCTTGTGTCAATTAGAGAAGAGGGGGGATTCAATACATTATGTAAATAGTATAAATAATGTAAAGATGCTCATTAGCCATTACCAAATGCCAAGTATACACTACTCTAACAAAGAAGCCCAAAAACACTCAAATAGTTTTATCTCACACCACAACATTGTCCTCAAAAATGATGTAGGCTATCATCACTTGTTTTTCCTTATTTACTTATTATCGTCATCATTGAAGTCGCAGCCTCCCTCAAGAACCCATAAACAACTTGTTGGCATACCACCTTGTAGAAACTAAAAGAACAATCGCAAATTGAGAGCAGCTCTCCTTGTGAATGTCAAAGCCAAGGAAACACCGAGAACCTATACCTTTCCCATATAATAAAAATAGAAAGATAAAAGAGCCTAAGAGAATTCCTTCTATGTCCACCACACCAAGAGAATATATATATATATATATATATATCACTTCACATGCTAATAGAGGCAACCTTATATAATGAAGCTACGAAAATTTTCTTTCAAGGGCACCAGTAGAGGTGTGCATTTGGTTGGTTCATATGAATTGGCTAGATGATGAATTTATTAAACCACTTTAATTGAACCAAATCATAGGTAAAATTGAACAAACCAAATTATAAGTAGACCCAAATCAACTTGAACTTCAATATAGTTTGGTTTATTCGGTTCGGCCCTAGTCTAACCAAATTTTAAAATCCTTAAAAATTAAGACATTCTAAAGTATTATCAAGACAAAATACACGCTCAAAATTATCTAAATAAGGAGTGTTTAAGACAAATGAGCTTTTATTTAGAAAGAATTTTATTTTTTATTGAACTTATTTTATTTTAATACAGAACCATTGTCATTTCATATCCTATCTCTAAGGATAAAGCCACTCATCCACCTGAGCATCCTCATCTCTGCCACACTTAACTTAGTATTATGCTTCTCTTTTAATGGCCAACATTCAACACCATAAAGCATTGCAGGCCTCACTACCATCTTATAGAATTAATGCACACCCCAACCACCATCAAATGTCAATTTCTTATAAAGCCCATCATTCCACAAAGCCTCCTCAAAAACTCATAAATTCGACTATTGAGAAAAACCAAAAGTGAATTCCTCTTGTGTGCATACATGCCCAATTTGGACTAAATAAGAGGATTTATAAATAAAAAGAACAACAAATTTGCATAATTTTAGGTTAAGTGGTCTGAGACCATATTTTCAGTTCCAACTCTTATTTGAGTCAAATATATTTCTAATACATTTTTAACTTCAAAGTTTTCAGCCAACTAATCTCTGAAAACTTGACAAGTGGTTGACCCTCATCCATCAGCATAAACTTATAGACTTAAATAACTTTGATCACATGTGTATTATCTAATTTGATTCTACACTTCCTAACAAATGATAGCAAATCCAAAGATTTGGTTGGGATTAAGTGATTTGTGTGATTTCTGACTCTTGGGTCTTGGTTTCTTCTACCGTTGTTAAGCAAAATTCCTCAGCAAGTGACTCTTATAGTTGCTACATATAGTTGAGTAGGCTCATGGTGCATGATGTTTGGTAATGTTTAAAAGCATTGTTTTGAGAAGGGGGAGTGATGGTCGATAATGATAGCTCTCATGTGAGAAAAATATTGTTTAAGTCATATAGTATTGAACTGAGTCTTATATACCAGTTAGGCAAAAAAATGATGGTATATAAATATCAAGTGTTAGGCCCTTGCCCATGAAATCAATCTTTGAGCTGACGGGTTTAACAACTAGTATATCTAGGAAACTTTGATCCCCCGCACTCCCTAACAATGAGATAACGCCATGAATAGAAAATGAATATTAGAGAAGGCTACAAAACAGCAATACCTATCACTCGTTCTGAAAATAGCTCCAGCATTCTCCAACAAAATCTTGAGAAGCTCCAGAGCCAAGATCTTACCCCTCATGAGTGTCGGATCCGCCAACGCTTCCTTCGGAGGAGTCTTCATAGAGAGCTTACAGAGCGCTCGAAACACAAGGAAGGCATCCCTCCGCAGCTTGTTTCCAATCTGAACATCCTGATCGTCCTCTCTGTCCACAATCCCGTCAGCGCCAAGCTCATCCTTCCTCCCTTCCAGTGCCGTCTTGTACAAGCTGATCTCCCAGTACTTGGCATCCAGAAGCTCTTTGTCATTGGAGTCCAGCAGGTCCGCAGGGTTGGTGTTCTCGACGGCAGTGGACTCGAACGCACCATCATACTTAGCCGCAGTAGCCGAGGGCGTAGGTGGGTTGAGGACGACGTCAATGTCGCTGATGATCTTGGTGATGAAGCCCTGGACAAAGCTAAATTCGGAAGATGTCGCGGCGGAGGGATCGGAGGTAGGATCCGCCATGATGTCCGCGACAACGATGGGTTGGACGGGAACAGTGGACGAGTCCGCCTCCATGCGGCGGAAGACGATGACAAGCATCTGAATAAGGGAAGCCTTGGCAGTGGTCTGGTTAACGGGGTTGCGGCTGTGCAGGTAGAGGTCGTAGCAAGTGCGGACGACACGAAGAAGCGAGTCCCCATGTATGCGGAGGGAGGTAGAGGTTACGGCTGAAAGAAGGGTCTTCACAATGAGTAGCTCAAGGGATTCATCGGCATGCGCTTGGCAGGAGCAGGCCGCGTCAATGAGTCGAGCAAGGAGCTGAGCGTCCGGGGCGGCTGATGGGTCGGCTTCGCCGTGCAGATAGGAATGAGAAATGAGTTTGTGGGTACAGTCGAGCGCGGGCTCTGCGAGTTTTAGGGAACCGGATGAGCAGGCGGAGATGAGCGGGGAGATGAACAGCTCGGACTCGGCTAGGGAAAGATCAAGTAGGGGGCCAGGGATGGAGTCGGAGGAGGAGGCTGGAGAGGACGGGGAAGAGGGAGGGGGAGGGGAAGAGATCCTTTCGATGAGGGATTTGCACTGGTGAGAGAGCTTGGATTGGCCCTTGCGCCATGATGCGGCGTTCTTGATGATCTTCTCGAGGGCGGGGACGAGGATCTGGCTCAGTCGGAAATCAGCTTCCGTTGTTAATGAAGCCATTTCCGCCGCCAGACGCCGGGCGGAAGAAGCGAAACCGGGGGTAACGGATCCGGTTTATCTCAGATCTGGAATTTGGGAGTGGGGAAGCGAGAGTTCGGTATGCGCCAGGAATGATATCCGACTATCCGAGCATTGGCGGCGGGGTCGCAATCGAACTATCGAAGTTAGACGCTTGCGTGAGCGAAAAAATTAAAGGGCCGTGACATATTTCGTGGGCTTGCAGAAGCACTTGCTTGCTTTCCCAAGAATGTTGCCGGAATTGAGAGGTTGTCCTGCTGTAAACTATAGTCTTTTTTCTTTTTTTTTGGAAAAATTTTGGGGCAACAGCCCATAATATTGATGTAAAAAAACGGTTACAAGTAAGAAATAAAAAATTATAGTGTAGATTCTCAACAACAAAAAGAGAATCAAAGACTCAAAATAAAGAAAAATAAATACAATCACCCAAAGGTCAAAAAACAGCAAATCAAACTTAGCCAAGGCTAAGCCGGACTCAGGTGCTCTGTGCAAAAATAATTCTCGGAATGGTTAGCACAAGAGCAGTGCCCCTGGTTGCCAAGGTTGACCATCCAAGGGGCTGCTGTAAACAGCAATCATCATCGGCCAATAATACCAGCCCACAAACAAAATCAAGTGATATCATTCCAGCTCACACTTTTCTTCTCAATAGCATATCTGATTTTAGCAATAACTGTAGCAGAACAGTCAAAAATTCCCCCAAAAATCCTATCATTTCGGGCTCTCCAAATGAAATAAATTGTTGCACACGCAGTTAACAGGTTGAGATTAATGCGGTTTTTATCAAAGCCTTGGTCTAACACACTGTCAAAGGTCTGAAAAAGATTGGGTTTCATCAACCTGTTACCAAGCCAAGGCAAAAAATACTGAATAATTATGAAAGTGTAATTGCTACTGGCGGACCCACGCGGGCCACGCTCAAGTGAGGGTGGGCAAATGCCCACCCTAAAAAAAAAAGTTGTTGTAATGGAGGTGTATTTTCAGCTTTTGTCCCCCCTCAAAAAAACTTTTTGCCCTAAATTTTTGAATCGTGAGCCAGTTTGCCCATCCTCCGTCCCACTCGTCTTATTTCCCTGTTCGTATTTGGTGGGCCGAAGGCTTGACGCCGCTCCGTCAGTCATGACATTCTTCTAGGTATTCACTAACATCAAAGCATTCCGTCTACTGCTATATTCATTTTCTTATAAATTGATGATATATATATTTAATTTGTTTGGTGAAATAATCACTTAAAATTATTATCGGACATGCTTCGCTTCTTCTTGAGGCTTATATATCCCCTATTTTCCTCCTCCATTCATTCATGCAGTTATCGATTTTTAGGTTAAACAAACTTTAGCATTCTTCGTTGATTTGCTGAAGTCGTTTTTGTATTCCATTTTTAGCTGATTTTATGTGCTCTGAGTAATTTAAAGCAATCATTTAGAGATAATGGTACATTCCTGTTTTAATTACTTCTTTGTAATTTAGTTGCTTGCTTGCTTCAGAGCTAAGTTCATGAATTGATTTATCGAGTTATTGAAATCAAATCTTTGTTTATGTTCGCATGAATGTGCGACGAGTGATGAAGTTAGAGAAACTGTAGGTTTATGGGCCCTTCTTTCGCCATCGAAACCTACAGTAGAGATCGAGCGCTCGGTCGGTATACGATCGTCTTTAATGAGACCCCTTCTCCTACCCATCCCTATCATAACTCTCCCCTATGCCCCAGCTTACAAAGCATAGCTTTTTTGCAATCCAATGTGTGTGCTCATCAGGATTTGGGTTCATTTGTTTTACAAGTGATGAATTTGTTTTTAGTCATTTTAATTGTTAAAATAAAATCATCACATATGTGGATGTTGAAGGTTTTTTGTTGAGTTTAAAACAAACATTGACCTCTTCCTGCATCCATCCAAATGATTTTTTGCTAATTTATTGCTTTTGAAGAAGAAGAATTACAAATATATTACAAATAAATCTGTTTTTTATCCTAAAAAATTTAAATTCTGCTTGAATTAGGAAAACCAAACTTGAAAGACTCCATAAAAGTTACCTTCAAATATATTACAATCAGATAAATTTAAGGAAGACTTAATGCTGGCCTGAAGCAATTACAAAGGAAATTTATTAGATTCTTGATGATTTTGTAGATTGGAATGAATCTTCTGAGCTTGCATTTTGACAAAGCAATCAATGGCTAATTTATGGCTTATATAATTTTCATAAAGTATGATTTGAAAGTGATCCTAACTGATTTGAAGAATTTTCTGATGGGATATAGATTTGTTATGTTTGAATTATCACAAAATATGAACGCTACACCCTCTTCTCTTTCATCTGCTTGTGTTCTGGATCTTCGTACAAAGCTAAGGAATTAATCTTTATATTTCTCTACCGCCGCGAATTTTCCAGGACGCAACAATATATATAATTTTTTATATTTATTTTTTACATATTGAGTTTACCCACCCTAAAAAAGAGGGTTGTATCCGCCCCTGGTAACTGCATTCAAAAAATAGATGCCCAATGTTATCTTGTTCGGTGTGACAGAAACAACAGGGACTAACAACCGTGATTCCACGCATTTTCAAATTCTCAACAGTCTTAAGCCCATTTTAAAAGCCAACCACGCATAAGCAGAGTACCTCAATGAACATTTTTTGTGCCAAATAAGCTTAGGCTACTGAACAGTTGGGTGATTGGCAAAAAGTTGCAGTTTGAAAGTCTTGGCAGTGGGATTAGAACTACCCAGCCAACTATGATATTCCTCATCAGTATTAATCTTAACAGCATGAATTTCAGCAGTAATATCATTCCCAAAACAAGCAGGAACAACCCACTTATCATCCTCGATAATGTTATCCACCACCTAGTTGAAGAAATTGCTAAACCGAGAAAGATCCAGATTGTTATCAAAACAATTAGCAATAGAATAGCCACTGATCCAGGGATCCCAGATAATAGAAAGAATGATATTGGTACCCACATTCAGGGAAATACAATGCTTGATACTTTGAGCTTTGTCATGTAAAAATTTCCAAAGGGAGGGGGGGGATCCAGATAAAGGTTTCCAGAGAGAGTGATGGTTCGATCTCCACCAGGAAAAAAGAAGGTTGTTAGAGTGCAAAAACCTCCAGATAATGGCACAGCCAAAAGAGTGATACAAGGTATTAATAGACTGAATGCCGAGTCCACCATTCTGCATAGGGATACAAGTATTTTTCCAAGATAAAATGTGGAGCTTCCTCAAGTCAGTGTTGTCAAAATACAAAAATCTAGAACATAAACGGTTAATAACCTTACAACAACCTTTTGGAATAATCGAACCCCGGATCCAATAAGTAATAGTATTGCTAATAGTGAATTTAAGTAATTGTATTATACCAGCAAAGGATAGAGTCTTAGCAGTCCAGCCATTCAACTGAGAAGTGATCTTTTGGATAAGAGGATTGAAATCCGGGATTCTAATCTTTATATGGAAAATGGGAAGTCCAAGGTAGGTGATAGGGGTTGTGGAATGCTTAATATGAAGGATGTCACATATAGCAGGAGCTTGCGGGCTGTCTTTAGAAACAAGGATTATGCTTTTAAGAGGGTTAATACATAAACCAGTGGTGTCACCAAATTGCTCAAAAACCTTGTTAAGAGTGATAGCATTCTCAGTATTAGCCGAACCAAACACCAAGAGGTCATCAGCAAATAACAAGTGAGAAACCACATAATTACCAGAAGTGACAGCAGCAAAGGTAGAGTTAGAGATGACCTCTTTAATGGAATTGGAGAGAGCATCCATCACAATACTGAACAAGTAAGGAGACAGCGGACAGCCCTGTCTGAGGCCAGACCTGGACTGGAAATAACCCTCAAGAGAACCGTTAATACATACAAAAAAATAAACTTCTGAAGTGCAAGCTTTAATCCAATCAATAAAAAGATCAGGAAACCCCTTCGCAGACAACCTTTTATAAAGAAAATCTCTTGATATCGTATCGAATGCCTTGGTGATATCAAATTTAGCACATAAAAGCTTCTCGCTATTTTTCTGATTGAATTTGCCCAAAATCTCAGAAGCTAGAATGATATTATCATAAATCATTCTCTTCTGTATGAAACCACTTTGACTATGATGGATGATAGATGGCATAACAGTTTTCATCCTATTAGCAATGATTTTTGCAATAACCTTATAAATAACATTGCAAAGGGAAATGGGCCTAAAATTCTTGACGGCGTTGGCATGAGGAAGCTTGGGGATGAGCACAATGGCAGTGGATTTAATTTGCTTAGGCATATGACAATATGTAAAAAAATAACTTACATCCTTACAAACTTGATGCTTAATGGTGGTCCAGGTAGCCCTGTAAAATTCGAACGTGAAACCGTCAGGTCCCGGGGCCGAATTCTTCTTCCCATAAAAAATGATGTGACTAATTTCTTCTTCAGTAACAGGATCAGTGAGGGGAGAAATAAGGTGGTTAGGGATAACATTCCCAATGGGGGTGTGGTGTAATTGGGTAGTGGTTCTAGTGGGGTTAAAGAGCTTAGTGAAGTGGTTAATAAATTCAAGAGAAATGTCTTGATGCTCAGTAAGGACACCATGATTAGTGGATAGCTCTTTAATATGGGCATGGTTCTTATTTGCATTGATATTAGAGTTTAAGAACTTAAGATCATCCTCCCCTTGAGTAAGCCAATTAACATTGGCTCTTTGTGCCATCCAATCAAAAAATTGTGGTTTGGTAGAAAATGAGTTTGGAGTTTATAGTCTTAAGATTGTCATTTAGAGACGAATCAAGAGGATTGTACTGAATTTGCCTTACAGCAGCATTTTGAAGCTCAGAAAGAGTTTCAATATCCCTTTGAATGTTGTTAGCATTGGACTAGTTTTTTTGCTTGAGCATGTTCTTGAGGGATTTCATTTTGAAAGTGAAGTCATAGAGAGGGCTGCTAACATTGGGTTGAGAAAAGATATCCAGTAAACAGTCACAAAATTCTGGGATGCGGGTGCAGTAATTTTTGAACATATATCTATGGCCTCTCGTTGCAATCAAAGAGTTCAAAACTATAGTCTTGATATGTCATCAAAAAATTATTTTAATTGGGCACCAATCTCGATGCAAAATCAAGTTGGAAACTTCTAAAATTAAAATTGGGTCCATCCGAACTTCGATTTCAACAAACTTATAGTCAAACTGAGCACCTCGAGAATAAGAACCCACAACACCAAATCCAACCCAATCCGAGCCCAAACGGGTCCTAATCAAGGGTTATAAGCGTTATTGGAATGTTCGAACCACAATTTGGATTACCAAATAGTTTCCAAACATAACATGCTTATAGTCGAATCAAGCGGCTCGACGAGATGAATCCAAGGAGCCTAAGATCACCAAATTATGACATCACTAAGACATTCAAATGTTCATCAAACGGTCCATGATCAAGGGATTCAACATCATTCGTCCATCCAACCACTCACCATTTACCCTTAATATCTCACCTATTTACGGGCCATGCCGCTCCAAAAATCTATAAATAGACCCATCATTTCTCTTGAAAAAGGACCCCAAGCTTAAGGATTTAAAGAGAGAGATCAAAGATCATTATTGTCTCCTTGCTCCTCTTCGGCCACCGCCTGAGTTCCGTCGGACCACCACTGGAGATCCTCGCCCTAGTTGAACCACCACTCGAGGCTCTCACCCTCCCCGGACCACCACTCAAGGCCCTCACCTTCGCTCAACCACCACTCGAGGCACTCACCATCGTTGGACTACCACTCGAGGCCCTCACCCTCATCGGACCACCACTCGAGGCCCTCACCATTGTCGGACCATCACTCAAGACCCTCATCTTTGCCGGACCACCAGTGGAGACCCTCACCTTAGTCTGACCACCACTCGAGGCTCTCACCCTCGCCAAACCACCACTCGAGGCCCTTACTCTCATCGTACCACCACTTGAGGCCCTCACTCTCGCCAGATCACTACTTGAGGCTCTCACCTTCGTCGGACTACCACCTGAGTCCCTCACCCTCGTTGGACCGCCACTTGAGGCCCTCACCTTTGGCGGACCACCACCTCAGGGCCTGAAATCCGTCAGACCCCCACTTGAGACCCTAAACTCTGCCAGACTATCAACTGTTGTCAAAGTCCTACCAAGTCACTATCAGACTACTAACTGACACCCTAACTTCCAAGTGACGCCAGATTTAACACTAGACTTCAACCATACGGTTGACATTTGTAATTTGATTGCCCTCAAGGACAAGTCAGCCCACTATAATCAACTCAAATTCTAGTGAAATTTTTTCAACTGGGCTATGCCCCATGGTTTTTCCCCTTTTCAAGGTTTTTTGCGTAAAAAATATTGTCTTCTCTGTGTGTGAGCTGGATATCCGTGCAACGCTAAAACGCAGAATTACAACTCTATCGCCGCGTATATTCTAGCCCGCAACGAATTTCATCAATTTATAATGTACATAATTCATTTTAATCTGTTGGTTGGAAGTCTAGGTTATTAATTAAAATTTCTTGAATTTGAGTATTATGTATATGTTGTGTGTGTGAATCTATCTTAATTGGCCTAAATGTCCCAACAAAAAAAATTTAATGTAACTTCTAAGTCCTAACAATGAGTTTTTTAGTGAATTATTAGAATTTTATGGGATTCTTCGATGAGGGATTTGCATATATTAAATCTAAAATATTAACTTTATGTATTTATTATTTAAACTTTACTGACACATTTTAAAATTTCATTTGATCCGCATGAATTTTTATATTATATTTAAATTAAAAATTTAAGGTATTAAATTCAGGATCATGCGAACTCTAATTTTAATAAATTTATAATCAAATTGAACATCTCAACAAAACCAATACATTAACATCACAAATGATTTTATATTGATCCAAATAAGCCCAAAAGAAGCGATTGAAGCATATTTGACTACTTATAGTAACATGTTTGGATCAGTTAGATGTATATGTTTGTTTAGCATATATTGAATTTTTGGAAATTTTTGGAGTACTTTTTTTGCCCACATTTTTTTGTTTGATTTTAAAAGAAAAAGTGATACGATGAAAATATTAATCTTAGCTTATAAAAAAATGTACATACAAATTACAAATAAAACTAAATAATTTATGTAATTAACAATATATCATTCCCTTCATTTTCCTTATTGCAAGTAAATCTACTTCAAGAAACACATTTATGCTTTTGTTGTTCCATATATAGAGTTCAATGAGTAGTTTAAGAGAAAAAAAAGATGGAGACGAAAGAGGAAGCTTGGTTGGAGATCTCGGAGCATATTTTCTACGTCGGGCTAAAAAAATTCCCCAACTTAAAGTGGGATATTGTTAACCTACTTGATACTTTAATTGTATCGCTCTTGTGAATTTTGATATTTCATTTTATCAAATTTTATACAAAATCAAATCTACAAATATTTTATATAATTTTATTGCAGAAATTTAAGTTTGTTGTAGAGTAGAGTATTTTTGCCGTATTAACATATACAATATAATTTTACACCCGAAATTTTAATTTATATGTTATTGTAAGCATTTACACAAATATATTAACTCTAATCAAAATTATTATAATACAATAAATAACTTCAAAATATTATTGTTAATATTGTATATGAATGATTTTTTAAAATTGTAAATGTTGAAATGTGTACATAAATATACCCCATGTAACTCTTAGTGTTTTATCATGCATATGAATTAGTATATTTTTGTAACATGTAATGTGCTATTTATACATATTGAAAATGTAATATTTATATGTTTATCAGTCTAAAAATGTGTGAAAATATAGAGAAAGGATAAAATGCATTTGGCTTGTTGTTGATACTTTATAGTATTCAAGTGGGGATTTAATGACTTGTGCATCATCTATATGTGCAAATAATATATGCCTGAACAAATGTAGATAAATGAAGGAATTAGGGGCAAAGGGAAAATATGAACAAATTGAGCTATAAATGAAAGCAAAGATGTAAGAGGTGTAAGAAAAGTATGAAAAGCTCTAAAATGAAATTTTAAAATTTACTTTTTATCATATTATTACATTTATGACATTATATTAAAATAAATGCTTACATTATTATTTCTGTCATGCATATATTTTTTACACTTGTTTAATACTAACACTATTTGATAGTCATAACACATAACATAAATATCATTTTAATTTACTTTAAACATATTTTACTATCATATAATATTATACACCCATACAAGCTACTTTGTTTATTGTGAATTATGTATTAGGTTTCAAGTAAAACTTTGTGTGTGTATTTATTTATATAATACTTGCATTTTTACATTATATTTAAAACAAGTTTGGATTGCCACTTAGAATATAACAGCATGCAACAATTATATTTTTATTTTTAAATATAATGTAAAAATGCAAGTATTATATAAATAAATAAGAATTTAGGGATCCATTTGTAAATATTACTTAATTTAGTCGTGAATATATAAATAATTATCGTCTTCTCCTCTAAGGTCACGACGGCTTGAAGCTAGGGTTTTGGGCGACAATTTAACGCAGGGCACGACCGGAAGAACTTGGGAAAGCAATAGGTTATTGGTAACATGGCAGATGATGACTACAACGATATGGACATGGGGTTAGCTTCTCTGTCCCCGAAGATATATTTTTCTATCCAATCTCCGATTCAACTTTTTTCATATTTCTATGCGTGTAATTTTTAGGGCAAACGTTATTACTAACGAGATTCATTCCCTATAATATTTCTCAGTTCAAGAGGTTGGAAGAGATAAAATATATGTTCCAAATTTTATGAGGGTTTCTCTAGATGATTTAGGTTAACATTTTTCTAAGGTGGAGTAGAAGAAGTAATAGTCTATTGCCGATTGCAACTCTTCGCGCTCTTGAAGCCATCTGGTCGATGTCAATTCTTGGCTCTTCAACAACACCTGTCCTACTCTAGTTTTTGATTCCGCTGCAGTTTACACGCTAATATCAGTTATCGTCTCTTGTCGCGGGATCCGGCTATCATTGGTTTTAAGTTCTTCAGGTCTTGGTTCTTTGATAGCTTTCTCGCCAATATCACCACTCGGTTCATTATAGGTTGATTGGTCAACATAATTTCTTTTCCTAGATAGTCAATCGCCGTGTCATGTGCCATACAAATTGCGAAACATTTAAAAAAAAATAATGGATCTAAGTTTCAAACAAACAAGAAAGTTTTCCTTTACAATTAGCAACAATCTTCTCAGTACCCGACTTTACGGGTAAAGTGAGAAAAAGTCGCAGGAAAAGAATTCTTAGCAGGAAAAACCGAGCATTCATTTGCCATTTCGGGCAAATAATATGAGACAGTTGAAGGCTTAATAGAGGATATCTCCTTCGCTCCCTCAAATGTCTCCTTCTTTCTATCCTCCTCCTCAGAAGAATCTTCTTCTTTCTTACGTTTTCCAAAAAGGCTAGCATTAACGTCTTTGGATATGTTAATCTTATTTTTTGGAATAATGATCTTTTATTTCAGTTACTGGAATTGAAAAACTTTAATTGAAAGGAGAGGAAGGAGGAATATGAATCCAAATGTTCAAATGAGTAGCTTACTTTATATTTTATAGACTTTGAAAGTGCTAATGTGGACATAAGGATAGTATAAAATGTCACAATCAAGATTGATCTAGACTAAATATTAGTGAATCATTTGTTGCTCTTCTTGGGTGACATAAATGAGAATGAATTATTAAAAAGAAATGTTTTATAAGAGAATAAAGGAATTAAATGTATAGCTGAATATCTCAAAAAATTGGTTTGAGATAAATCAACTCAGTTTATGCTTTTCATGATCTCGGTGGTTATGAAGAAATTGCCCATATTCATGATTTATTCGAGCCAATTCACTAACTTCCTTTAGCCAAGTTAGCGACTTTATCCAGCCAAGTTAGCAACTTTCTCTAGCGAAGTCAGCAACTTTGTCTAGCTAACTAAATGAAAGATATGACTTTTATCAGATGAGATGCTAAATAAATAACTAATTCAAGGATTAATGTACAGTCTTATAAAAGTTGGCAACACAATTCTTGTAATATTTCTTATTTACGTAGCCTTATGTGTAGCTAATCTTGCGTTGCTCAAGCTTCAATCCAAACCTCTAAATAGAGGGTCAGAGATAGAGCTTGACACACATAATTTTCTGTACTTGAGCTCCTTTAGTGAAAACCTAGATCTCATCACTCTAAAATTGTGTTTTTCTCTCACTTGTTCCCTGCTTTCTTCTTTGCTTTGTTATAAAGTAAGGTTCTATGATTCTATCGTAACTCACAGATGGATTTGGATTACCTATATTCTATTATAAGCAACAAAGATGCCATGAGGAAATTCAACTATTTTTATTGAAATATGACATGCAAGGGAATTACTTTAGCTTGCAATAAAGGAGGGAGGGAGGGTCCGGTTGCCAAACCTTCATTTTGTAGCGCTCGATAGATAATTAACTATTCTTTTCTTTGTTCAGTTAGCTTTGGATTTCATACCTGTATGTTGATGCACTTGCCTTTTGCATTGTTTGCCATCTAATGTTTTGTTTGTATTAATATTGAGAATGTCAAGCCAGTGCAGAGTTCGGGCTATTCTGTTGAAACTTTGTTTATGTTTAGCACCACAAAAGATCCAAAACATCACTTCTTTGGACACAATATGTCCCATATATTCTAAACTAGTCTGGGCAAAACATCACTTTTTTAGATTGGCCTTTAATTGATGTCCCTGTAGGACTCTTAAGACCATCTTCAAGTGCTCGAGATATCTCCCTCAGTTTTGTTGTACACTAGTATGTCATTAAAAAATACAAGATAAACTTTCAGAGGTACTGCTTGAATACCTGTTCATCAGTGACTGGAAAGTAGTAGGGGCATTGGTAATCCCAAACAACATTACCAAAAACTCATAATGCTCCTCGTGTGTCCTGAAAGCTGTCTTGGAGATATATGCCTTCCTCATTATGATTTGGTGGTATCCAGACATCAAATTCAGTTTGAAGAACATCACCGCCCCATTCATTTCATTCAAATGCTCATCAATCACAGGAATAGTAAACTTATTTGGCACTGTCACCTTGTTCAAAGCTCTATAGTCCACACAAAATTGTCAACTTCCATCATTCTTCTTGACTAGTAGGACTGGACTAGAGAAGGGACTCACACTCGACCTGATAATCCTCGTCTCTAGCATCTCCCGGATTAGTTTCTCAATTCCATTCTTTTGAAATTGGGGATATTGGTAGGGCCTGATGTTGATGGGTGCCACCCACTCCTTCCCTCAAGGAGATGGCGTGCTCCTGCTCCCTCGGTGGTGGCAATCCCTGAGGTGGTTGAAACACCTCCTAAAATTGCTCAATCAATGACTGTATAGAGAGGGGTATGTCATCTATCTCCTTCGATCTAGCTCCCTCCAAACTGTGCAGCTCTACTAAATATCCTCCACCCACCTCATGTATACTCATTACCATGGATTTAAGAGAAACCATGGATTTAAGAGAAACCATGGATTTGGATAGCTTTGCATCTCCTCTTATCACCACCTTCCTCCTATCGACCATCAACTCCATAGTGAGTGCCCCCAAATTAACCTTGGCGTCTCACAAGGTCTGCAGCCACTTCATCCTCAGAATGATATTTGTGCTCTTTAAGTTCAACGGAAGAAAATCTTCCCTCACTTGAATACCCTGGACAGTCAGTAGCACTCATCTACAGATTCCCCGGCCTTTCTCCACCTTCCCAGTATCCATCATCACCTATTAACAACCAGTATCCACCAATCTCACTCCCAATTGGTCGACGACTTGAGTGAAAATGAAATTGTGGGTAGCCCCACTATTAATCAACATCACCACCTCCCTATCCTCTATCTCCTCCTTTACCTTCATGGAATGATTCGTAGTGAATTCTACCACCGAGTTCAGGGAAATCCCGTCCAGATCCATATGTAGCTTCTCCTCCATCTCCTCTAACCCTCCTTCACCTCCCTCAGTTTCCTCGTTATCATAAACGGTGAGAACCTGAAAAGTTTGGTCCTTACACCTATGCCCTGGCATATACTTCTCATCACATCTAAAACACAACCCCTTTATCCTCTTCTCCTGCATCTCCTTCTTTGTCAGCCTTTTGAAGTTTCCCCCACTCCCTCCTGTCTTTTCTCTAGTAGTCTCCCGAAATCCTCCTGCTGCTGGACCCTTAGGTGCTAAGTGAGTGTTTGTCATCCTGTAAGTACCTCCTAAGCTGCTTCTCCTGGCTCTCCTCTCTAGATTTCTCTGATTTTCAACTAGCTGTGCCAACTTTATTGCCTCCCCCAAGTCACGAGGCATCAAGGCTTTCACTGTCGCTCTGATCTCTGCCTTCAGCCTTTCCATGAAGTTCTCCTCCAAAACAATATCTCATAATCGCTTCACCCTATTGGCCAGGTGCTCAAACTGCTCATGGTAGTCTGCTACGAATCCCTCTTGTACAAGAGCAAAGAGCTGCTCATAGAAATCTCCTCCCGGATCGGTTTGGAAACGCTCTATTATACATTTCTTGAATTCTCCCCAGCTCTTTATGGGTCTCCTCTAGTCTCTCCACTGGTACCATAACAGCGCCTTACCCTGCAAACATAAGCCTACCGCTGTTAGCTCCTCCTCCTCCTCCGTGAGCCCATTTACGGCGTAGTACCTCTCCACCTTATAAGTCCACCCATACACATCATCCCCTTCGAATATGGGCATCTTCAGCTTTCTTACTTTATGATCTCCCCAATTTTCCCTTAGTCCTCCTCCATAGCTCTCCATTTCCCAAGTGCTTGTCCCTCCCCATATCTCCCTTTCTTCCCTTGCTCTGTCATAATCCAAACCCCCTTTGAATTCCCATCTCCTTCAAATTCAACACCTCGGCGACCAAAATGTCCCTCATGGTGTTCCCAATCAGCACCTCTTTGCTCCGCCCCTCCATACCCATGTCTTTCCCCATACCTACCTCCTTTATCCTCCCTCTGGAGAGGCTCTAGATAGGGTTTCCTTCTTTCTCCCTCCATGATCTCCACCTCATCTTCCTTCCCATGAATTTCAGAATTCGTGTTTTTCCCTTGCGCCCCTTTTGCCACAGAAGCCGCCGTTTTGTTTTGGATTTCCAACATTTTCTTCATCATGTCCCAAGGAAATCCTTTCCTCCACCGTTGTCTTGATTTTGTTCATCTCCCCTTCAAGTCTTTCTTCCAGCGTATCTACTTTCTTGGCAGCCATCCCTATACTGATCTTTGTAGATTAAAATTTTTTGAATTTGGGTCACAAAAACAACAACTTTCTCCTTCCCCGACCAAAAATCAGCCGCTGAAATTCACTAAAATCAGCCCACCAACGATCCCAAGACTTGCTCTGATACCAATTTGATAGGAAATACATGAGTTCGCAAGTAATCCAAGAGGAATTACATGAGTTCGCAAGTAATCCAAGAGGAATTACTTGAGTTCGCAAGCAACCCTAGCAATAATTGGCCAAACAGCGAGAAAAACAATAAAATATGGAGGAATTCAATTTAAGACGATAGATTGCAATAGTAGAAGCAAGCAATACAAACTCCAAGCAAGATACAATTGATCCTCAATTTGAGAGGAGAATCGTCTCTCCCAATCTCTAGATTTTGGATCTAGAGCCCAAGACACCAAGAAGACTCCTAGAAAACAACACCAAATCATGCATGTCCTAACCCTAGCCTCTCATGTTCTTTAAATACAATCTTTACTAATAAAAAACTTCCTAATATAAATTAATTTTAAATTGCCTTCCTCATGCTTAAACCGTCCTCTCTCTCTCTCTGCCGCCCAAGGAGGTGGGGCCCACATGCTTAGGCGGTGGGATTTAGAGAAGGCGGCTTAGCCCGCCTCATGTAGGTTTGAACCAGCCTCACCTGGGCCGGGTTGGGCTGAACCGGAACAAAATTATCACATTCCGTGGTACAAGACCCCTTCTTCCAACTTATATTTTCACCATTTCTCCGGCATTCATTTTCATATAAGATCACCTCCATGTTTATATTTTCTTTAGCTTTTTGTCTAGGTTTTCCTTACAACCAAGTCACCTTCATGTTCTACGAGTAATTTTTAATATTTCCTTTCTTGTCACCCCTCCTTTTTTAGCACATCTTCCATAGTTCCATGTGAATTGTGAAATTATTATTAAGGAAAATCATTAACATTTCTATGTGCGTAACCTGCTCTTCCATCTTATTCGTAAGTATGCATACGTGCAAAATCAACTCTAGGATTAGATTTTCTTTAAACTTCTATCTAGCAATTATGGGAAGCGTCCATAAACACAGTTTCTTTTGTTTACATATTTGTGGAGGTTACATTTTAATTGTTCAACTCGTTGTTCTTATTGTTGTATAGGTTTTTTTTTACTTTGATTTATACTTTAACGATATAATTTAATATAGGTAAATTTTGGATGGATTCATTATATGATGTTCATGGGGTGTTCTGTGTTCATATGTCGGAAGGGTGAACCCCCCACACTTACAAAAGGGGTCCCTTGGCTTGGATGTTCCAATCACACACTTCCAAAGCAAAAGTTTAATGCACTGTCTTCCATTTTTATCGTGCCTAGTAAATAAAGTGGGGTTCCAATTTGATTTTTTGTTTGAATTTCTTTGGGGTGTAGCGGTACTCATTTGGGAACCATAGTTTCTAGGGAAGCTTTTGGTAGTGATGCCTCAAACCCCAGTGAGGCAAGCACGGATGGGCGTCATTGTTATTGTAATCTTTAGTCTCTTCAGTCTATATTAGACGTCTTTATAAACCCGCAATACTCATTTATTTTGGTGCTGCTTCTTGTTTTGCATCTTATTTAATAAAATGATTTGGACGGGTTGCTTGAACACCTATTGTATCACTCTAATACTTCGATGTTTCTCTTTTGTGCATGCTGAAAGCATTTTTTGTCAATTTGTTTTATTCCTACAACATTTATTCGTTGTTTGTTTATAACTCAATCAATTATTGTTCTGCTGCACATTCTTAATAGTATTTTTTATGTGCCTATCCTAAAAAATTTCCTTATTTACGAAGTTATTACCTAACTGTTTAAAATCAGCCAATAAATCTACATTTGCACGTGACACTACCAAATCCTTAAGAATTTAACAAATCATTGCGAGTAAAAGCAAAAGTTTGAATGCACTATTTGAGATTTGAATGGTTTTTGATAAATAGAAGTAACTAGTTGGTGATTTTGTAAATAAAGAAATTTTTTGTGGTACACGGAACCGTCCTTTTTCTTATTTTTGATGTATTTTTCGTAATTTTCATGAAAACATTTTTTCTAGATTAGCATTTGGACTATAATGTTTAGTTGGCGTTCCCATTCTCTTCTTAGTCATCATCTTTATCCAAAATCTGAGGTTGGTTTCGTTTATCCTTTGGTACTAACTGTTATCTATTGTTGGCCATATTGTTGTTTGAACGTTATTGATTTGAATTATTGTGATTAGAGTTATCTGAAAACATTTGGAAACACTATTATCTATTTGAGTCATCCTTCTTATTCTTTTATTTTTTACTTGCATGCACTATAAATGATTTCCTACAGGTATGAGGATGAGCCACCTGAACCTGAAATTGAGGTATATGTTAACTACTTATTTCTTAGGTTCATATCCCTTTTATTTGCTTGCTGAAGAGGCAACGATATCAAGTTGATTAAGTACATGCAGGAAGGTGCTGAGGTAGAGGAAGAAAACAATGATGATGTTCCAGATGATATTATTGGTGCTGAAAATGAAGAAAAGGAGCAAGAACCAGTTGAGCATCCTAGGAAAACATCCAAGTACATGACAAAGTATGAGCGTGCAAGGATATTAGGAACACGTGCTCTTCAGATCAGGTCTTTCTTTTAAACTTTTCTTTTGCTAGATGCCTAGATCCCTGTTTTGTAGCTTGTGCAATTTTTTTTATCCAATTTTGTTTGGCCAACAGCATGAATGCGCCTGTAATGGTTGAGCTTGAAGGTGAAACTGATCCTCTGGAGGTATAACATGGATATCTTTTTTCTTATTAAGAATTTTCTTCAATGCATTCATAATCATGTTGATTTTCTTACTGATAATTTAATGAGATATTGATGGAGTTTTCAAAATGACATACGTTTGTGCATTTTTTTAACCTGGTTTTGTTTGGGCCAGTTGAGCATTCTTGGAAATGTTTGCAAGTTATATTCATTTATGCCCATTAATCAGGTGCTTTTTTAATAACTTCTAAGTTCTACTGATTTGACTATTAATAATTATTATAAAAAGTTATATTGATTAGATGTCAGTTGTGTTTTGGCAAGTTTATTCTATATTGTGGTGGTTTATAGTTAAATGCTATGTTTATACCAGCAGCCAACCGGGTTTGGTCAGGTCAACCCGTTAACCCGCCGGGTCGGGTCCGGGTTCGGTTTTCCGACCCGTTTGTCTACCCGGGTCGGGTTAGGGTTGATCCGTTTGAACCCGGGTTAGTTCCGGGTTCGACCTGAACCCGACCCGTGACCCGAAATTGACACCCCTACTCTATATTGTGGTGGTTTATAGTTAAATGCTATGTTTATACCATCCCAATGAGCATTGAAACCCAGAATGTTGAAATGCAGTTAACAATATATTTACTCCTCCGAATCACATATACTAAATGCTGATAATAAAATGTTGATTGTTCTTTACTTAAACCATTCTGGGATGGGTTCTTGGGAGTTGTTGTTGGGGAAAATAGTGTCGGAGAGGAGGGTTTCTAGTGAACCTCCTATCGCAAGCGGTGATTAATCTTTCGCACCAAGTAGAAGAAAATAGGGAGGGCAGAGAGAACTACGACCCACATTCGGTTCAATGACCGATACATTCTGTTGGTCTAGTGGAGCAGGATCATGGATGCAATTGTGCTCAAGAACTCAACATCTCAACATCAGTGTTTATTTCTAGTTGACAATGATGATCATGTATGCTCGGTGATTGTGAGCATTGTTTACTCTAACATGGACATCGATGACTTGGTGGTGGCTACAACCTGTCACGAACAACTTGCTCATACATGTCTTATTTGGGTTGTCTATTCTGAGACGATTCTTGTACTTCGCCATAACGATGACTAAGGAGGCAACAAAGGAGTTGGACTACCAAAAGATGACAACTTGGGTGTCGACAGAGAGAGCATGCTGCCTAGCTTGAGGCAGATTTGTTGGTGGGTTAGTAGAGGAGGCATTCATTGAGATGACTTGGTGGGGTGAATAACTTGTTGTCGAGCTTGAGGAGCTGAGTAAGATTAAAGGAGACTTATTGCAGGACAAGGATGGCCATTCAGGTTACTCCTTAATGGGTCAGAAGTTGTTATACCCTTGACTTTTGTGTTATTTAGCACATCACCACACATCCCTCACTTGTTGTAGGAGTTTCGTTGCTCAACTATTGGGGGACATTCAGGAGTTCAAAAGCTATATCATAGACTAGCAGCGGAGCTATATTGGGTGGGCATGTGAAAGGATGTAGAGGAGTTGGTTGCCAGTTGTGATGTGTTCCAAAGACACAACTACCTAGCAATGGCTCCATGTGATCTTCTACAACCTTTAGCATTACCCGAGTGTGGGAAGATGTGACTATGGATATCATTGAAGAATTGCCTAGATCAGAAGGGTTCACTGTGATTCTGGTGGTGGTGGACAAATTGAGCAAATATATTAATTTCATAAGCCTTTCGCCTCCCATACACCACAGTGTTAGTGGCAGCCGCATTTATTAAAGAGATAGTCTATTTGCATGTCATACCTAAGACCATTGTGTTCGATTGAGACAGGGGCTTTCTAAGCCACTTATGGAGGGAGTTATTTAAGATTCGGGGGACTATCCTGAAGCGAAACCTAGCTTACCACCCCTAGACAGATGGCCAGACGGAGGTGGTAAATTGCAATGTGGAGATTTATTTTTGTTGCTTTGTATCAGATACACCAAAGATGTGGGCAAAGTGGTTTGCCTAGGCGGGATATTTGTACAACACTTCATTTCATACAACAACCAGGGCAACGCCATTTAAAATCTTATATGGGAGGGATCCATCTCATCTGATATATTATGGGCATGACAACGTACCGATGCCATAAGCGGAGCGGTACTTGAGAGAAAGAGATCGGATTTTGACAGAATTGATGAATGAGAATGGGAATTCATAAGGCCATCTGCAATTAGTTGGGATAACGCTGATGGTGATAATGTTAATCTGACATGGACAAAGATGGAAGGTAAGCTTTAAATTGAGTCCATTATGTTCCGATAAAAGGACTTGAAGATCAGTCCCTAATGTTGTGAATGCAAACCCTCACAATACACTATAATGACGCCATTGTTTAGTACATTGGTCCCCACTCAATTTTGAGAGTAGTGCTTGTCCTTTTTCATTTACAAGGAAACTTTTAGGACCTAAATGCTTATCAAAGATTTGTAAAAAGTTGTCACTAGTTTTCTTAAAAGTTGTTAGTTGTGATGCTTGAAATATCAATTTATAATAGTAATTGGTTGCAATAGCGAATAAAGTGGAGGGACATAATTGTTGATGGAAGCTCGGTCAGTTCTGTCGCCTTAGCTATTTGTTGGTAGTCCAAATTTGTTTGTGTCATGCCTGACCTTATTAACGAGCAAGCTTATGGGACTTGAATCCTGAACCTGTGGATTCTAATCTTGAATCTTGAACCCTATACTCTTCTCTGAAGCGAATATTCTGCTTGTTTGTGATCTCTAGTTTTCTTCTCTGCTCTCTCTACTCGCTCTATACTCTCCATTCTTGCCATCAGGTTCCAGCTTACCAAGTTAACCTGCCAATAGAAGTGTTTTACTAAGTGATGATTCCCTTGCAATTACTTTACCGAGTTGATAACAATTACCCTTGGGCGAGTTTTCGCTGTTGAGGTCTATGGGCTTCAAGCTCTCCCATCAGGACCCATTCTATGACTTTTTTTTTTTAACTGCATTCGGAAATTTATGCACCTGGTATTTTGAGCATGTATCTTCATTCTTCCTTCTTTGGCAATAAATCATTAATTTTTCATTGTTCTGAGTGGAATTGTTTTGTATATATTTGATTTTTTGTACTCAAATCTCCAGCTGCTTCGCTGACGTCTGCCTTGTTTTGCTATTTTAGATTGCGATGAAAGAGCTTCGAGAGCGCAAGATACCCTTCACCATTCGAAGGTATCTTCCTGATGGGAGGTAAATATCCTCGGATGCTTTCTTTGTTACTGTATTCTGTTCTCTATTGCTGCTGCTAGGAATTCGATTGTGAAAATAGGAAAAGAAACTAAAATGCTTAAATAATGGCTATCGATTCATTAACATTAACGTCAGTGAATAATAATGACAATGTGACAGTTATGAAGATTGGGGAGTTGACGAACTGATAGTAGAGGACTCCTGGAAGCGGCAGGTTGGTGGGGATTGAGAGGGCCTTCAAGCCTCTCATCCATTCCTGCAGGATCTGGAAATGGACCCTATATCTCTTGTTTATAGACTTTTTATCTGCCGTTGTTTTAGGGCTAAAAATCACGCTGAACTGTGAATGGATGTTGCGCAACTTTTGTCTTTAATGGATGGAATTTGAGTGGAAATGAGAGTGATTGACGTAGTCATATACAGCTCTCTTTGGCTCTTTGGCCTATTGGTTGTGAGCTAAGGCTTCCAACTAAGAGGTCTAAGGTTCGAGTATTTCTGTATGAGTTTATCTTAAATGGCCTAAATGTACCCAAAAAAATTTGTCGTAGTCAGTGGATGTCCTTTTTTACTTGTTTAATGAATAGTCGCTCTCTATTATTGTTAGTGTTGCAGTGTTTTTAAATCTATTTTGTGAATTTTTCTATTATTATTTGTATTTATACAACCTACCAGTTTATTTTTAATTTTCTTAATATTCATTTGTCCTTTGTTTAGTTTTGTTGGATATTTATCTTAATAATTTCTTGTATATCTCACTTAATTTTGCTATCAGTTAAGTAATTATTGTTTGGTAAAATTTGCCTTCCAATCTTGATGAGTTTTTTTTAATATAGTACTTCGGAGGCTTATAAATTATTTGTGATTTGATTGATGTACTTAAGGTTTTCTGTTCAGCAATGGCGGTGAATATCTTAAACCATTTACTGCTAGATTTTTAGAAATTTATCCTAATCAATCAACTTGCTTTAACAGATTATGATGTATCATTTGAACTCTTATTTTTTGATGTTAAAGTTTGTGTCATTTGAAAATATTCATTATTTTTTTGAAAATATTAGTGGAATAAAATTACAAATTCAGACCATTTACAAGGTGCAAACGTTCCATAGATGACAGTGCGTTGGCGTCTTGAATCAAATAAAATATATTTAATCATAATTTAACCATTTTCTACTCTAATCATAATTGAATAAAATAAAATATATTTAATCATAATTTCAAAGCATGCCATACATCAAAAATTTCAAGCTCTTATGACTCTTTGCGCATTCAGGACCATAACTTTCATGACACAGCAAAACTTTCTCAACGTCACATAACTAAATCTCATAATCACATAAGTCATTGCATTGTAATAATAAAATTATAAATAAACTCATTTCACAATTTCACATAGAGTTATAATGATAGACAACACAACATGCTACTATATAAAAATTAACTATTTCATAATATAATTGAATTACTAGGGATTATTTAGAATAATATTTTATGACATTAATTGCACTATAGCATTATTTTTTGGGTTCTATATTATTTTTTGGATGATTAAAAATATGCACATTTCAAAAGCCTTAGTGTTAAATTCTCTTGAAAATATTTAAATGTTCAGAATAATTATATTTATGACATATGAAAAGTAACACGGTGAAAATTGTATGGATATAAATGAATCTTTATTTTTCGCTAATGGAATTATAAAATAAATCAGAATATTGAAAATTTTCTGCATTTTGAAAACTAAGATAGACAAAGTGCAACCTATCTCAAACTAGATAACTTTCAAAATTGAGCTGGAAGTAGAAAATGAAATTTCTCTTACAAAAATCATTCTCATTATCTCTCTAAGCCAACTGCTAAAATGAGTTACGTGAAACGGAAAAGTGGATTCAAATATTTTAATATACAAATTTACTATTGGGATCATAATAAGCAGGAGATGGACGTCGGAGGTCAGATGGATCATCGTCGGTAGGTGACGAAGGTCGGAGGGGCTATAGTCGGCTAGAGAACGATATAGAAGGTTAGAGGAACTATAGTTGGTAAGTGATGGAGGTCAAATGGATCATAGTCAACTGGCGACAAAGGTCAGAGGGATTGTACTTGACAGGAGGAGATCGAAGGTTAGAGGGATCATAATCAGCAGGAGATGGGTGTCAGAGGTTATAAGAGGGATCTTAGTTGGCGGGTGATGGAGGTCGGAGCGGTCGTAATCGACTGGATGAGGAGATCAAAGGCGGAGGGACTATAGCCACGGGCAACAAAGGCTAGATGGACCATAGTCAGTGCATGATGGAGGTTGGAGGGACCATAGTTAGCAGGAGAAGGAGGTTGTAGGTCGATGAGACCATAGTCTGTGGGTGATGGAAGCCACAGGGACCATAGTTACTGGGCAATAGTGGTCGAAGGGACTGTACTCGGCAAGCAACAATGGTCGAAGGGATTGTATGTGATGCCCTAGAATCTAATATGGAAGAATTATTCATTTATCTTTTAATAAATAACAACTGTAACTATTTAATTCCATATATCAATAATAAATAACAAAAAATTAGCTTTTATAATTCAAAATATCAATATACACATCTTTATTTAATTCCAAAAAATCATATACACAACTCAAGATCTATATAATCATATCACAACTACTATGTTATGAGTACAAAAAAATAACTGAACAAGAAGAATCCAAACTAGTCTCACACTTTTGATCGTTTGCCCTGACCTTAAAATATTTAACATATATAATGAGCTAAAAATCCAGCAAGTCATCAAAACCTATAATTGAATCCAAAACACGACAAAGAAGTAATATGACGTTAACGATCAAATCATAGTAGTTACATTCGTATGATCATTGAATCAGTGTATAAATGATAAAATTCACATGCAGTAGTAGTAGATTTTATAAACATTAAAATACTACGGTATAGAAGCAAGTAAAATAGTAAATCAATATGAGTGTCAAATCTATAAAACAATCATCGTATCCATAATACCAATCATTACATAAATTAGATAAAACATCAAATTAAAACATCAATAAAGATTGTTGAAATCAAATCAATGTAGTAATGCACACATGCTATCCAATTATTCTATATCAATATTAAATCAATATCTTAATCATATGCTTAATATATCTTGTATATCACGTGCTCAATAAATATATCATGCATTTTGTATTAATAAATTATTAATAAAGTTAATAATAAGTCCGTGCAGTAATATAAACAATGTCTCAATAACATTCATTTCAGTTGTTATACTAAACAAGTAAAAAGTCATTACTATCACAAAGTTTTTCAGTATCAATATTGTATCAATTTTAACCTCGAATATGCCTAAAGATTCGTGATTAATCAAAGTAATTTTTAGTGACGTATAACCTCGTTGGAGTTTTTTCGTCAAGATACTCGATTTGATTAAAAACCTGAAAGATTTGAAAGTTATTTGTCCCATCAATTAAATAACATCATATTTTAAACCCTGTTGTAAGGGTCATTTGGGCTCGGATCTGCCATTTATAACTGAACAAGAAGAATCCAAACTAGTCTCACACTTTTGATCGTTTGCCCTGACCTTAAAATATTTAACATATATAATGAGCTAAAAATCCAGCAAGTCATCAAAACCTATAATTGAATCCAAAGCACGACAAAGAAGTAATATGACGGTAACAATCAAATCATAGTAGTTACATTCGTATGATCATTGAATCAGTGTAGAAACGATAAAATTCACATGCAGTAGTAGTAGATTTTATAAACAGTAAAATACTACAGTATAGAAGCAAGTAAAATAGTAAATCAATATGAGTGTCAAATCTATAAAACAATCATCGTATCCATAATACCAATCATTACATAAATTAGATAAAACATCAAATTAAAACATCAATAAAGATTGTTGAAATCAAATCAATGTAGTAATGCACACATGATATCCAATTATTCTATATCAGTATTAAATCAACATCTTAATCATATGCTTAATATATCTTGTATATCACGCGCTCAATAAATATATCATGCATTTTGTATTAATAAATTATTAATAAAGTTAATAATAAGTCCGTGCAGTAATATAAACAATGTCTCAATAACATTTATTTCAGTTGTTATACTAAACAAGTAAAAAGTCATGACAATCGCATAGTTTTTTAGTATCAATATTGTTTCAATTTCAACCTCGAATATGCCTCAAGATTCGTGATTAATCAAAGTGATTTTTAGTGACGTTTAACCTCGTTGGAGTTTTTTCGTCAAGATACTTGATTTGATTATAAAACTGAAAGATTTGAAAGTTATTTGTCCCATCAATTAAATAACATCATATTTTAAACCCTGTTTTAAGGGTCATTTGGGCTCGGATCTGCCATTTATAGTGTTGTTTGGTTCATTTTTTTGAGGCACTTTATTGGACTTGAAATTTGTTGAAATCATAATTGGGATGTTCCTAAATTTAATTTCTTAAAGTTTTCAATTTCATCATGTATTTATGTGATTTTTTTTGTGACGTATCAATTCTCTTTTTTTTTTAAAAAAAAAAATTTTATTAAATTTTTAAATTTTTTTGTTTTTATTTTTTTATGACTTATCAATTCTCATAAGAGATGAAAATGGAGTGGACAAGATCTTACGATAAACTTAGTATATGACTAACCAATTAAATTTTATTACAAGAATTTCAAAATAAGATAAAAAAACTGTTAAACTTCTAACTTAATTTTGTGTACATTAATATTGTGCACTACAACATTAAGGTCTAACTACTTCAAGTAGCCAACTTTTTCATTATCGTTTCATTCAATCTTTTTTGAGTTATAATTTTAGAATATTTTTGTTGCGTCCTGGAGTATTCACGGTGGTAGAGAAATATAATATTTAACGTCTTAGCATTGTACGAAAATTCGGCACGCAATCGATAGGAGAGAAGATCTAGCATTTATGAGACATCAAGATTTTTACGTGGAAAACCCCTGAAAAGAAGGAAAAACCACGGGGCCTAGCCCTATTTGAATGAATCCACTAGTATTTATCGTTGATTACTAGCCCTATTTGAATGAATCCACTAGTATTTATAGTTGATTACAAATGAGGCGTTCCTTGGGGGAAGGCCTTAAACTTAATGTACATATTATATAGTACATTACATAATGAGAGTTACAAAGAATCTCAGGTAATGTGTTTGTT
Source organism: Dendrobium catenatum (assembly GCF_001605985.2). Taxonomy (NCBI): domain Eukaryota; kingdom Viridiplantae; phylum Streptophyta; class Magnoliopsida; order Asparagales; family Orchidaceae; genus Dendrobium; species Dendrobium catenatum. The sequence goes on along the minus strand of NW_021319315.1, from coordinate 2,188,124 downwards.
TGGTCTGAAGGACTGTAGTCGATGGACGACGTAAGTCGAAAGAACCGTTGTTTGCGGGTGACGGAGGTCAGAAAGACTGTAGTCAGGTCGAAGTCCAATAATGGAAAAAAAATTCATCTTTGGATAGAAGTCCAGTGAAAGTCCGACAACCGGTAGAAGTCTGACGCCGGGTAGAAACTAGGCGACGTGCGGAGGTTCGGCGTCAGTTGGAGTCTGAGGAGAACTCCGACGTCACTTGGAGTTCGGGTGAAACTCCAGCGTCACTTAGAGGTCAGGCGGAATTTCGGCGTCATTTGGAGGTCGAGCGGAATTCCGGCGTCACTTGGAGTTCGGGTGAAACTCCGGCGTTACTTTGGCAGAATTCCGACATCACTTGAGCGTCGGGCAGAATTCTGTCGTCACTCGGGCGTCAGGCAGAATTATGGCGTCACTCGGGCGTCATACAGAATTCCGACGGTGGTCGTGGAGGAGTTTCTTTCCTCCAATCTTTCTCTTCTTTTTTATCTTCTTTTTGCTTGGCCCCCCTCACAAGAGAAATGATGAGTCTATTTATAGATTTCTGGAGTGGCATGGCCTATAAATAGGTGAGAGATCCGGGGCGAATCATGAGTGGTTTGAATGGGCGGCAGATATTGAATCCCTTGATCGTAGACTGTTCGCCAGACATTTGAAGGTTTTAATCATGTTGGAATTTGGCGATCTTGGGCTCATTGGATTTGTCTCGTCGAGCCACTCGATTTGATTATAAATACGTCATGTTTGGAAACCGTTTGGTAACTCAAACTGTGGTTCGAACTTTCTAACAGTGCTTCGGGTCCTTGATTTGAACTCATTTGGGCTCGGATTAAGTTGAATTTGGTGTCGTTGGTTTCGTATTTTCGAGACGATCAGTTCGACTGTAAGTTGTTGAAATCGGAGTTCAGGCGACCCCAGATTTAATTTTTGAAACCTCTGACTTGATTTTGCCTCGAGATTCGTGCCTGACCAAGATAATTTTTTGATGATATATCAATTCTTAAAAATTTTGCCATTTTAAAAAATAAGGGGCTATTTGTTTCGCCGAAATATCATAATTTTTAAAATTTCTATATTTGAAATACTTTAACACTCATATAATTCAACCAAATAGCCTTTCCTAAGAAATGATTTATATATAATTTAATTTTCTCAAAATAATTACATCATTATGTTTTTTTTTTCATCTACTTGGGATCACTATTAGACCACAAAACCCTAAACCAAAGTACCAAAACCTCGATCCGTCTACGCGTGCTACGGTCTTTTCTCTTCACTCGCCGCTCCTAATGACTTCTGCCAAGAAGCGGAAGGCCGACCAAGACGCCGAACATCTCTCCATTCCCAACCACGACACCGATGTGAAGCCTCACCACCCCGTTGTCGCATACGTCCGCCAGCCTGACGATGATTCCGGCGACCCTGCTTCAGACTCCGATCCTGAATACGAAGATGAGGAAGAAGACGTCCGCAAACTCCTAGCACCCCTAGACACCGACCAACTCACTTCACTACTCGTCTCCGCCGCGGCTCGGGACCCCGTCACTCTTGCCTCGATCCGTGCCCTAACTGACTTTGATCCTGCTCATCGAAAGCTTTTCATCCACAGCCTCGGTTGGGAAACCACCTCCGATAGCCTCCGCGCAGCTTATGCTCGCTATGGTGAAATCGAAGAGTGCCGCGTTGTTGCTGACCGCGCTACGGGACGCTCCAAAGGGTACGGTTTCGTACTCTTCCGAGAACGTTCTTCCGCTCGCCGCGCTCTACGCCATCCCAATAAGCTCATCGACAACCGCATGACCACCTGTCAGCTTGCCTCGGCGGGCCCTTCTCAGAACGTTAATCGTAACACTAGGAGCAACCATAGTCCTAATCTTAACCCCAGCGATAACCTTCCTCGAAAGATCTATGTTGGCAATCTCCACGGAGACATTGATGGCCGCCGTCTTCACGCGTTTTTTTCTCAATATGGAGAGATTGAAGAAGGGCCGATTGGATTCGATCGCCAGACTGGGAAGGCCAAGGGCTTTGCGCTTTTCGTCTTCAGATCTGTCGAGGGAGCGAGAAAGGCCTTAGAAGAGCCTATTAAGAACTTTGAGGGGTATAATCTGGTTTGTCAAAAGGCAACGGATAGCAACAAGAGTAGGGCATCGACAGCTATCAATAATGCTAGTGGTACCAATGCAGCCCCGTCTAATCCTGCAGTGAACATGGGCAGTTTTAATGCGCCTGCTTATGGTGGTCAGTTTACCCCATCAGACATGGGGCTGGCGCAGCAGGCTGCAATGTTTGGGCAAGGTCTTATTGGGCAGGGGATGCCGATGAATGCTGCAGTACTTGCAATGCTTGCGGCTGCTGGTCAGAACCCAGCTGCCTTTGGTATCAATCCTGCAATGCTTGCATCCTTAAACCCTGCTCTTGTGGGAGCTTTGGGTACTGGAGTTTCCCCATCTGCAGTTAACCAGGCAGCAATTCCACAGCAGCAGGCTGCTGTAGCAAATTATGCCCTGGGGAGTTCTGGTTATCAAAATGTAGGGTTTCAGGGGCCTCCTGGCTTCCAGGGGCCTCCAGGATTCCAGGGGGCTCCTGGTTTTCAAGGGACTCCACCACCAGGGACACAGCAGGTTGCTGGTGTTGGTTCTTCATCTTACCAGCCTAGTAACTTAACGCAGGCTGGACTGCAGAGGTCTACCATGGGACCTATGAGTGGATATGGACTTCATTAGGTGAATTCCTTTTTACTGTTTTGATATATTGAAATTGATAAAATTTTGATTGATTTTTAAGGTTTTTAAATGGTTTTTTTTTTTTTTTTTGGTTCTCTTGCTAATTTTTTCTCGTTTTGTTTAGTTCCATGTCGAGAACGTGCTTACTCGTCTGGTTTACTATTGGGTGACTTTGAATCTTATTGGCGTCGAGCTTGCGGTGCAACAGTTCTGAGGAATACCTTTTGATTTGGTTTTGGTACGACTGTTTTAGGATGTATGGTTTTGTCTGTTTTATCTGCACTTCAGTCTTTACTTATTGTGATGTGTATCAAACTATTCTTAGTTCATCATGTTGTTATTGTGGCTTTTTATGAACAGTTCTACCTGGTTTGTGCCTCTCGAATTGATTAGCGGGACCTATGCAGTTCTACTTGGTTTTTTTTTCTCAACAAGACTATTTTTTATTAATGTGATGTTTACCTGAAGAATTTTGTTGCAGATATTTTGAGAAAATTATCGATCTAAAACGGTCTGTTGGTTGATTTTGAGATTTAGAGTTGCTTCTTGAAATTTACTAGTACTTCTTGAAATTTTATTATGCAGACTTTCACTTGGAGGAGATTTTTATAAAAAAAATTTCTCAAATTTTAATTGGCCTTTGTTGTGTATTTGCTGAGAAAGTTTGCTATGATGTCACTTTGTTTTGTAGACTGACGCTGATATTAGGTTCTATGAGTGTTTAAGAAACAGTCCAGAAGACCAAAGTTGGTGTAATCTATAGTTGAGGAAGGTTGCTAATTCTGGAACAAAGCTTTAACCTTTGCCATTCATGCGGTATTTATTCTTTAGAACATCAGAAAACCACAATCTTTTTAGGAAATAAAAGAGCTCAATTAAATTTTGCTAGCTTTTTTTATTACATGATGCTCCCGTCTGTAACAGCTGCATAGTTATTATTCTTCCTGGCTGTAAAATATTTAACTTTTATGGTGATATCGATCATTACTAAAATTCCATTTCATTCTCGTGATGTTCTATTTTATCCACTTGCCTTGCTATAAGTAATGCTGTTTTTTTTTTTTTTTTTTGATGTGGCTGTACTCTAACAGTTCTCCTGTGTAAGATTTGCACGTTTTTTAAGTCAACCTATATTTCATTGTATATGTGAAAACCATGTGCCATCCTTAAGCTTTTTTCTATACTTTTCAGAAGCTATGAATTTATTGCTTGTTTTGTCTAAGTGTGCACGCTCATTGTGCTTTCGAATGGGCTTGTTGTCAATACTAGGATAAATTGTGTTAATAGAGTTATGTTAGACCGGTCCTCAAAAGGACCGGTCTAGCCGGCCTAGCACAAGGGCTGACCCCTTGTTTATGCCAGGTAGACCAAGGTGTTGCCCGTGTAACGCCCCAAAATCAAATTTGGAAGAATTGTCTATTTATATTTTTAAGAATATATTCTAACTTCTATAAATCATCAATATAAATAATAACCAACAAAAGCAACTAAAATCATATACATCAAGATATTTTATTATTTATTCACCCAAAATGTTTTTTACACTAGCTAGGAGATTACTCTACAAATGAATAAAAGAAAATACATAACCAAAATAGAAAGAAAACTTGGGGATCTCTAACATTCTCACTTTAACTGGTCATAAACCTTTATCTGATATGAAATTCTTAAAATCCACATAATTAGCTCAAAAGCCTATTAGTAATTCAAAACTCACTAAAGCTTTCAATGTAAGGACTAAAAAATCAATATGATACTCTCAGTCTAATATAATCAGTAGCAGTCAATGTAATTAATGACCAAATATTATCAATAAAATTTAAAATGATCAATAATAAAAGCAGAGAATCATTACAATGAATCTAAAAACCAATAGTTGACATAAAATTAAATAAATCGCTAAAACAACGGTGCAGAAATCATTCATAAATCATTAAAGGAATTTATTTTATCTATTTATATGCATCATCTGTTTATGTATTATCAATGCATCCAATATTATCAATGATATTAATGTTTATATTAATGTCATCAGTGCTATAGGTCGAGCTTTAGTCAACGAGCAAGTAGGTCGATAGGACTGTAGTTGGTTGATGAGACCATAGTCGAACAACCGAGGTCGTAGGGGTTGTAGTTGTCAACGAAAGCTTGAGAATCGTAGTCGGACAATTGTAGTTTGAGGATTGTAGTCGACAGACAATGAATGTTGGAAGGACCCTAGTCAAGTGACGTTGGTCTGAGGATCTTAGTTAGGAAACTATGATCGTAGGATCATTTTGGATGGGTGACTGAGGATAAATGAACTATGAGCGCTTGATGTTGGAAGGACAGTTGTCAACAAAAGTTTTGATGGCAGTGGACAGGAGATGAAAAGTCTGATGGTGGTGGTTAGATTGAGGTGAGATGCAAAGGTCAAGCGGTGTTGACAGGCCTGAGGTTCGATGATGATGGCAAGGTGGATGTTCAGCAGTGGCGAGGGTTCGCTGACGGTTTTTCTCGGGCGAAGCTCCGAGATTTTTCAATCTTCTTCAAAGTTATCTTGAATCTCTAGCCTAAGGTCTAAGCCTTCAAAGCTCCTCTCATATAGAACGTGGGGGTCTATTTATAGATTTTGAGAGTAACATGCTCTATAAAACATGGAGAAGATCTAGAGCAAATTCATATTGTTCCATTGGACAGCCCATATTTATTCCCTCGATCATAGACCGTTCGTCCTGCATTTAAATATCAGAATGATGTTAGAAATGAGCGATCTTGGGCTTCTTGGATTTGTCTCATTGAGCCGCTTGATTCGACTATAAGCATGCCATATTTGAATATCGTTTGGTCACCCAATTAATATTCTGAAGCTTCCAAATGTGTATCAAGTAATCAATTTGTGCCATTTGGGTTTGGATTGGACCGCTTTTGGTGGTGTTGGGTTTATCTCGTCGAGACTTCAATTTGGCTATAAGTGATGTAGAACGGGAGCGGCTTTGCTAGGGAGAGGTGGATTTCCATTCATGGGTGCTTGGCAACAAATCTCCTTAGCACTTGGTAGGCCTCTTGAGTGGTGGCAAAGAGAAAGAAATTTCTCTTGCACTTGAAAAGGAAACAGACTCCCAACTTCGTTCTCTCAAAATATGAAAACAGTTTCAGACTTTTAACAAAAATCTGAGAGGAATTCTCAGATTTTAGTGGACAAGGATCTAGAGACAGTTGAGGGAGTAGTCAATCCTTAATGGAGAAGAGAAAGGCTGAGAAGAAATTCCAATCCACGCGTCTTGACTAGAGAAGTTTGCTGGAGCAATTAGGAGAAGAGGGGACGGCGGGACAACAGGGAAATTTAATGGATTTCAATTCCCAAATCAGTGAATGGATTTGGGGGATTAGAATAGGTGAGGTGTTTATATGCTTGGGAGGAAGTAGACAGCAACATGCAACCTCTAGCGGCCTTGGGACAGCAGTTTGATGATCTCTGGCGGGTGGGCAGCAAGTATCTTTGGAAAGGTTTCTCTAAACAGCAAAATGAAACTCTTGGACAGCACACCATGGCCTCCTGGTGGCAAGACAGTCACCAAAAACAGTCCAGAAATTCCTGGACAACAATCTCGGGTCTTCAAGGATGCAGGACAGCAAGCCAATAATGCTGGAATATGTGGGCAGCCAATTGGAGTTTCCAGGAAAGGGAAGGAAACGTGGGAAGAGCTTAGAGAGGAGGCGGTGGAATTAGATTAGCAGGTGGGGTTTAATTCCAAAATTAAAATGTCTGATTTTGGAAACATTTAAAGAGGTGAGAGCCTAGGGAGTTACTACCAAGAAGTAAGAAGGAACACTTGAATTATTTCTCAGAATATGGCTTGGCTTTTGGAAAGAATTCCAAAGAGGAATTATATGGGGGCCGGTGGTTTAGAGCTGATGGAGAGGATTTGGGAATTGATTTTGGGTGTAATTAATAGGCTAGGGGGATTTAGGAAAGTAATTAACTAAATCCTATTTGAATTTGAAATTCAAATTGATTTAATAAAAGAACTTTCCTAAAATAGTTTTGTTATATTAGGAAAGATTTTGAAATTTGCATTAATTAATTTTGAATTTTAAATCTTTCCCGCATTCAACTCAATCATAATAGGAAAACAAACTTGGATGGGGGGAAGAGGGCTTGAACCGGCGGCTAGGGAGATTGGGCCGGCGGTGTGGAGGGGTCGGGTGGGATGCTTGGCCGTGGGTGTTGGACGGGGAAAAGAGGGGTTTTCGGGTGAGGCTAGAATCCGACGGTCAAACGAAGATGGGGAGGAGAAAGAAGATGAAGATAACGACGAAGAGCAATAAGAAGGAACAAAAGCAAATAAACTAAATATCAAAGATACAACCGCGAGCCTGGACACATCTTGCGTCTGATGGGTACTACGTTGCCTTTCTCCAAGGGACTTCACGCTACGAGCCCAGACCCATCCTGCGGCTGGTGGAAACTCCGACTCCCTCCCATAGGGTTTTCACTAACATTCTTCCCAAAGAACCCAAGTACAAAACGCAAATTTTTTTATTAATAATCCATCATACTTAATACATGAGAAGGGACCTCTATGTATAGGCCTCAAAAGAAATTAAAAGACACATTTGCCCCTTGGGCTTACATAGGACAAGAGGGTGAAAAGGGAAATTGCATAATTAAATCAAAATACACTTAATAAACTAAAATAAAACAAAGTGATATCGGTCGTCGATCTTCAGCTCCTCCTCGGATAGGCATGGATGGTTGGATGTCCGCATCAATAAGTTTTCTGAAATCAGAGTTAAGATGATCCCACATTTTTTTTAGAAGTTTTCAATTGAAATGTGTCTCAAGATTTGTGCCCGATGGCGACCAAATGCGGGATTTTTATTTTTATTGAATTCGATCAAGTTGATTTTTGTGACAATGGTGGTGATGGTCAGCGGTGACCGATGGCGACCAAATGCGGTCACTTGTAGTGATGGAAGTTGCTTGCGATAGTTGTTGGTGCCGATTTTTGGCGGCGGCGGTGGTGTTTGTTTTTAAAAATATTGAAATGCTTAAAAGTTGTGATATTCTTTGCTCATCGTATTTAATTTTTTTCCTAGTATTGCACCTCATGAGAATGATCTGTTAGCAGTAATTCTTAGATTTTTCATCTGCTCAACATTCATGGATATAGAGAACATTTTTCCTTTGGTACTTTTCAGGGGTTCTTGTGCTCCAATTGGATTGTTGATGCTTAAGACGTGTTGGGTGCTCTGCTCCTTTGTTTGTTTTTTCTAGATTAAATATTCTTCTCATGGTTTCTTAAGAGTAGAAATTGTGGAGAAGATGACTTGTTTGTCCAAACTTGAGATGACAATTAGAATTAGTTTTGCTGTATCTTTTGGAGTTAGGGGATTGTTCTAACTGCTGAGCAGATATGGTGCTTTAGGTATAGTGAGAATAGTAGGAATTGTTCTAAAGTTGATATTTTTGAAAGTTCTTCCCCTAAATATCTTCTGAATTTGTATATGATGACGGATAACCCTTTGGATCAAATTTACTCATTTTTTTGAGTGTGAATATGGACATATGTAGAATCTCTGAACGCTTTTAATTGAATATTGGAGATTACTCTTGTGTGCGTATATGACCTTAGGAGAACTTAGAATTTGAAAGTTGAGTATATGAGAAGACATCTTATTACAATTCTGAGATATAGTGTTGGTAGGGTAGCTTCCTCCTAGATTTGTTTGGTAACATGTGTAGTAAACGTGAGTGAATGTCACCTCAAGAAGTTATCTATTTTTTTTTTTCTTTCAACTGTCCCATTTTCTTGATATGTGTAAAAATATGAAGTTTGATGAATTACCTTTTGATTTGATAGATAATTACATAGGATTGAGGTATATTCTTTTTCATTGTTGGTTTTCAACACATTTTTGTTTAGTTTGAATTATAGTTTTGAAAATTTTAAATATTTAAACCGCCTCATCCTTTTCTTTCATAATAAATAATTATCTGTTAGACCGGTTCATGCGGGATCGACCCAGCGGAATAGAGGCGGAAGAATCCGCCTCGTCCTGTACGCGCGTCGGACCGCCGGTCCTCACAGAGCCATTTAGGAAGGTTTTTGAAGGGAGTTTATGAGGGAAACTGAATGTAGGGTTTGTTTAGAGATTTCCTTGATTTGTATGCATTAAATAGTTTGTTTTCCTAGGGTTAGGGCATCTTGAATTAGGTTGAAATTTGAGATATCTTAGATTTAGGTTTTCTTTTGGGCTCTAGCGGCTTCTAGAGATTTGAGAGAGATCGATCCTCCTCTCGAATTGAGGATCACTTGTATCTTGTTTGTTTTTCTTCCATTAGTTGATTTCTTGCAATAAAATCTACTGTTTTCCCTAATTTTCATTCGAGTTTGAAAGAGTTTTCTTGCTGTTTTCCGAACATTTATAGGAAATACTTGAGATCTACATGTGTTTCCTATCATTATCTTACTCTCTTGTAATCACCTATGAAGGAGATAAACCAATAAATTTCGGTCAAATTTTTAATTTGGGATTTCCCCCAATTATGACTCTGAATCAATGAGAAAGGGAGTAATTTTTTGTAGGTTAGCCAGTAGACTACCTTTTTTTCTATGTTTTGAGAATGCACGAACTTCACATGAGAAAGCTTCTAAACTTCTATTTCTGAATAACAAAGGTACGCAAGGTATGGATAACCTAATCAATAGTGTCATAACTTGATTTTACTATCTTAATTGAAATCAAATTGTAAAAAAGAATTGCTTTTTAAACTAGCTTGTTGACCTGACCATACGAGCTTGTTTTTCTAAAGTATTATCAACCTTGTGCATATTAATGTTGGAACACATATAAGTACTTTCAATTGTATTCCTTGAATCGAAGTCCTGAAATTCATAATGATTAAGAATAAATTTAATATTGCAGTTTTGATCAGAAGTGAATTTATTGACAGATAATAGGCTGCAGGCAAGGTTTGGCATCAGTATGATTGGATTCAGAATTAATCTATCTGAGACGCAAACAAACATAATTCCAGGTAACTTTAATTAGAGAACCATCGGCAATTCTTATACTTAACCCCTTATTACATGATTTATAATTTTCTAAACTATTGATGATTAGAGACGCTTACAACTATTATCAACAATCTTTATTTTTTTTTTAATTCTTTGCATTTAAAGCATTTATTAGATTATCCAGTTGTGTCACAAACACTAGTACCAATCACACTATAAGCCCCGATACCTTTCCCCTAATGTATTTTTAGATCAGATTGTTGCTTATTGAGAACGAGGGAATTGTGTTTTTGTAATGAAGGATTCTTGCAACTGAAGTCTGTGAAGAGTTACTGTCAATAGAAAATAACTAGGACGTATTTTTGAACTAGAGTAAGTCTTCTTGGTCGCATATTAAATATTTTTTGTTGTGTTGTGAAGGGGGCAGTTTTGCCTATTTCATTTCACATGTAATTTGATGAGACTAGGGCATTATCGTGTCATTTTTTAGAGAGTTTGAAGTAGTCCCATAACTATTCATATTTGGCTAATTTAGACATGGGATATTACACTTCTATAATTTAATCCCTCAACTATACAAAATTGATCTCAAATGTTCCACCCGATAGAAATTGTGGGAAATTGGATACAAATTTGGTTTCAATTTTGGCTGTTGATCTTACAAATTTGTCTCAATTTCATCTCAAAGAGATCATTTTGGATCAATTTTATATAGTTAGGAACTAAATTTGAGAAATGTAATAACTATATGACTAAATTGATCACATAGGGATAGTTGGGAGACTATTTTTGATCTTTTTCCTGTCATTTTCTAATTTCTAAATTCTAGAGTATGAATCCTTTTTCGGGGTTGTCACAAAACCCGTGATTATGATCCTTTGAGAAAGTTGTGTTCATTTAGGTTTCATTTGAGACAGTTTTCTACTTGCTTTTTTTTTTTCGGACTTCAACCATAATTTATATTTTGATGTTGTTTTTTTTTTCTTTAAAAAAAAAAAGTCCTAAAAATGTACGTTCTATGATAATTTTAAAAAGCTATTTTCTCTCTAGTAGTTTTACAATGCATTAAGAAAGCCATGCCAAACTAAGCCTTAGTATCTTTTTGGGATGACTTCAGCTTTTTGTAAAGGTGATTTTGAAGCTATTATTAAAAAAATAATTTTTTTAATGCTATTGTAAAAAGCCACTTCTAGTTCAAGTTTTCTAAGAGCAGGGAAAAAGTAGCAGCAAAAAAAGCTGTGGTTATAACTTATAATCCGAAAACAGAGCAGTAAAATAGCTGTCCCAAAAAAAGCTTTAATTTGCGACCGATGATGGGCATCACTCCTTTTAGAACCTCTGATAGGGATTGGAATGAGAACTGAAAGTTACTACAGAAGCGGAGGTCCGTCTTTCAGTAGTTAGTTCGTATTTAGTCAGCAGAAGAAAATGTCATAGTGATGAAAAATTATTAGGTGAGGAGTGTGCACTGTCCGCACAAGTATTGGATACATAGCAGTATCCAACGATACCCAACGGTAACGCGTGCGGGTACCATTAGGTATTCAATGCTTGTGCGGGTACCACTAGAGGAGTGCGCACCTAATAATCTCTCCACAGTGATGCATGCTAAACTTGAGGAACAATGGGAAAGTTTGTTGATGAATACTAGAGAATTTTGAGTGATTAATGGGCAGGCACAAAGATTGTTGGAGCTTGACGATTGTCGGATATCTTCCGATCAACTTAAGAAAGCCCGATCTACAAATATACAGTTGTAGGAGATTAGAGACTCGGGAGATAGTGTCGAGTACAGGAGGATGAAAGCTTTCGTCTCCCTTTTGAAGATGGCGTTTGATGGCGTTGTTTGGGAGGCAAAGTTGGAGTGGTTAATGGCGACGAGTTGAAGGATCGTGTTGTGATGTCAGTCTTGATGATGTGATGAAGCAAAGTTCAGATGCGAAGTGAGTCTAGAGAAGGCTAACTACATGATGAGGTCATGCGAGATTGTGCATTTTGAATATGTTGAATTGAGAATAAACCATCTTACTCGGTCTCACGTAGTGTGATTTCTTGTTATATCCATACCTCTCGTCGTCTCGAGATGAGAGATTATTCTGTGCGGTGTCCGAATGAGTTTGGAGGTGAATTTGGATGTGTAACGTCATTTGGTGCATTGGGCCTCGGGTGATGTGGTGTGTCCGGATTTGCCTCCTGACTCCGCACATAATTATTTTTCTATCATCTCTAACCTACCACCGCCTCACATAAGGGCATCTCCAACCAAACACCAAACGCTTGAATGACGTCGCTCGCGAGCTCCAGCCGAACGGTAAAACTTCCGCTATTTGGTTGCGGGTGAACAGTGGGATGCCAATATTGGCGTTGCATTGTTCATCTTCGTTATTTTTTTGTCTCTACCGAAATTACCATAGAAATGCGCGAAAAAAGAGAGAGGTTGTTACCTTCACAAAAGGGGGCAAAATGAAGTTCGATTGGAGATGAATCACATTATTTTTTAGTTTCACAACATTTTGGAGTGAAAACTGAGATTTTCGATTGCAGATGCCCTTAATTGCGTACCAGTATCATACTAGAAAATACCTTGAATAGCTTATAGCCTAAGCAATGTATTCCAAAATTTTCAAAATTTTATTTTATATTTATTTTACTTCAAATCAAACATATCAAAATTGAAATTTTTTTTACTTTACGATCAAAATACATCAAGCATCCTCTTAAATATCTAATTTTAAACAAATATAATTTTAAATATATCATATAAGCTTGAAGAACATTAGTAACCAAACATTAAAATTAAACAAAATAAAGCACGATTCATTTTCCAAACAAAATAAAGTACAAGATGTAAGTTAAGAATATATATCATAAGGAAGTTTTTGCTTTTGTTTTTTTTTTTCCGTCACAATTACAAACTTTGATCACTAGAATTGACTTCCTTAGCTTGCTCTCCCTCTCTGCAAATAAAAGAAGGCTACCCCCATTCTCACAGTCTATTTTAATTTAGATATTTGCAAGTAATATCATTCTGAGTCTATTACAATTCTTATGAACTGCTTTTAAACTTTGTTAAATGTGTAATAGATGATTTATTTAGAAATTTAGATCGGTTAATGCGATTTACTGAGTTGTGTTAGCTCGTAGTTTTTTTGTATTATGTTTTGGGGTCTAGGAAGGAGCCAATTGAGTAGTGGAGTTAGGATCTGATCTGTTTGAGGTTTTATATGCCTTTCTATTCTTATTTTGTACACTTATGGCTAGTAATTTAAATTGTGTTGCTCTATATTTCAATATGTAGCCATTTATTGTTGTGTAAATGTTGTATATATATTTTGTTGCAAAATGAATTTTTTTTGTTGTTGTGAATGAGTAATTTTATTTATATTGGAAGTTATTAGCAACTCTATAGTATGTTGTTTGTTTTAAGTTTAATTGAAAGAAAAAAAAAAAATTCCGAAAACTCTATTCTTATGTTGATTTGTCGCAAGTCAACACGATAGTATCCTGTCTATGGGTCTTATCGGTTTAGGTTGGCTAACTTAGAATAAGTAATACTGTTGCAATATGTACTATTTTTCATAAATCCGATATTTTGACAAATTTAAGGATTTAGCTAAAGAAGAGAGCAAAAATGGAGAAATATCACTATCTTCAATGCGAGCTCCCTTTGCAACTTTCGATTCAATAGCAACAACATTGACATTGGAGGTGAAGAAACTTCACGCGAAACAAACAAACAACGAAGAAATATAGAAGATGATTGACACATAATGAAAATGAATTAATTAGGTAATTTAAAATAGAAATAATTAATTAGATAGTTAGCAATGTAATTATTAATTTAATAATTAACTACTAATAAAATATCTAACAAATTAATTAGAAAGGTAAAGGTAGAATTGAAAAGACTGGTTAGAAATATTAGACATGATTTTTCTTTATTAGATATAGATGAAAATTTTACTTTTAACATGACACAACGAAGAAAAATGATTCATGCAAATGAGACCAAAACTTGTTGTTGTTGTTGTTGTATTGAGTTTTAAATGTCCACTTTTGTGATCTCTAAATAAGAGAGAAAAAATATATATAATGTAATTATTCCCATCTTCATCAATTAAGAGAACTCAGAGGTTAATGTATCTTCTACTCAATAGTAAATTATTACAATCGGATTAGGCCCGCTGATTTTTTCATTTCCTATATTTTTCACTTAAAAGATTTATGATCTTTATCAATGCTTGCTGAATTTTGGTCTAGCCTAAGACAGAAATTATGCTCGACGAAAGCAAATTTTCTAATATTTATTTAAACAAAATCACATTTAATTAGATTATTTGAATCACAATTATTGTTAAATAATGTACATGTCATATTTTAATTTGTAGTTTAACAAGCTAAACTAGGTAGGTGATGATAAATCATAAATAATATCAATTTATTTGAATTTAGTTTTAATTAATAAAATGAATTTAAAATGTTAATTAATATATTTACATTTTAATGTTTATTACTAAATCTTTATTATACTAATTATATCATAATTAACATTAGATAATTATCTAATTAATTTTTATTAATAATTAATTGCGTTGATTAACTATATTTTATTTTTGTGGATAAAATTAAATAATAAATAGTATTATTTTTTAACATAATAAATTTTTAGCAATATAATTTCTTACTAAAATTTATACTACCGCCGTACCGCCCCAATACCCGCGCCGTTCTTACCAGCTGTTCCGCTCCAATTTACCCAAAAACCCTAATGAAAGTTTGCTAGGGTTTGCTTTTCCTCTTCGGCTTTGCCTGCGTCGCGTGAGAGGTAGAGTTTTCAACGAGTCGCTGAATAACTTCTTCGCCTCCTTCGTTGTTCTTTTGTTGGATCGGAAGTAACGATGACGACGGTTGCTTGCTCGTTGCGAAGGTGGCTATCTGTCTTCCTTTCGCGCGCCTCTTCGGCCAAACCCCGTAAATAGGCCGAACTCCCCGACTTCTTAAATTCGGGATTTACGGCAAAAAGAGGGAAACGGAGGTTTTAACTCGTCGTAAGATTTAACTGTTCACTAAATCCTTTTTGGCAGGGTTTAACATAAATCCTGCTCAAATCCTGTATACAAACAGCCCCTTAGAAGCGAGTCTTTGTTGTCACGTGGGTATGGAAAATTGTTATTGGAAGAAACTAGGGATACAATGCGCCAAAGTGATGCTGGGTGGCGCTCGCGTGAAGGAGAACCATTTTCTTTTATGTAAGGTCCTAAACCCTGATATTTTGAGTGATGGGTGTGTAAATCCTCCTTTTCCTTAAGCTTTGGTCGGTTTTAATGACGATTTGCGGGAATTTTGGAGCGATATCATGGGGATCTGTTCGAATCTATATTCCTGTGAAAGCAGTAATTCCTCCAACGCTCCCTTCTAGCTTTTTTACGTTGGGAAAGTTCCGTGGAAATGATTATTGTATTTTCTTTCCGAGTGGTGATGAAGTTGTTTTTCTCCTTCTGCTTCCGCTGTAATGGCCATGCATCAAGGATGGCCGTCAAAGGCAACCGGTGCAGCCAGAAATGATTTTATCTATTCTGGCTTATAATAAAATATAGGGAGATTTACATACATACCACTTTATTTCATATTATTTACATATCTAACACCTAAAACATTAATATTACCATCCCTAGAACAAATTTAGGTACATGAAATGAAATATTAAATTTTATAGGATGGTATGAATGGTAGAAATGAATTATAAGAGTGTTATATTTGATAGTGGAAGCTTGTTCTCTACTTTTTCTTTGATGTTTTAGTTACATCTATGGCTCTGGGAAAGTGGATGTCTTACT
This sequence comes from Dendrobium catenatum, assembly GCF_001605985.2. Taxonomy (NCBI): domain Eukaryota; kingdom Viridiplantae; phylum Streptophyta; class Magnoliopsida; order Asparagales; family Orchidaceae; genus Dendrobium; species Dendrobium catenatum. The sequence goes on along the minus strand of NW_021319315.1, from coordinate 2,172,542 downwards.
TGTACTAAGAAAGGTAAAGATGTACCTAAAAGGACATGGTTAGAAAATATTAGTATTGATCTTTCTTTATTAGATTTTGATGAGAATTTGATTCTTAATAGTATATAATGGAAAAAAGATTCATATAGCCGAACCCACCTAGTGGGATAAAGGCTTGTTGTTGTTGTTGTTGTGTTATGGCTATATCAAAGAGCAGATCCAAGGGCACAATCTTTTGTTAGCTACATCCGTTGAGCTTCTTTGTGCTCTTCATTCTGCTTCAGGGAGCTAGCTGGATCTAAAGCCTCCTTTCTTCATGAAGAAAATTAACTTTTCCCAACCTATTTGTCATTCATCTCTCCGGAGGCTTCCCCGAGAAAGAACTTCATCAGTCTGATAGAGTTGGTGATACTTAATGATGATTGTATCCAACATTCCTGTGTGCTCGTTGGCCATGGCTGAGGCTTTCCTCCTTTGCCATCTCTCTCTCTCTCTCTCTCTCTCTCTCTCTCCCCCTTTTCTCTTTCAAATTATATATATATATATATATATATATAATATGCAGATTTGAATCGTCTTCAATTACCATGCAACTAGCCCTATCCCAGCATTGCAATCTGCTTTGGGTAGCCAAGCTCTATTCTGCAAATTTTCTTATGTTGTGGATCTACAGGGCTGTAAGAAATATTTTAACCAACAATAGAACAAATTGGAGATTTATCTTTCATCAAAAAATGGGCTTTAAAGTTCCCAAAAATTTAGTTGGCGGGGTTTTAGCTAAATTCTGCCGAAAACATCCTTTTTGCTGTTGCTCGCATAACATGATAAAGGTATTGTATGTCTTTGAGTGGAGAAGACCTGGCTTAGCATTCATCAATCTTAACCCAATTAATTGGTTCAGCTTTTGGAATCATTATTTTTAATTGGTTTGCGGAGAATAGAGTTTTTGCATGCATGATGGTGGTTTTGTGACGCTCAAAAGGGGGATGATGTTGGAATGGGGATTTTATTTTACGTTCTTATTATAGAGTTTATGATGGTTATGGCAACTCATCTATCAGATTATCAGTCATGGTTCCCATTGCTGAGAATTTCTTTTGTCGCCTTTCCCAATAAGGGAACAAGCAAATAAATTGAATTGAAAATATTTTTCACCCATTTGTTTAGTTGAGGAGAAATTGTGTGAAAAGAGGTATGAACGAGCCTAGCTTCTTGGGCAACTTGATGAATATGGAGATTTGTATGTTTCCTATAGCCATGAAATGGCATCTTTGGATAGCCTAGAGCTTGTTAGGCAACTGCAACCGCCATTTCCAATGGGTATTCATGCGTATCGGTAGAAAGCTTCTTTGCATGTCTTATTTTATGCTTTCGACATTTATCTTAGTTACATTCCTGTTATTGGTTTCTTATTCTTCTTTCCTTATTGGAATGTAGTCCTTTTGAGTTTTGGGTGCTACTATTGTGAGTCTTGTTGGCATCTCTATCTTTGAAGTTGCACTAAATTTTCTTTGTAAAAGTAGTGAAAAAATGTAACAAACTGGGTATTTTTGTAAGAAGTGCGTGTTATTAAGCTGTAGCGGATATCAAATATTAATTGCAGGCGCTTTTCCACTTTAGAAAGTTAGATGCTGTAATTTATTGCTGAATATCTGTGGAATCTTGCATGATTGAGTTTCCTTATGTTCAATCCTATTCAAATGTGTTTGTTTCCACGACTTAACTACTTTAAAACTTTTAGATGCTATTATTTATTTCTCAAAATCTTTGAATCATGCATGATTACGTTTTTGTATGCTCAAATCAAGTATGGTGGTGTCAGGGATGGCTTGATATCCATCCTTGGGTGCCTGTTTTTCTTAATTGGGTCTTTAGATAAGAGAGAAAATAAAGTTTCTTCTTTTTCGACATGGTGAGTTTCATCAGTCTTCTTAATCTCTATCATTATGGAATTATTCAATAGCCATAACATATGGGGATCAAAATCAATCTCTCCCTCTCTATCATATGCAGGCAATTTAGTCCACGAATATTACATTGCTCCAATTTAGTCTATCGACCATTCAAAATGATCTCAATTTAATCACAAAGAGTAAGTTTCAAAATAGTCCATTGTCTATCCATAAATGATAATTTCGTTCCAGAGTATTATTTTTGCTATGTTTTAGTCTTTGGATTATACAAAATTGATCTAAAATGATTCTTTTGGAACTAAATTGAGATCAATTTTATTTTATATTAGAATATAAGGGATTTTCTTGGATCAATTTTGTATAGTTGTGAGACTAAATTGGAACAACGGAATCCTCTGAGATTAAATTTATGACACATGAATAGTCTGAGGATATGTGTGTGTGTGTGTGTGATATTGTAGAGGGCAGATGGGTCCAATAGGGGGCGGCGGGCAAGGCAAGGAATTCGGCCCTCCTTGTGAGTCCCATGAATTCTATCATTACATCTATGCGAAGAGGAATTAAGGAAGTGACTAATTAGGAAGAATTTCTTAATTGAAATTCAAATTTGAGAGTGAAATATATTTAAAAAATGGGGGGGGGGATGATTTAGGTAGGGATTAATTAGGAAGGATTTCCTAATTATTATTCAACTTAGATGGGGAAATATATTAGGAGGGGGGTTGGGGGTTGATTTGCTTATTTAAGGTTGAGTTTGGGTTTATTTTGTTTTATGTAGAATTTGATTTGAGAGTGCTGTAGTTTTCTTTTTGTGATGGTTCTTAGCGGCGTCTAGGGTTTGCTTTATTCGTATTTGATTTTCTATCAATAATCTGTTTTTATTTAGAATCTTTTGGAGTTTTTTGCTTTTTTTGATACCAAAGCACGTCTCTCTCTCTCTCTCTCTCTCTCTCTCTCCCCCTCTCTCTCTCTCTCTCTATATATATATATATATATATATATGTTTGTATGTATGTATATAAATTTGACTTTATATTTCTTGATTATAAAAGGTAGAGGTAAACCTATAAAGACTTAGTTAGAAAATATTAGAAATTGTCTTTCTTTATTAGAATTAAACAAGAATTTGACTTTTAATATGGCACAATGGAGAAAAAGGATTCATGTAGTTGACCCCTAGTACTGGGACAAAGGCTTGATATTATTGTTGTTGTTATTTCTTGTGAAATGCACATATTTTGAAACACGCCTCTTATATTTTTGTTTGGCCATATAAGATGGCTAATAATCATTGTCAAAGCTGTAATGCTGAAGATTTTGCTTCTGCTGTTGTCTATAGCTCAATCTTCGCCAAGTAACTCAAGTAGAAGGTCCTCATAATATGACAATTATCTAGATTAGTGACACAAATAACTTGCAGTCCGTGCTGCTGTTGGGTTCATTTATTATTATTAATATATGAGGGCAATGATGATGATTTGGAGGGTTGCCATCATGTGCAGCTGACCAATGGGGAGATCTGTATGTTTCCTATGATAATTTTGTTGCATCTCAGGATAGTCTTGAGCTTCTCAGGCAATCAATGCTGCCATTTCGAAGGGGATTCATACCAATGTTTAAAATTGTAAGTTTGTGAGGTGAGGCGTAAGCCTTAAAATCAAAAGATTGCATAAACATAAAATGATAAATTTTTTAGATACTAATGAATAAATAATATAAAACATAAAAAGCACAATATATGAAGTGAAATCAAAATATCTCAATAATAAAACAACATATAATATATTTCAACTCAAAATTCTATCTTTCTCAAATCACAGTATTGTTTTCATTAACATATAATTCCAAAAATAAATAGCAATGATATATCACATAAGAACTCAAAAGTCATCAACACTGTCGTCACTATGGGGGTCTTCATTTGGATCATCATTATATTGAATTGCTCTCTCCCCTTCCTACTCTTTTATAGAGTCCTATGTCTCCCAATTAGCTCATTCCTCAATATCAGTTATCTTCCTCTTCCTTAAATATTTTTGAACAATATCAAAATGAATAATAGTATAATACATTAATAAAAGTATAAGAAAACTATATTATTTATATACATTTTTTTATTTGTTCTTGAGTTGTGGTGGATGTAGATGCTCTATGACCATCAAAGAAATCAACATTTAAATATTAGGTTAGGGTTTTTTTGATTTAAATTTTAAGAGGCGGACGCCTCTAAAACCTGAGGCGAGGCGGGCCTCAATGTACTTAAGGTGCACTCCTCAGTAAACTTGAGGCGTGCTTAAGGCACACGCCTCATTCCCTGCTCTCATTTCATTGCGTAGGCTTTGAGGCTTAAAAGAATGAAATTGTGCTGAGGCGCGCCTCTTATTGCGCAATTTTAAACCATGATTCATACATAGCTATCAAGGGAAAGCTTCTCTACATGTTTTATTTTATGGATTCAGCTTTCATCTGGGCCCTCTTGTTATTGGTTTATTATTATTCTTCTTTTCTTATTTGAATGTAGTGCTTTCCTATACATCTCCTTTATGAAACAGCTGCAGATGTGGATTTGAGTCTGGATGGAAAAAGCTCTCTCCCAGTAGTTGTGCGGTGCTCCTTGTTAGTCTGTAATGAAACTCCAAACCAATTAACTTGTGTTATGATTTTTACCAATCAAGAATCAAGGCTTGCTACATATTCCTTGCGAATTGTAGCATTACTGTTTTTTTGCTGAGCCAATGAAGTTTCTTTTGGAGATGCAGTGATAACTGATAAGTATTACAAGAATATTTTGGCTTTACTGAGTCCTTTTTTTTCTAATAATGATGAAATATCTAGGATTACCTGAAGTTTTTTTAGCAACCTATCTTGTATTCTTTCTTTTTTAAGTTTTAGACTTAGGCTTCGTTTGGGACTGCTTTCTTACTGTTTTATTTTTTTAGATTGTAACTAGAGTTTCCATTTTGCCATAGATTTTCACTTCTTTCTAGAATTTTTTTTTGTGTTAGAAAGCTGCTTTTTATAGCAGCATTCAAAAAAAGATATTTTCACCATAGAAGTTTTATAACCATCTTTATATGTCCCAAATTGACCTTTAGATCTTTGTCAAAAAGCTGCTTCTTTTATTTAGTTGTGGTGGATTTTGACAGTAATTTTATAATTAATTGTCCTGATGTCCTCTTGGGCTATACTTGGGTGATAACTTTGTTTTACTCTTTTTTCACGAGTTGAAATTCTAAATTAATCCATTCTTTAAAAGAAAAAAAATTTCTGTGTCCGTCAACAATATAAATTGATGTTTTATTCCTGTTTTTCATAAATAGCGGACTTAAAATTTTCAGCATTCTGGCAGATTGCAATTTAGTTTGCTGCAGTTTGGTCTTTGCCACTTGAAATAGCCCTCTGCCTACGAAAATCTACCTGTTTACTCTTTTTTTCACGAGTTGAAATTCTAAATTAATCCATTATTTAAAAGAAAAAAAAAATTTCTGTGTCCGTCAACAATATAAATTGATGTTTTATTCCTGTTTTTCATAAATAGCGGACTTAAAATTTTCAGCATTATGGCAGATTGCAATTTAGTTTGCTGCATTTTGGTCTTTGCCACTTGAAACAGCCCTCTGCCTACGAAAATCTACCTGTAAATTTCTGGTGACCAGTGGATTGAAAGAAAATTGCATGAGGGATGGATATGGGACAATCTGCAATTTGTTTAGATGAAGCTTGTATATATGGGTTGCTGTACCAAGTTTTTCAGTTTTGGCTGTTATCAAGTATCAATAATAGGTTCTTATCTACTTTAGAAAGCGTAGATGTGGTTATTTATGGCTTTAAATCAGCAGATCTTCTCTGATCGAGTTTTCTCATCCTTAATCCAGGAATGGTGAGGACACAACCATTTTTTCTTATTTGAGGCTTGAGTTGAGTGGACAGAAAGAGACCTTTTTTTCGTTTGTGTGATGTATCTCAACAGTTGTCTTAATCTCTTTCATTATGGAAGCTCTTTTGCCATAATCTAAAAAAATGGAGATCTGAATCTCATGTGTGTGTGTATATATATATATATGTCGTGCATCTACATATTAGCTGATGTAGCATTAATTATAGGAATTTTATACGGAAGTTCTGGTTGAAATTTTGTGCTATTCTGTCATCATGCATCACCGTAGTGATTTTTTGCACTTCTAATAACATTTCCTTCATAAGGTAGACATGTATACATTTATAACGGATGAGTATGTGGTTGTTGTAAAAGAAGCATTTTTCTTTTGGTAATTGCCCCAAGTTCTGTTGTTGTGGCTGGGACCAAATATTAGGGGCGTGACAGGTGTCAAAATAGGTTTTTGGTTAGGTTCGAGGCCAACCCGAAATAGACCCACCTTGAATTGACCCGAAAACAATTTGGTTAGAAATCCAGACTTGACCTGACCTGCCCCTTAGGTTGACCTGACTTGACCTACTTACCTGTATTGTTGGAACTCGCTTGCGGTAGCAGGGTCAGGCACGAGTACGGGCACGGGCGTGCGGTGAGTGCAAGGGCGACTATGTGCCTGATTTTGTGACCCGGTCAGTTTTGTGTTGATTTCGGGTTGACCCAATAACGGCCAGAATTGCAATCAGTTCAAGATTTGAAACCCGAACTATTTTCCTGGTATTTCCGGGTCGGATCCTGGTCGGATTTTCGGGTCATGTCAAATATCGACACCCCTAACAAATATCTTTGACTAATGCCTATTTTTTTATGAAGTGTGACTGTGGTGACCTATTTCCTACATAAATGTTCTATGGATGATGAAATTGGCCAGTGAAGGCAGCAAGGTTGGCCAGATATATTCAGGCAACATTTATGATCAAATAGTTTCTCAGGGTTTGACTCGAGAAGGCAGTTTGAAAGCTTCTACTCTTTCTTTATGATGGAATTACGTAGTTTTGTTTTTTCTTTATTCAAGCATCTTCCAACCATGCTAATTGGAGAGGTTCTGAATCCTATATCCATACATGCATGGAAAAATTCGCTCATGCTCTTGCTTTATCTCTCTCTTTTTTTTTAATTTGATGAAGCATGAATGTTGATGGCTTGATGCATGCAATATTTAAATTGGAAAGTTTATTAAGTAAATTCAAGTTAAGGTTTCATTTGGGACTGATTTTGATTGTTGTTTTTTTGCTACTTTAAAGAAATTTTTATACTAGAAATTTATTGTAAAAAATAGTAAGAAGGTTGTTCCAAACGAAGCCTAATTTGAACCATCTGTGTTGACAAGGAAATGGTGTTTTTCTTCTATATGCAGCCACCAAAAGTCATTTTAATCCTTAATAAAGAGGTCATTTGGGTGGTTTTAGATTTAAGGTAGGCTTGCTGTTTTACTCTATTATGAAGCTTTGCTATTGACAACTGGAGTATTTTTTTAATGAAATTCTTGAAAAAAGGCATAGTTATTCATACTCTTAGAAATTTCTCTCTTAATTTTATACAAGTTGAACAGATTCCTAAGTTTAAGGGGCATCCTTAAGAAGCTTACAATATTTTTTTTTTCAATTTATGGTATGAACGCAAGTGAAAGTCATGTATCTTAAACTCTTTGGCTGCACGCATTCAATCATGAAGATTTCATTTGCGTTATACAACATGCCTTTAATTCCACAACTTAGGATCGTGAAAATGAATCCTTTTTCTCTATTTTTTCATATCAAAAGTCAAATTCTTATTTAATTCTAATTAAAGAAAAAGGATTGGATTGCTCAAATTTCAGAACTTTTGGAAAAGATTGAAATCGATGCGAATGCTTAACAGTCAGCTGGCCAAATACTCTTTTCATCTAAGGTGATATTATCAGAGAACTATAGGGGTTCAGCCCTCCCAAGAGTTCTAGTGGAAGAAATTGGTTTATTAACTTTCCTCTTTTAATTTCTAAAATTTATCTTTGCCTGCCATTCTACCTGTCCTTTTTTTTTTTTGAGCGAATGTGATCCCTGGTTCCTCGTTTCTCTGCTTTAATGTTTGTGTTGTGGCATTTAATGACTTGATTCTTGTTTCTTACTCTGATTTCCTCTTATTTTTTGTTTGTGTAAGAGTACATGCTTTAGCTATTTTGGGTCTATTGTTTAGAGTGATGGTTAAATAAATGAGGATATTTTTATTAGAAATCAAGGTTGGATGGTTGAAGTGGATGAATGCATCAGGCTTGTTGTGTGATAGAAAAGTCCCCCTCAAACTTAAGAGAAATTCTATAAGATGGTGGCGAGACCTGCAATGCTTTATGGTTCAGAATGTTAGCCGTTAAAAGAGAAACATAATATTAAGTTAAGTGTTGCAAAGTTGAGGATGCTCGGGTGGATGAGTGGCTCTACTCTTAGAGACATGATACGAAATAAGCATATACTTAAAAAGCTTTGAGTAGCTCTAGTGGAAGATAAGATTAGAGAGTCTTCTTAGATGGTTTGGTCACATTAAACGGCGGCCTTTCGATGACCCGGTTAGGGAAGTAGATGTTTTAGATTTGGCTTATGCTAAGAAAGGTGGAGGTAAATCTAAAAAGACTTGGTTAGAAAATATTAGAAATGACCTTTTCTTTATTAGATTTAAGTGAAAATTTAATTTTTAACATGACACAATGGAGAAAAAGGATTTATGTAGCCGATCCTAAGTTGCGGGATAAAGGCTTATTGTTGTTGTTCACATTGCCATGTGATAGTGGCTGAGATGATCTGCCTAAAATATGTGGATTCTATTTCTCTTATGATCATTTTTTCTCATCCAAGTAAGTTTGTTTTGATGAGGATCAAGAATGGCCTTAATAGACGAACAATTATTACGTCCTCTGACCGGACGTAGAGCTACGTTTGGCCGCCAATAACATGTCGCCACGTGCTCTTGCTCTTTATCGCGCGGCCCAACGACTTGAACCGGTTCGGAACCCGGGAATGCTATGTTCGCATATTGCTAGGTAAAAACTCGGCACAACTTGGTATATGCTCGGTATTGCTAGGTATTGCTTGGCAATAATGAGAAATATCACTCTGTGAAGACCAATACCGAGTTATGTCCTGTGACCGGACCAAATAAAAGTTCCTTAATAGACAACCTGTGCTTCCAACTAGTATTCAATCAGTTTCTTCTTCTCTCTCTCTCTCTATCTCTTTCTCTTATTATTATTATTATTATTATTATTATTTTCCCACCCCATAGTTTTTAGATTGGGAGTGATTATGATTGTGCGGATTGAACACGAGTATTTGTTCAGAAGCACCATGGTTTTGAAAAATACTCATCTAAAGTCATCCAAAAATGGATTGGATTGCTGAAATTTCCATGCTGAGTGCTTAACAGTCAGCTGGCCAAATATTCTTTTCATCTCTGGTTATATTATCAGAGAACTATAGGGGTTCAGCCCTCCCAAGAGTTCTAGCGGAACAAATTGGTTGATTTACTTTCCTCTTCTGATTTCTAACATTTATCTTTACCTGTCTTCTATTTTTTTATATTTTGAGCGCATGTGATCCCTGGTTCCTCATTTCTCTGCTTTAATGGTTGTGTTGTGAATTTTAATGACTTGATTCTAGTTTCTTACTCTTATTTCCTCTTATTTTTGTTTGTTTAAGAGTAAATGTTTTAGATGTCTTGGGTTTATTGTTTAGAGTGATGGTGAAAGAAATGATGATATTTTTAGTAGAATTCAAGTTGAGATGGTTGATGTGGAGAAATGCATCAAGCTTATTGTGTGATAGAAAAGTCCCGCTCAAACTTAAAGGAAAATTCTATAAGATGGTGGTGAGACCTTCAATGCTTTATGGTGCAGAATGTTAGCCGTTAAAATAGAAGCATAATATTAAGTTAGGTGTTGCAGAGATGAGGATGCTCGGGTGGATGAGTGGCTCAACTCGTAGAGGCATGATACGAAATGAGCCTATAGCTCCAGTGGAAGATAAGATTAGATAGTCTCCTTATAGATGGTTTCGTCACATTAAACGGCGGTCTTTTGATTATCCAGTTAGGAAAGCAAATGTATTGGATTAGGCTTATGCTAAGAAAGGTAGAGGTTGATCTAAAAAGACTTGGTTATAAAATATTAGAAATGATCGTTCTTTATTAGATTTAAATGTTAATTTAAACTTTAACAGGATACATGGAGAAAAAAAATTTGTGTAGCAGATCCCAAGTAGTGGATGATGTTGTTGTTGTTGTGCACATTGCCATGTGAAAGAGGCTTGAGATGATCTGCCTAAAATATGTGGATTCTATTTCTCATATGATCATTTTTTCTCATCCAAATAAGTTTGTATTGACGAGGATCAAGGATGGCCCAATAGGGCAACCTGTGCTTCCAACCGGTTTGCAATCAGTTTCTTCTCTCTCTCTCTCTCTCATTATTATTATTATTCCTCACCACAGTTTTTTGATTGGAAATTTATTATGATTGCGAAGATTGAACTCAATATATTGGCAACAGCTTTGAAGGCCCTTAACCTCCCCAGAGTTCTTAGGGTGGGAATTATTATGGCTGGTGGGATGGAACTCGAGCTCTTGTCGGGGAAACCATAGAGGTTCAGGAATCCCAAGAGTTCTATTAGAACAGATCCGTTACTTTGCTCTTATAATTTCCAAAGGTTATCTTTGCCTGCCATTCTACCATCTTCTATGCATTTTTGGTGTGGATCTGATTCTAGGTTCCTCATTTCTCGGTTTTTTTATGGTTGCGGCATTTAATGACGTGATTTTAGTTTCTTACTCCGATTTCCTCTGATTTTGATCAATTTTTTATCATTTTTCTTTTGATCAATTTTTTAATGACATGATTCTATTTCTCTTTTGATCATTTTTTTTCATCCAAATAAGTTTGTGTTGACAAGGCATCAAGGATGGCCTTAAGAGGCAACCTGTGCTTCCAACTGGTATTCGATCAAATTCTCCCTCTCTTTCTATTATTTTTAATTCTTTTTTCTCACCTCACAGTTTTTAGGATGGGAGTTAATTATGATTGCAACAGCATCAATGGTCCTTGCCTACCCCAAGGTTCTTAGGGTGGAGTTATTATGGTTCATGGGATTGAACTCAACCTCTTATCAGGGAACCATAGAGGTTCAGCCATCCCAAGCATTCTATTGGAACAGATCGGTTGAAAGAAAGTGTTTCTTTGCTCTTATAATTTCCAACATCAAAGATCGAGGGTAAATTGGGAGTGGTTTGAGTGGACAGCCGATGTGAATCCCTTGATTGTGGACCGTTTTTGTTCATTTGAATGTCTTAATGATATCGGAATTTGGTGATCTTGGGTTTGTTGGATTCGTCTCGTCGAGCTGCTCGATTTGACTATTAAGCATGTCACATTGAAAAGTTTGATAATCCAATTATGGTTTGAACCTTCCAAATGTGCTTTGGGTCTTTGATTTGGACCCATGTGAGCTCAGATTGGGTTGAATTTGTTGTTGTTGGGTTTGTATTTTTGAGACGTTTAGTTCGACTATAAGTTTGCTGAAATTGGAGTTCAGATGGTCCCGGATTTAATTTTTGAAGTTTCCAACTTGATTTTGCCTCAAGATTCGTGCCCGATCAAGATAATTTTATGATGATAGATCAATTATTATTATTATTATTATTTTCTCGCCCTGAAGTTCTTAGGGTGGTAGTTTTTATGATTTTTGGGGCTCGAATTCAAGATAATAGCTTCAAATACCCACCCCACAGTGCTTAGGGTGGGAGTTATTATGGTTTGTTGGATCAAACTCGAGCTCTTGTTAACAGTTCCAAAGGACTTAAGCTTTTTATATACAGGAAGAATCATGTGTCTGATAAATTCATTCGAGGACCTTTTCTATTGAATTTTATGTGGCAAGGTGATAATTTCCTTGTCAAGAATCCCCCAGTCTTTGTTTGTAAAAGAATATAAAAAGAGATATTGCATTAAAGTCTAAGGACTAGTTGACATGCTGATAGTATTTTCTTCCCTAAGAAATTCTCCTGTTAGGAGTGCCCGACCGTAGTAAAGCCATCTGGAACTAGTGCTTTGCACGGAATGTGCTTTTGCGCTGCTGTATAGTACTTTTTTTAGTTAGAGGGCAATGATGATGGTTTAGAGGTTCGCCATCTTCTGCACATTACACCTATGGAAGTAGTGAAACTTTTTACAAATCACTTGTTTGAGTTCTCTAGTAATATATCCAAGGGGCTGTTTGGTATGAAATTTATGCTCGGATTTACGTTGGATTTATCGTAAATTTTGCAAAACGGTTTTTGGGCGCTCCTTAGATCCCAATCATTGGTAAATCCCGGATTTACGGATTTACGGCGTAATACGATGTCCGTAAATATGGAATTTAGTTAATCCCTTGGTTTAGCGAATTTAATGGGATTTACTATCGCAAGAACTCTCCCGCGGCACCCGAGTGGTGTAGCTTCGAACGCCCGCCCTCATACTGCTTCGTCTCAGCCTCTTGACCGCCACGCCAGTGTTTTCCTCTGCGATTTTTCTTCCTCCATAGTCACTGCGAGCAGGTTTTTAATTGAGTAATGATATAATTAATAGTATAAAATTTCTTAAAACAACACTTAAAAATTCATTAAATAAATTATTAGTGTAAGTAGTAGTTAAATAATTAATTATTTGTGTAATTAGTATTCAACTTGGATTTATTATGTTGTATGCGCTTATCTTGAATTTATAACTATCTTATTGATGCAATTAAACGCTGCTTCTTCACATTTAAATCTCTAACTGCTATAAATCTTGAAATATGTTAACAAACAATTTCTTAGGATTTTACCAGATTCAATATTTGTCATACTAAATAGTTTCAGGATTTTATAGATTTAATATTTGTCATACCAAACAGTTTTTAGGATTTAACACTCTCAGGATTAACTAAATCCGGATTTATAGGTTTTACTAAATTTCACTAAAGTTAAATCCTACTTGTTGCCAAACAGCCCCTAAGGAAACTTCTTGCTTCAACTTGTGATGTTGGGGCTGTTGGCATTTTTTAGGCATTAAAGCTTGCTGCTTATATTTTGGAGAATGTAACATTTCTATTTCATATCCGAATATACCAATGGCCTGGCTTAATCAAGCTCAATTTTCTTTGAGGCGAGGAAGGTTAAATTTGCACTTATTAAAGGCCAAGATGCATTTGTCAACGCTCAAAGAATTGCTTGGCAAAGGTCATGGCACACTCTCCAGGAATTACTTTAAGGATTCTAGCAACTCCCTGAGGACTCTTTCAAGTTTGCATAAACATGTCAACTTCATAGCGAACTAAGTAAACTCATGATCCCATTCATCGCTCGTCACTTATCACTCACAACTTGGTAGGGTCACTTGTCACTCGGTGGGCCCACTCATCATATGTCACTTGGCATGCTCACATGTCACTCGGCGTGTAAACTCAAACACTCGTTACTTGGCATTTAGGCTTCGTTTGGGATGGCTTTCTTCTTGCTTCTTAAAGTGGCTTTCTAATACAAAAATTAAAATGTTTGTACTAAAAAGCTGTTTTAAGAAGCAGTAACTTGTCACTTAGTGCGCCTATTTGTTCATCACTATGTGGGTTTGCTTGTAATTCTTCACTCAGCTGGGCCACTCGTCACTTTCACTTTGTGGGCCTATTTGTCCATCACTCAGTGGGTTTGCTCGTCATTCTTCACTCAGCAGGACCACACGTCACTATTTACTTTACAAGCAAACTTATAAGTAAAAATGTTGAAAGTTTTTTTTTTATAAATATCCTTACAATCAAAATTTGTTCTGAGGTCGATTCCTATCGACCCCTATTTGTTCATTGTTGTACGCTTTGCAGGTATGTCGGGGGCCCCCCTGATGAGGTTTGACTGGCAGCAAGCGTTGTAAGGATATTTTTGGATTCTCTTTACTATTTCTCTTTGTACTTGGTTCATCGTTCCCTAACAGTAACATCTCTACACAATTTGTTTAATTATGTTGGGGCAATTGTCTAAAGATCATAATATTTTAAAACTTTTAAGTGAGGCAATTGCCTAAAAAATCATTGTAATAAAGACTAAAAAATACATGGAGGGGGACAAATTACCTAAAGAATCATATAATAAATAATTTTTTTATTTTTTCAAGGGGGGCAATTGAGCCCCCTGGCCTTAAGGTGGTTCTTACCATTTAGGGTGGGTTTCAGCTCCTCTTTCTCTATTCAAGATGCTGCATTTCTTTTTGAGGTTTGTGCCTCGGGAGATTGGTGAGAAGGCTTGCTTCTCTTTCTCTTCTGATTGATTTCAACATGTGGAATATGTTTATTTTACTTTTCCTGTTCAAAAAAGTGATAACTGCATGTTGAACTTTGTCTCATCATTTTTGTAGTACTATATGATCTGGATGCATTTACTTATCAGATTCTTGCTGATGATCACCTTATTGCTGCGATGATTTTCCTGGTCAAAGATATCTTTCACGCAACATATACAACTATACATGTAAGGACTTATGAGCTGACAAACAATCTTTTCTCCTCGGTTGATATTTTACCTTCTTAATAAGGAGCTTATTTCTTGACAGGTAACTTCTGCAGGAGACCGTTAGTCTTTGAAGAGGAAAAATGATTAGGTGCGCATGTGGAGAACAAAAAACAAGTAATAGGTGACTAATATACTATTTCTATCATCCGTCATGTTTTCTGTAATATAGGTGACTTGGCCTGATCCGAATATTCCAAGGGATTTTTTTTTGTTTATTTTAAAAGTTTGTGCTCTCGGGACGGGCTCGGACTAGGATGCGGGATGGTGGGGTGGATGCGGAAGCGGGCTCAGACGCGGAATCAAGGACAGATGCGGAACGAGCTGGCTCGGATGCAGAATTGAGCCGCTCAACAAGCTCAAGCTCGTTTGAGTTCGAACTCGGAATTTGGCTCTTGAGTCGAGCTCGAGTTAGGCCTGACTCTCCTATAACGCATCAATTACCATTTATTATTTATAAAGGTAACAAGTGCATAATTGTGTATAGATATTTAATAAATATTATTAATTTAAGCCGGATCAATCTGAATTTATTTTTATAAATTTAAACAAAAATATTAATTAAATTTAACAGCTGCATAATTCTTTATATATATATAATAAAAATGTATATGTATATCCATCAAAGTAAGCTTTTGGGAAATTTGACTTCGTATGCCTCAATTGTAATAATCAGCTAAATATTTTTGTATTCATGGCTGCTTATCGAAATCTTTTTTGAACAAAATTATTCAATGTAGATAACATTTAAACCTTCATACTGTAGTGTACTGAAGTATGTTTCATTTCTAAATGTTGATGTGGCATTTCAGGATGGCATAGAGATTCTTAGGGGATAACTATCTCCTTATGTCTTTATGAGGCATAAGATGGTAGATATTAGATGCCCTTGTTCTCTTGCAAATGTATATAATACATGTCAAGTAATTTCATTTGATCGATTCGGAAATTAAATTTATATTCTTTTGAACTTTAATATCAGCAAATTTATAATCAAACTGAGCGTTTTGATGTGTAAAATTCAATGCCATTAAAAGTTATCTGATTGGAGTCCAAATGAGCTCAAATTAAACAGTTTAAGTGAAGTTGAAAAATTCATAGCATTGATTGAGGGATCAAATGATCTTCAAATTTTGTATGCTTATAATTAAATCAAGTGGTTCTATGTGATGAATCCAACAAGCCTTAGATCTGTAGGTACTTAGAACGATCTTTTGAACTACATGGAGAACAAACTGGAGTAGTTATTGTGTCCGGATACCGAATGCGTTTAGAGACCAATAACAATGCACCACGTCACCTGGAGCTCGGTACTGAGCACTCGGTATAGCTCGGTATATTTCCGGTTTTTTGTCCGGACGTAATAACTTTTCGAACAAACTGTGTATAGTGATTAGTATGCTTATAACCAATGGCCCTGGTACCATTACCAAGGGGATACATGCATAGCGATTAGTGAAAAGCTTTTCTATATATCTTGTTTATGGATTCGACTTTTTCCCTGAGCCCCTCTTGTTCTTGCTTTCTTATTCTTCTTCTTTTCCTTTTTGAATGTACTCCTTAAATATATCCTTATCCTTTTTAATGCAGGTGCAGCTGTAGATTTGTGGCGGGAAAAGGCATGTCTCTCTGCTTAGTTGTGCTGAGCTCCCAATTAGTGGGTATAAATTTCTATATTTACTTACCAACATTCGCTGTTGTGGATCTTACCATAGAAAATCAAGAAATAAAGAAAATATTTTTCTTTTTCAAATCAATAAGCTTCACGTTTTATATTTTATATGTTTTAATTGTCTACTCTGTTATAAATCCTTGAGATGAAGTGTTTGGATCTAATACTTCAAAGCTACTTTTGTATGTTAGCATGAAATAATGATTATATTGTCCAACTTTTATGGCTCCTGGTAGAGAAATTATTTTATGCGGACACCGGATCATTCGGAGACCAATCAGGAAAAAGGTGATGTGACGTGTTCTGATTTGTCTCTAGTTGTCGGACGGTGTCAATAATTTTTCCTTCTGTGCTGAAGCAGCTGTTATACAACTCAAAAAAAGGAGATTTATAATGTTTTTTAAATTTCATGAGGGGTAGATGTTTTTTCTTTTAATCATTGAATGGTTTAAGAAAAGGGTTGTCTTCTTTCCTCTTTTATTTTTTATTTTTATGTATTCTCTTCTTTAAAAGGTGAAGAAATTTTAAATATCTGTTGTAGCTCTATCCATTTCTTTTTAAAAAATTGCCTCTTTTGCCTTATTTATGAGTCCATAGGTTAATTTGAAAAAATACAAGGTTTGCTTCTCAAATCTTATTGTTTCTCTTGAGGATCTTTATGCCATTTTGTGTATTAAATTGGGAAGCTTCTCATATCTTTTATGGCTCCTGCTGAAGCCGCTTGCTTGTGAAGACCTAACTTCCTTTGTTCAAAAAACTTCCCACTTGGCTTATGGTGGGAAGAATAAATCTCTTTTAGATTCTCGATTAACCACACGAGATCTGCATACATATTCCCATATGTTTTCTTAAAATGATATTCTCTGGTCAAGGTTCCCTTTCTTTATTTTTATTAATAAGGGCTCCTTTAGGAAAGGAGTTCATATCATATATTGGTCCCAAAACACCCAAGGTGATAGTAAAAATTATTATTTGCAAATGCTGAATGTTTCTTGATGATCAATCAGAATGTGTCATGTCACTTTTTCGTTTGGTACTGTGGTTTGGTACTACTTGATATTGCGGCTCGATATTGTTGATGTGGTGTATTTTGATTGGTCTCTAGAGAGCGTTCTACGTTCTGCCTCTGTACAAAATAATTTCTCAGGTAATAGAGTCAAGCGTATGTACTTGATTAAACACTCACCATTTTGTTGGAGAAGCCCTGATTAAAAATTACTTATACTCAAGATTAGAAGAATTGTTGTGTTTGTAAACTCCGTAATGCTTCTCTCGAGATTTACTCTTTTTTTTGTGCTCCTTTATGTGCTTGAGGAATTTGTTACAATTTGTAAAAAAAAAATTCTTTATTCAACCCACTTTATAGCATCTTCTTCAAATCTCAAATAGTTTCCGTCATAAAGCGGGTAAATTTATAAAAGGGAGATTTATATACATATCACTCTATACAATTCTATTTATAGATTTAACACCTAAAATTTTAATATTACATACATACCATTCATAGTTTACTTTTATATCAAATATGAGTGGTATAAATGAAATATATGAGTGGAAGGAAATATGAGTGGCATATTTGATATTAAAATATTATAGGATAGTATGTATGTAATATTAAAGTTTTAGATGTTAGAAATATAAATAGGATATTGTAAAGTGGTATGTATGTAAATTTCCCTTTATAAAAATGAGTATGAATTTAGAAGGGAGCAAACTTATTTGGCAGGATAGGATTCTAATGAATATGCCATTTTAATTGGCGCATTAAATAAAATGCACCAATTTAATTAGAACATTTTATTGAATGCGCTAGATTATTAATTTATTTCAATTATACCCACTATATGCTAATATGCTAATACGAATAGCATATTTGGTGTATTCTAAGAATAAGTAAAATGGTTTGGTATTTTGTAGAAAACTCTTAAAACATTTAGTGTATTATCGGAATATATCAAATCATTTGATATTTTTGCTCTTTTTAATTTTTTTATTTAAATCTAAACCTTATTTAGCTACTCTTTTTTAAACTTAAAGAATAAAGGCTACAGGATGTTAAAATTGGCCAAATTCTTGTAGTCCGGCTACGGACTGTAGGATGTTAAATCTAATATAGAAAGATCGTTTTAATATTTTATTAATCAAGACTTCTTAGGTCAATCTCTACTCTTTTAGCATAAATCAAATCTAATATATCTAATTAGGTTATCGGAAGGCAGCCGTTTTATGTGACCAAACTTTTTAAGATGACTCCCTCTAATCTCTTCCATTGGAGCTACTCCAACTTTTTCTTGTGTATGCTCATTTCATATCCTTTTTTAAGAATAGAGCAACTCATCCACCTGAGCATTCTTATTTCTGCAACGCTTTACTTAATATTATGCATCTCTTTTTTTTTTTCTTTTTTAAATAATTTAATAAAATTTTATGCATCTCTTTTAATGGCCAACATTCTACACCATAAAGGGTTACAAGTCACAATTTCTCTACTAAATCTATTATTACCAAAATTACAATCCATATATTTGATTTTACATCTACGCAAACGGAAATATTTAGACTCTAAAGTTGACTTCTATAATTTAAATTTACCTTCAACTCCCTCTATAGTCCTATCCATAGGAAGAATATCATCATAAAAAAAAAAATATACATTATGGTACAACCTCTCGCAAATGTTTACTGAGAACATCCATTACTAAAGCAAAAAGATATGGACTTATGACTGACTTATTCTTGATGTTATGGGTGGATCCCTCTTAAGCCCAGGGAAAAAATTGCTCCCCCTAAAATTTTTTTATTTATTATTATATAATTTTTTTAGGTAATTTGTCCGTCTCTATTTATTTTTTAGTCTTTATTATAAGAGTTTTTTGTCAATTGCTCCCCTAAAAGTTTTAAAATATTATGGTCTTTAGACAATTGCGCCTTAGCATGATTAAACACATTATGTAGATGTGTTATTGTTAAAAAACGATGAACCAAATACATAAAGGAATAGTAAAGGGAATTCATCATTTTGTTTATTAATAAGGTCGGACCTCGCTAGGGGGCGTTGTGAACCGTACGACGATCAAATATATGAACAAATAGGAGTCGAGCTAAATTCAAGGCAACTTCAACATACATTTTCTAGCAATTGAATGATTAATCTTTTTTTGCGACCTTTTTTTTTGTCTCTATTGTTTGGTCGTTATTGATTCATTTTTTCTAGCAAAAGGTCGAGCCAAATTTTGAGGCAACACCAATAATTACTTATAAGTTTGCCTCCCCTGAAAATTAAGGTTGGAATTTCAAGGTAACTTCAACATACATTTTATAGCAATTGAATGATTAATCTTTTTTTGCGACCTTTTTTTTTTTGTCTCTATTGTTTGGTCGTTATTGACTCAATTTTTTTAGCAAAAGGTCGAGCCAAATTTTGAGGCAACACAGATAATTACTTATAAGTTTGCCCCCCTGAAAATTAAGGTTGGAATCACTCCTGCTTGATGTAACCCAATTGAAATAGTAAAATACTTGGTCAAATTACCTTTTGTTTGACAAATATTGCATATATTTTCTTAATGACTTAAAAATATGCTTAATTTGCCTTTTTTTTTTCTAGAACTCGCTCTCGCCATAGCACTTCTCTTAGAACAAAAACCGTTTTATATGTTAAATTTTAATTTTTTTAACTTAATTAAATCTTTGTAATGCGCTAACTAAAATTTTGCCCCAAAAATTTATTCTCGAAATCTTCTTATTCTACGCGCGAATTTACCATTAAAACAAGTTATATTAAAAATTTAATACTGAGGACGCCAAACTTTTATTCAATATTTTTATGGTTCATAAATGCAGCAGCCGCGTTCCACTAACCTCCTCAGTAAATTACCGCTTCCGGACGTCAAAGGTGGCAACCGAACAATAGGTCGGTGATGTTAAATTGGTAAGTCAACCGCAAACTTTACTGTGGTTGGGTGTTAACTCGCTGCTAGGGCCAACTTAAATGGTGTTAATAGCGGTGGGTCCCATGATTGTCTAGCTAGCTGCTGTTCGATTCGGTTCAGTTCGGTTCGGTTCGATGCTAAAAGTCTTAAAAAATCGGCTTTGCCCGGCTCACCTCAGCTTAGGCTAATCAATGCGGATCGCCGGTTCACGATTAATTAAATCCGGCTTAAACCGCCCCTGTTTCTGCCCTCCAGCTATTTCTGCGGGCAGCGATCGTCGCTACCGGTGTGCTCGGCTAGCTGCCCGAACCGCCCTTACTGCCCGAGTTAAACCTATCTTTCTTCTCCTCCCTTAACTCTGCAGAGCAAAAGCAAAATTCCAATAGATTGTCGATTCACAAGAATCGCAGGGCATAGCTTATGAGATGCATCGCCAAGGTTTTTAGCTTCGGTTTGATCTTTAGTTTTCTTCGTCGGATCTTCTCTCAGGCTACTTCTCCGCCGATCGATCTCAACATTTCCGCCAAGAAATATTTTTTATGCTTATCATGAATTACTAGCGGAATGGAGACAGTCGCAGTAGTTTCAGTGAATCTCCCATCGTTTTCCTCATTTTTTTAGAAATTATTTTCGTCAAAATTTTGCTTCGCTGCCTTTTCCATTAAAAAAAAACAAATTTTTTTTCATGGGTTAGTTAAATATTTCCCAAAAAATCCTGGCCGTCCATAATGTCGTCATCATTACACGGCCCCGGCCATGGTCCAATGCAAGTGGTGGTAATAAGCTTACGCCTTTGCTCGCGCTTTGTACCTCCGTTTAGCTATCGTGCGCCGTGGAACTCAAAGCGTAAATTGTTTTCAGTTTGGTCCGGGTTGAGATCCGCCGCAGTTTCTCGTCCTATAAATGGCTAAAAGCTATTAATTATATTTTATTTTATTACACAACTCTCCTTGGCCTATTGGTTGAGAGCTTAGGCTTTCAACTAAGAAGTTCAGGGTTCGAGTCTATGTGTATGCGTTGTGTGTGTGAGTTTGCCTTAAAATGGCCTAAATGTCCCAAAAAAAAAAAAAAATTTATTTTATTGATTAATTGCGGTTTTGGAATCTTTGGTTAGAAGGGAATATCCGGTTTATGTTGTAAGAGTCAAATTTAGCCCATCGACGCTTCGACCGGTTTTTTTTTGGAAGATGGAGCCCGATTTTTTAGTGGTTGTTGGAGAGTAATGATCAAGACTTCTTTTTGCTCAGCCAATAATAAAATTAAAAAAAAAAATCATTTTACTTTTGTTTTTTTTTTCTTGTTGGAACTTTTTCTTATTTAAATGACTTAATCAGAATAAAAATAATATTATTTATTTTTTTATCAATTATTATTTTTTAAATTTTATTTATTTAATTGATCCCTTTTTAGTAAAAAAAACTTTCCTTTCCCTTTCGTTATTTTTATTTTTTTTGGGTTCTTTTAGCTGCATTTTTTTCTTAATTATGGTTGTTCAAAAATAATGATGACTGAGACGTTTGCTGAAAATTAATTCATGAACATGAATTTTAAATTAATATTTAAATTAAAATATTTTAGATTTTAATAAATTTTTAGTTGATCTGATCGTCTTATAGACATTATAAATTATTCTATTTGAGTCTAAATAATTTAAAATAAATTATTGGAGCTTATTTGATAATGTTTGAACATTATTAATGGGACTAGCTTAAATGCAGTACAAATGATTTATGGTTTAAGAGGATTAATATGAATTGTTCAAAAAGTTATGTGAAGGAAGTTTCATAGTTGACAATAATTTTATTATGTTTTTTGAGGATCATTGTTGATAATAAGGGTGTCAAAAATTAACCTAACTTGACCCAGGTCTGACTAAAAAATTTCAAATTCGGGTTGACCCGTGTAACAAATTGGCGGGTTTAATTTTAAAAACCTGATTTATTATTATTTTTTTAATCGGTCGGATTCAAGTCAATTTGACAATTTGAAACTAATCTTATTTTGACACGAATAAGACTAATTTAAGGATTTTGTCAACGAAGCATGAGGTCCAAATGTTCAATTTTCGGATTTTTTCTGAAGAAGCTTACGAAATATGAGTGGGATTTCCTTTCGTTCAAATAATTCCTAGAGCAGTATTGCAACATGATAGAGTTCTTCCATCATGGAATCAACAATCATTTGGGATTGATTTATTTGATTCAACTTGGGCAAAATATCCTTTGTTGTTCGCTTCATGTAATTTTCTAGCATTATATTTTAAATTGCCAATGTGATTGAACTTTTCGGTCATATATGTATATTAATCACTATCAGGGGCAGAACCTCATTGGGGTCAAGGGGCAATTGCCCCCTCTCAAATTTTTTTTTTTTAAAAAAATATTTATATGATTTTTTAGGTAATTTATTCATCTTCATTCATTTTTTTAGTCTTTATTACAATGATTTTTAGGCAATTGCCTTCCCGAAAATTTTTAAAATACTATGGTCTTTAGGTAATTGTCATCAAGAAATAGTAAAGAGAATTTATCATTGAATTACAAAAATATCCTTCAAACCAAAAATTGTTTATATGATTTTTTTAGGTAAATACAGGTCTAACCCCGTCAGGGGGAGTTGCCCCCTTGGACCCCTGTCATATATGTCTTATAAGTTTTCCCTTCTGAAAATTAGGGCTGGTTCCGCCCCTGATCACTATATGGCTTTGGCTTTCATGCACATTCAACATGTTTTTTATTCAATTTTTTTGTTTGATTTTTCTCGTAACTCGTAAGAGACAAGGTCACCATGATTCTAATCTCTTTCTCGGGTAAAATTGTTCTTTTTTTTTTGTCAATCTAGTTAGATGTTTTGTTGAACAATTAATTGGTAATCTAATATCATCAAAGTCTTTTTTTTTTTTTTTTGGTAGAAATAAATTCACCACTTACAATTATGAAAAGACATACTCATGAGATAACCTTCATGGAAAGTTATTAGAAAAACATTATAATTAAAAGGAAATAGTTGATAGGTTTTCCACTCATCCAAAAGACTGAGAAGGTGCATGCATGATCCTTACAAATTGTGAATTTGAAAAGATTTCTATAAGACTATAAACGTCCTTAAACAAGATCTTTCTAGAAACAATCTCCATCTAGAATGAAGACTTCTGAAAAGTAAGTCTTCTCGCAAGCATTGATTTCCCTCAGCCTCCTAATTAAAGAATTTTCTTTCGTGATTATTTTGCAACGGTAGTGTCGTGTTCAGAATTGCCTGTCAAGCGGTAAAAATATTTTAGTATTGAAATAAATTACCTTATTTAAAATTTTGACTTAAAAATACATTCAATTATTAATAAATCTTGAGCGTAGGCGACATATTAACTATAATCAATTGATGGTTTTACCTAGGCAAGTAAATAAATAAAGGCATTTTCAAATTCCAGTATTACTTTTCTTTGAAATTATTGCTAAGGATTGCATTTTTTTTATAAATTTGGGTAATTATGATCCGGGGCGGAATCAATCTTAATTTTTAGAGGGGGCAGACTTATAAGTAATTGTTTGTGTTGCCTCTTCGTACGCTTTGCAGATATGTAGAGGGGTCCAAGGGGGCAGCTCCCCCTGACGGGATTAGACCTGCTTGGGTTTTCAAGGCGAAGGGGCTGCGTGCCGGGTTTTCGGAGGTAGCACACCTGTGGAGGAATAAATTTTTGTTGTAAGGATATTTTTGGAATTCAAATTAATAAATAAAATGATAAATTACCTTTACTATTTGTTGGAGGCAATTGTCTAAAGATCATAATATTTTAAAACTTTTAGGGGAGGCAATTAACTAAAAATCCTTGTAATAAATAGTTAAATACTAAAAACTAGATAGAGGGGACAAATTAGGTAAACAATCATATAATAATTTTTTTTTTACATTTTTTTGGGCGGAACCTTCTAATTACAATTTGTTTAATATGCACATGTGCCAAAGAATGGAAAAACAATTTGTTAGAAAGCTCTGATCTTTAATATGTTGATATGGGTTTAATGATTTCCATATTTATACTGAGATTAGTGCTTTATAAGATATCATAAATTCTATTATTTTCAATGCAAATTCAAATGCTTTAAAAGTCATCTATATTTATTATGAATTAGAATATCATAGCAAGTTTTTTTTTTTTCGTAGGCATAATTTGATAGTAACAAAGAATTTTGTTGAGTGCTAGAACATTTAGGATAATAGAGAGAGCATATATCATCTTAATATTATACGAAGATCGAGTACAGACATATAAGATTGTGGTAAGGCATGCTAGAATTTAAAAAAAAAAACTTAAAAAGATAAAAACTATGAGATCTTGTTAAGTTGAAATGACTTTGCTATTATTTATCATCAATCATGAAAGATGTGCTTTCTCATAATTAGACGGTATTTATACAATCTTGTAAGCATAAATTGTATAAACATGAGTTATATGCAGCGGATGGTAGTTGGAGTATCTTAGCTGGGCAAAAATGATAAAAAAAGATTATATTTGGATGACGGTAGTTGAAGTGCCATGGTCTAAAGATAGTATTCAAGCAACGATGTTTAAGAGACATAGTCCAATGCATGTGTCCATAAGAGTATAATCGAGCAACGGTGATCACCAAATTGTATTTAGACAACAGTGGTTGGATGATCGTATTCAGGTAGAAAGGCGACTGTGCTCAAAGGATCTTGATCGGACAATGATGTTCGGAGGAATGTATATGAACTATGATGATCAAATGATTGTAATCAAATGATAATAATTGAATAATAAAAAATGGAAGAAGGTGATTGATCTTTTAGAAATATAGAGCTCCCTCTAGAATTTAATTTAAATCTCTCTTTTGCCATCAAAGTAGGAAAGGTGGACACGATTAAGTTGACTTCTTGATTATGATTGAGGTTCCTTTATTCTAGTTAGTCCTCCAATGTTCCTTTCTGTATGCATAAAATTCTTGAATTGATCGTCTGCATGATCAGTAAGACAGGTTTTAGTTCTGCAAAACTTCGTAAGTTCGGCATGAGTTCATTATTGATACTTTCAAAGCAGGGGCAAAATTAATCTTAATTTTCAGGAGGAGAATAAATTTATAAGTTACTATTGATGTTGTCTCGATTTTTTTTAGTGATTCTTTGTACTTGAGTTCATAATACATTTTAAAAATATCATCAATATTTTATATAATGACAATTATTCTTAAACAAAATTTAGCGTGAAGTATGGATGATTTGTTTGAAAAAGTAAATCAAAACGATGTAATTGATGAATCATTCAATTTCTACAAAATGTACGTATGTTGGAGTTGACTTGAATTTGGTTCGATTCCTATTTTGTTCATATCGTTGATCATCGTACACTTTGAAGAAATGTTGGGGGTTAAAGGGGGCAGCACCCACTTGCGTGGTTCGACCTATTTTCAAATTAATAAATACAATGTTGACTTCTCTTTACAATAATTTGATGAATTATCAAATTAACAAATTTTGATTGTAAGGATATTTTTGGATTTCAAATTAACAAATAAAATAATGAATTCTGTGTTAGGGGCAATTGCTTAAAGATCATAGAATTTTTAAAGTTTTAGGGGGACAAATAGATCGAGGGGGACAAATCAACTGGGTTCCGCCCCTATTTCGAAACAATTTTAATATTTAATTGTAGTGTTCATATTCGAAATGCTTAATTTGAATATTTTTATCTAATTATAATGTATGATATGTAGAATAAATAATAATAATAAAATAAATGTAATATGTTTGAAATATTTTAGAGTTGATTGAATGTAAAATAATTAGTAATGGTTTTTTTGTTGGAAATAAAATGAATTTAATAAAAAGTCTAATGAATTCAACGACAGAATTGGTTGCAGGAGATTGGTAATGGTGCCAAAGACCAATAATGAAAGAGTCCGAAGATAAGTAGCCTCACAGTCTAGTGGCTGGTGATGACAATCGATAGTTGGACCAGTGGTTGTGGTGGTGATTAGCGATAATTACAACGATTGTGGTTGGTAGTAGCTACCAACAACGGTGACGGGTAACAATGGCTACTACTTGTTGGGGATTAACATAAAAAAATGGCTATATCTAATAATTTTGCAATAATAGAAAATTAAACTAGAAGATAAATTACAAATTTATCAATGAAATACTTCACATTAAAATGCAACCTACCAAACAACCAAAATTTAAGGACTTTTGCATTTGATTTTATTCCACCCCACCATTGATGTAGAAAATCAAATAACTTCTAAACAATTTATCTCCTCTCTTAAAAATTAGAAATATAGTTACATCCTTTTTTTTTTAAATAAACTTATCTCATGCAATATCTAACAAAAGGCAATATATTTTATTTTTTTAATTAAGCAAAAATTAACATGTAATTACTCTTTGATAATTATGAATGATAAATATCATTTCTAAAAATAAAAAGGAGCCGTGTATATTTTTTTATTATCTTAAAAAAAGATACGTGTAATTTACCTAGTAATTCAATTTTTAAAAAAATTCTTTAAAAAATGTCATATGTGATCAAATTGTTCGCTAAATAAAGGATAAAATTATTATTTCATTTGGTCCCCAATAGATACTTATACTTTACTCTTTAGATCTCAATAAAAATTTATATTTTACTGTTTGGCACATGCTTCTTCATTATTTTCTTTATATGTCAATTTTTTTAAAATTTTATTTTATCCGCATTAATTTTACAAACACTTTTATAAAAAGTTACAACGGTCCTCAATAGGACGAATTATTCTGTGGATGCGGAACGATGTTCGGAGAAAAACCAAAATGCGCCAAGTCACCCCTCCGTTCGGTGCTGCGGCTCGGTATTGTGGCTCAATACCGTTGACGTGACGCATTCTAGTTGATCTCCGGACGACGTTCTACATCCAATCTCCACACATAATAATTTCTCCGTACTAACCTTAAACAAATTATGAATTATAAAGCTTATTAATAATCTTTTATATCGTTTATTGTACAGTCATTTGCTTTAGCGCTAAAATACACAACTCTCCTTGGCCTATTGGTTAAGAGCTAAGGCTTCCAACTAAGAGGTCTAATATTCGAGTCTCTGTGTATCGGTTGTGTGTATGAATTTGCTTTAAATGACCTAAATATCCAAAAAAAAAAAAATATCGCCAAAGCGGTAGGAGGCCCAACTTGAAGTTCTTTTTTTTGAGAAAATTTTCAAAGTTTTCGCGCCAATATCTTCGCTGAACTTCGCTCGACGATAAATTAATCATTTAAAAATATCAGCGAAAACAGAAACTGCTACGGACGCCAAATTTTATTAAATCCCTTAAAGCTCAAAACTCAAAAAAGCCACGGATTGCAAATGCTCACCGCCCTGCTGCACTCACCGGATGCGGACGCTGGACGCTACAAAGTTGGCTTATCAACAAAGTACGGTAAGTTTAAGAACGGTCAGGCGATCCTAATATTATTCTTCCCCACCGCACCAACCGGGTTAGTTTTTATACTACGGCCAACTCAGTCTAATCATGATTAGACGCGTAAGAATCCTATTCGAAGCCACAAGCGGTGGGCCCCGGTATTTCCTTCGAGCCGGGGCTCGGTCTTTGTTTAACTCCGGTTTAAATTACGATTTAAAACCGGTTCAACTATGCGGATTAATGACTGATAACCGGTTCGTAGTTAAGTTAATCCGGCTTAAACCGCTCTTCTCCGGGCTCTTCCCTCCGCTATTTCTACGGGCAGCGATCCAAGCATCGCTACCGGTAAGGTCGGCAAGCCTGCCCGTGTTACCCGTGCTGCCCAATCTGCCCGACCTTTCTGCCTTCTGCCTCGCTCTCTCTCTCTTCTCTCTTTCTCCATCCAGTAAAAAAAAAAGCCTCCAAAACAAGCTCTCTTCTTCCTGTATTCTTCTAGAGATCGTTGATTCAAACATCGATAGGACTGCTTAAGAAGTGAAAGAACACTTGAAGCTTTGCAGCTTATTTTGGCGGAGGTTAACCTCTAAGATCTGATCTTTCGCTGCTCGGATCTGCTTTCAGGGTACGACTCTGGTAATAGATATCTAGATCTGGCTTTCTTCGCGGAAAAATCCTTTTTTTTACAGTTCTCATTTTTTATTTGAGTATACGATAGGTTTGTCGCGGTTTCGGTGAATTTTCTAAAGTTTTTCCTAATTTCTTCCATATTTTTTATGCTCTCTCTGCAACTGGTATCGCAGTGATCATCTTTTCATTTACCAGATTATGTAGAAATCATTTATGTTAAATTTTATTTTTTTCCCCGTGAAATAATTTTTTTAGCAGTATTTCTGGCTTATTTTCGGTTGTTTTTACCTTGTGCTGTATTTTTTTTATTTTTAGATGATTTTTATTGAGAAAAATTACGTTTTTTTGCCTTATTAACGGTCCGTTTCATCTTCCCAGGCATCGTTCTCATCACGATGGGTACGGTATCGCCGTCCGTAGCCACCCTCGGTATGCTAACCGGCGCTGCTCCGGTCATGGCCGACCACTTATCTGTGGCGGTAAGCGCACCTCCTTTTTCTTTATCGTATACCTACGGTTTAGTTTTAGCTCACTGTTATCTTTTTTGTTCACTTATTTTGAGAAATTAACTCGCAGATCTAACTTTCTTGTATCATAAAGATTATCTCTTTGGTTTTTAGCCAGAAAGATCTGTTTATTATTTAATTATTTTTTATATTCACTTTTGTTAAATTAAATTCATAAAATAAAAACATGTTGCGCGAGCATACGAAACCGGTTGTTTGTGTAATATTTTTTTAGAGATTTTTTTGCATTTATTATTTATCGATCTGATATCTGAATTTATATATTTATTTATAAAATTTGTATGAAAAAATATTTAAATTAAATAATATTAGCGATTATTTAATTTGATTTAGAGAATATTATGGTAGTATTTCAATCCCTCAGTTTTTGTAAATAATAAAAATTAGATGTAAATCATTTTGGACATGTGTATAACCAAATCAAAGGGTGAAAGGGTTAAAGATAAAAAAAGATATTTAAGGTAGTTATTTAAAATAATTCGAAAAGAACATAAAAATAAAAATAAGAAATTATTTAAGCATATCCTTAATTATTAAATATAATATTAATTGTGACGATGAGATCGCTGCCCGTCGGTCATCCGCTAGGTCAAGCTTTATTGTGCCACGGAACTGAAACAAAAATTTCTTTTATTTTGATTTTTGAGGCGGAGTTGAGTTCCGCCACATGACTCGGCGACTTGGCGATAGAAGCATTATTTATTGGTAGCGGTGTTATGTGAGGGAGTTTGGCATATCCTACTTTATTTTGTACAGTAAAGAGTTAGCTAAACCTTGCATGCCTTCGACCGGTTTTTTTCTTTTGCCGGAGAAGAACCGGGTTTATTTTATTTGCAGTGGTTGCTATTCAAAGCCCTCGTGCCTTCTCTTGTGACATTGGAAGCTAGGCTTTATTTTGTTCTCGGAAGCTGGATTTTCTTAGGACCTCAGATCCAAAATGTTTTGGATTTTTTTTAAAAAAAAATTCAATGAAAAAATTGATTAGAATAATTGTATAGATTTTTTGGAGATAAATAATTTATATTATATTTATTTTAAAACAAATTTAATATTTGTAGAACTCGTTTTGATTATTTTATCAGAATATTATAATACAAACTTTATTTTTTATAATATTAATGAGATCTTTCACTGGTGATCTCAGGACACAATTTCGCTTCCATTCAACCAACCGAAACACCAAATGCCTCAGAAGAACGAGAATGAGGCTGAACCAGTCGATTCTGATGAAGAAGATGGTGAGGGTGATGAAGATGGGGACTATGAAGAAGGTGAAGGTGAAGAGGATCTTTCAGAGGAAGAAAGGGAGGGTAATGGATACCCCAAGGACAACACCAATAGCAAGAAAGGGCCTGGTGATGTTGGAGGGGCTGAAGAAAATGGAGAGGATGAGGATGAAGACCCTAAAGAGCATGATGATGGCGATGATGATGATGACGACGATGATGATGACGAAGATGATGATGACGACGATGATGAAGATGGAGGGGAGGATGAAGAAGAGGGTGTAGAGGAGGATGATCAGGAGAACGAGGAAGAAGATGAAGAGGATGAGGAAGAAGAGGAACTTCAGCCTCCAAAGAAGAGAGGAAGAAATGAATAGGGGGGAAGAGGCCTTTGATATCACTGTTCTTCTTTTTGTTCCTTATATCTATCCCTTCATGTGTTTTCCTTTTCCCTTTTAGCTTTTGAGGTAAGCTTTTAGAGTTTTAGAATGGTGCTGTGTTATCTATCAATTAGAGTTAAGGTATTGTCACTTAGATTTCGGATGCATAATTGGAAAAAAAAAAATGTTTACGTTTCAGTTTGAGATAATCTAATGAGGTTGAATTTATGAAGTCCTGAATCAGTTTGAACGTGTGTTTGATTAGGATTCGTTTGTTTAAGACAGTTTTAAAAAACATTAGTTTAGAAAATAGAGTTTTCTAACGTCGAAAAAAGCTTTCTCAAAACTGTAGAAAAAAAATGAGTTATTGAGAACGTGATTTGATGAACCAAACAATACAAAAAAAATCCTCCGTTTCCAAACAGAAAAGGCAAACAAATAAAGCCTACAATTGAACAAATTGCTCGAAGAAGTTTGGAATTGGGTAAGAAGCAAATATGGTCCTTCAATTAATGTATAAATTTTTTATTTATATTTGAAATGTTTGATTGTATAAAATTGATTATAAGATTTTTAATTATATTTCAATGATTATGAAAATTGCTTGGACAAAATATCAATATTGTTTGCCCACAAGTGAGATGATAACATGCAACTAAATACACATGATCAAATAGAATTTATGAGAGAATAATTTTGATTTAGCCCAAGGTATGTAATTTTTTTTTTGTTTAACAGTTTTAATTTAAGTAATCATATGTTCATTTTTAAAAAAATTATTTATTATATAATTTATACTATAATTGAATAATTTTAATATTTATTATGTTATATGTTCAACTCCAATCAAATCATTAAAATTTGAATCCCCCCTTCTTTCGATTCTATGTTCAATCCAATTTTACAATCTTGCTTACTAACTCTTTTATCCATTTAAGTGTAAAACAAAATCATGAAACAAGTTAAGGATTTTTACATACATACCTCCTCAAACTATTTAAAATACATATTGAACACTCAAACTTTCATATTTACTTATATACCACCTAAAATCTCTATTTTTATCTAATATGTCACTCCGTTTAAGCCGCCGTCAAAAAGTCCTAACTGCACGTCGCCTTCCCTTCCATCAAGCGAGGGACAGTCTTCTCCATGGCATTTGAAGGTTTTCGCACGCCCCATCTTCCCTTGGCCTTATCGGTGCTATTTTTCTCTCCTGATCTCCCTTTCGTCGTTCCTTTCGTGAACGACGAAAGGTTTAGATGTTTCTTCCCATTTGAATGCCTGGGAAGTATATCATTGGAGTGAAATAGATTGAAAGGTAATGGTCACAGTGAAATGTCGTGGTGGCGTGAATTAGCTGTAGGTTGTACTATTTTTTCCTTTCTTAGGGGAGGAGGAAACAATCGCAATGAAACAAAGAACATTGAGATGACATTGTGGAGAAGACCCTCTCACCTGGTTGCGGCGAACATGAGTTCTATGAATCTATATGAAATATGAGTCCATTCTCATAGTGCTCGTGGAAGAAAAAGAAAGCTATTGAAGCACAATTTCTAACTTATAATTTTGTTCTATTGTATTAGTTCTTATGCGAAAAGGAGAGTGCAAAGGAAGAGCCTCAGCTACTACCTGATTTGGTGAAGAGCAGGCGACGAATCGTCGGAGAACCTTTACAGTGGGAGAAATCAGCGGCTCGGTGAAGTTGGGCTTCGTTTTTTGACGGAAAGTTATGGAGTGGCATTTTGAATGCTTGGAATGTTGTTTAGGTGGTATATAAGTAAATATGGAAGTTTGAGTGTTAAATATGTATTTTTAATAGTTTTTAAGATGTTATGTATGTAAAAATCCCAAAAAGGGATTAGAGATAACTGATGAGCTTGAAACTGACATGTTTAGGTAAAGTGGCAAATTATTGAATTAGGAAGGACGTGAGCTTGTGTGGAAAGCTACAAAGAGATTCTTGATTGATGAAGGACTTCATAATGTCTACTTATCTACTTGATTTAGGGTTACTACAAAATATCTACAAAGAGCTACAAAAGCATTCAATAAATTTGACAGCACTCCACACACCTTAGCTATGCTTGTATGAGAATGTCACCAAAATAAAGTGATGGGATATATGTTGGGTACTTTGAATATGCCCATATAAAAAATTTTATTTTGGGATAACTATGATATTATTAGGATTGGACTTGAATTAGCTTCAATAATTCAAAAAATAAAATAAACTAAAATAAAATCAGCAAGTATTGGGGAAAATTTTGAGTCAACCTAAAAACCTAAATTTATATTATAACAATTTGTGAATATAATATTTGAATATTTATTTAGGTGTTTAACTTATTTGCACCCAAAATTTCTGAATAAATTTATAATATGTGGCAATTTGTGCGCTCATACATGTTCTCATATACATTTAACTAAATTTGGTGCCAAATATATGTGATTTATGTGAAGATTATTGATCATGTAAGTTGATTTACTATTTGCCAATGTGAACTCTCTCTCATGGATTGATTGCTATAATGACTCTCTTGATGCATGAGAAGATAATAAACTATTGCTCTCCTAAGAGTTTGATTAGGTGATTCATGACTCGCTTGATCAATATTTTATGATTCTATCATAACAGATGGTAATTAACCTAATATATTTAATTATCAAAGGGGTCATGTCTCAATAATCTTTGTTTATTTTATTCAAGGGGATTTTATAAAAGGGAGTGGAAGTTCACAAAAATGGTCAATTTTAGATCACTCGAACTAAAAGAGAGCTTTATATCCTATAAGGTTTCTTTTGGCATGACTTTCTTATTGCTTCTTAAAGCGATTTTTTGGTGTGAAAATTTTAATTTGTGTACTAAAAAACTGTTTTAAGAAATAATAAGAAAGACGTCCCAAACAAAGCCTAAGTTATATCAAATAAAATCAAAAGCTGAAAGGGGAAAACTTACAAATTTTGGTCATAATCATAATATAGCAATGTCACCGCAATTAGCATGACCACAACACCCAAACTTTAAGAATTTATCATCATAATTGTTGCGGGCTAGAATATTTACGGCGGTAAAGTATAAATTTTTGTGTCTTAGCATTGCACAATATCAAACTCACAAACATAGAGAGAGAGAGAGAGAGAGAGAGAGAGAGAGAGAGAGAGAGAGAGAGAGAGAGAGAGAGAGAGTAGAAACACCAAAAAAATTTATGTGAAAAACCCAAAAAGGAAAAAGTACAGGGTAATACTCAGTTGAAATGAGTACACTAGTATTTGAATATATTACAAATGATTGATTCATCCTTGAATTTGAGGATGATCAGATTACAATAATCAACTGTCGGGTTGAAATCTAGTGATGAGCAAGGATCAGATGGAAGTTCGGCAACGGTCGATGGCCGAGTGTAAATCCGGTGTCAGATGGTGGCCGGACGAAAGTCCGGCAACAGCTAGTGATCAGGCAAAGGTCCAATGAAGTTGGTGGACGAGCGGAAGTGCAGCGAAATTCCCGCGATGGTCGATGGTCAGGCGGTGGTCGAGAAGGAGTTTGGTGGTAAGAGAACTCTGATTTCTCCTCCTCTTTCTTGCTTTCTCTCTTCTTCAGTGAAGAATGCGATGTCTATTTATAGTTTTATGTGAGTGACATGATCAATAAATATGGAGAATATAAGGGGTATGTTGGGAGTGTTTCAAATAGACAACCATATCAACTCCCTTGACCACGGACCATTTATCGAGTATTTAAGCATGTTAATGATATTAGATTGGGTTGAATCAGGTGTCGTCGGGTTTGTCTTTTCAAGATGTTCAGATCAACTATATGTTTGTTGAAATCGGAGTTCCAATGATCCCGAATTTAATTTCGAAAGTTTGCAATTCAAATTTATCTTGAGATTAGTGCTTGATCAAGATAAATTTTTGATGATATATCAATAATAAAATTATTTGTTTTAGTCAAATATTCTAAGATATCTCTTAGAGAAAATAAAAAGTTAAATAAAATAATTTTTTGATTATATAAGTACACTTTTAAATAAAAATAATATGATTTTAATAATAGTTATAAATGATATATCAATCAAAATAGGTCAGTCATTACTCATCGTCGGACATTATCTATTTTTTATAACTTTTACTTTAAAAAACTCCAATAAAATATAAATTAAAATCTTTAATTAAACTTTTGATTTATTTAATATAATTATAATTAAAATATTAAAACTAAAAATAATCTTTAAATGACTTTTGACATGTGATGCTTTTTTACTATTTCTTAAAGTAATTTTTTAATTAAAAAAAATAAATTTTTTTATTAAAAAACTGTTTTAAAAAGTAATAAAAAAAGTCAAATTTTATATTAAAAATTATTTTAAGAACCAATAAAAAATTAAACCTTCTCAAACGAAGCCTTAATAAAATGCCATGGAAAGCAGTGGGCTGTGTATTTCTTTCAAAATGTGTAAATGCAGAAATGTATTATGGATCCTATAAATAATAACCTAAACTTCAAATTATTTTTAAAACGGGCAGCTCAAAGAAAATGACATGAAATGACAATAAATGACTTATATTAGTCCTTTAAAAAAAAAAAACTTCTATGAGTCAGAATGATGTGGAATATTTCTATGTTGTTACCAAAGTGGCCTTATAATTCCTATTTGCTTTTGTTGCTTTCCCCTACCAAATTTCCTTTTTAGTTACATTAGTATAAAACTACCTATTTTTAGACTGTTATTGCAAAGATATGTATAGATCATGATGTAGAGAGTCCCGGCGCTCAATTATTGGTGAATTATATACTCTTTGAAGCTCAGAGCTTGTATCTGTTCCCTAGATTGGGAATTGCTTCTAGCAGGTCCGTTTCTTTCGCTGATACACTACATTAAGGCCAATAATGCAATAATAACTTCTTTTACGTCATTAAGGCCAAGATCGATGCCTAGTTCGAAAATTCCCTAGTGGCCAGAATGCTAAAGTTTTTATATTAAAAGAAATTATATAAATTGAATCCACTACATAAATGAGGTTACAATTTCATTTTTTTTCTCATTTAAAGATCATGATAAAATTTACAATACTAGCTAATTCTACTATTGTTATAATAAAGAATATTGAAGGAAGCTGACAAGATAAGGTCCTAGTACAATGAAGATGAGTGATAGTGGTAAGATAATGATGATTAGGGGACAGTGATCAAGAGAAGGCGCGTTGGGATAATGGAGGTTTGAAATGATATTGATTTTGTGTGGAATTTGATTGTGTCAATTAATCTGGTTATATTGTCGACTTAGACCTCAATTCGTTGATTAAGCTTGATAAGGAGCTCATTGGAGTTGCAAGGGGTATGAGCACTATCTTTAAACTACCACCCAACCACAGTTGTTGGATCTCCATCGTTGTTTGACATCTATTGTTGAACTAGCTCCACACTCGACCACCATCGACAGATCACCATAAGCCGATTACTTCTTTTGACTGCCACCACCTGGCCACTATCGTTAAACCACTATCATCACGGGGTTGACAATACCCTGTCATTTTAGTGGAAATAATCGCCACATGACCACTATCATAAAACTGTCACAACCTAATCACCACCTTCAAATTAATTGCTGCCACTCGATATTGTGAGTGTCAAATCTTCGTTCAAAATTAAGATATTAAATTCTCTCTCTATTAACATAAATATTATAGCACGTAGTAATATAATTCTGCCAAATTGAATAACTGATGAAATTTTGTTGTTTGAATTGATGTTAGAAGCTATGCTAGCTCCTTAAATGTATAACATATATAATTTGAATTTCATGGCTTGTTCTCTACAGTTATGCTAATAAGCTGAGCTAGCTAATTAACTAACTCATATATCTTCACATGGTGCAATAAGATGTGCATCGGTTTCTAAACCACTGCAAATAAATTAGTAGATGTTTAAACCGCTGCAGTAGATCATAAAAAGTGTTGCGAAAGTCTGATTTTGTTAATAGTGCACTAATGTAAACTAATGAAGCAGGTCGATAATGCAGGTGAAGTTACCACTTGCATTCTAACTTTACTAGCTTGATAATCTTTACCTTAATTAATTAGCCATCATAGTATATATTATATAACCAAGTGGCTAAGGCATATCTTCTGATAAGCTAGCAAAATACACAAAGGCTTGTCCAATCCAAGACGCATCTAGGAAGTTTTCTCTTTGTACTTAAAAACTTTCCTTTCCATCCATCTCTATTATCCTCTTCTTTGATTTATTCCAGCCGTATTTTTCAAGAGGCTAAGCAAGCCAGAGGTACAGCTTCCATTTTTCTTCCTTTTTTTTCCTTCTCTCTTTCTTTTTTTTTGGTTGAAACTTTCACCTTTGACTCGTTGTACTGATCATCTTGCTGTTTATTTAGAGGAGGAAAATATCTAATATTGGCTATTAATTAAATTTCAAGATCTTCTACACTCAATAGAACATATGAAATTAAGCTTCAAAGATTATAGTAGTTATTATTTGTTGTTCAATCAAAGCACTTCAGAATTAGTATGTTTCCACTGGGTTTAATCTCTTCTCTTTTTTTCTTTTGCTTTTTTGGCGTAAAGGGATTCATGTGAAACACTTAATAGTGTATATCAAAGGTTTTTGTTGTAGCTTTAGCTTATTTAAACTCTCAATCTGTCATTTGAAATATACTGATCATTATACCTATGATTACTCGATCTGTCAATTAATGAGTACTGGATTAAAGAAATATCTATCCATTCTTCAAATAAATAAAATAGATAAGCTTAGCAGATTAGCCTTCATTAATCAATGATTATAATAAGTTACTAAAAATTATATATAAGATCAAACCCACACACCTAATTCTCCCATAAAAAGTAATGAAGAATAATACTAAATTAAATCAAGAAAAGCCTATTTGATTATCTTAAGCTCAATGATGTTGATAATGATATGCATAATCAAAAGTTCTTAAACCTTAATAATCACTGATCGCTATCATCATTATTATTTTATTTCATTTATTTAATATAGGTATTAATTACATATGAAAATAAAAATTAAGTAAGAATATGATGATATATTTTATGTCATGGACTTCAAAATCTTTAAAATTTAGATTAGTGCTACATGTAATATCAAATTGATGTACTAAGAGCATCTCCAACAGAAAAAACTCATTTTTCACTCCAAAGTGCAGCAAAATTTTAAAATGCATGCAGCAATTTATTTCCAATCGAACGGCATTTTATATCTTCTTTTGTGCGCTTCAAGTAACCATTTTATCCTCTTTCCCATGCTTTTCGCCTCTTTCGCGTGCGTGCACGCTTCGACAAATCCCGTAGTCCAATTTTTTTGGCGTAGGTGAACAATCCGACGCCAATATTGGCGTCGCACTGTTCATATGTCGAATTTTGGTGTGAAATTTGGAGTTCGAATGGACCGAATGGCTGAATGCATACAATGGTATGCATTTCGATTGTAGATGATCTAATCTTAATATAAATTTACGAGCTTATGCAATTTTTTTACTTGATGAACCATACCTTCTCATTCATTTCAAGGATAATTAATTAAAGTTCATTTTTATAACACAATGTGCGTGTAAAATTTTAATTAAAAGAGTATTCTTCAATATTATATTATCTATAATATAATATTATA
Source organism: Dendrobium catenatum (assembly GCF_001605985.2). Lineage (NCBI taxonomy): Eukaryota > Viridiplantae > Streptophyta > Magnoliopsida > Asparagales > Orchidaceae > Dendrobium > Dendrobium catenatum. Next base: position 2,134,754 of record NW_021319315.1, on the reverse strand, counting down.
GAGTAGCCTGTTTTTATTTTCAGGTGAAAAGAAAACTCCGAATATAATTGAAAAAGCAAGATGGTGAATTACATACATGCATGATGCATGGCTGATCAGCTCCAGTTAGGACAAAGTGCTGAGATTTCCAGTGAATTATTATCAGGCGATGGAGCTCTATTACGGGCACTTTCAACCAAACTTTCACTCTCTAAAGAGGTAATATTCTACCACCTCACGACCTCTCTTGAACGTTTGATCTTAAAATAAGCTTTTATGGATCGTTAATTTGTAGTAATAACTTCTGCCGAATGATCAGAGAGATTTTTCAGTGAGCATAGTTGATGAGTCAGGGAAGAGAATAATATAGAGGAAATAGAGAAGAAAAAATGAAGATAGAGGAAGAGGAGGAGGAATAAGGAGAGAGGAATTTAAGTTATTTCGAACTAAGCTAGAGCGATGAAGAGAGGAATAATAATGTATTTGATCAAGCTAGCTAAGCTAGAGAGATGTAGAGAAGAATAGTACAAGGCGAGGATATTTTAATATAGACTTACGGTTGGAAATACTTTCTAATAGTGCATTAGCTAATAGGCAATCAATCATAAGTTATTAGGAAAAAAAATTTTAAATGAATTTCTTTACAAAAATTTTAGCCGGAAACAAAACGAAATATATATATATATATATATATATATATATATATATATGGATATTGAAGTGT